>NW_006201391.1:118976-149706 GCF_000334495.1 Tupaia belangeri chinensis
GGGGGGCGGGCACGCGGCAGGGCCTGGGATGTGGTCGTGGCTGTGAGTCCGAGACCCTCCGGGAAGCAGGAACTAGGCCCAGTGTGCTTTTCTAAGGTACCTACGCTTCAGTGGGGTTCCGTCCTATAATCCGGGTAAAGGGAAACTGGTAATGAGAGGCTGTCCAACCTTTCCCGGGGGTCCTCCAGGGGGCTCAGAAAGGGCCTCCTCCATCCTGCTTCGGTTCCGCAGCTGCCCAAATACTAGAAGACAGTGTCCTTCCCTGCCTTCCTGTGCCCAGGCCCGTGTCCCCACCCTTCCAGAGGAACTACCTCGACCTAGCACTTCCTGCCCACAGGCCTCTGAGAGTGGCTCTGCCTCTCCCAGGTGCCAGTGTGATCGGATCTGACCCTCCCTCCACCCCCCACACACAGGAGCGGTTCTGGGCTCCTTTACTCCAAGGGTCCTGTCTTCTGGCCACTGGCCCCCTGTACTCAAGTGCCTTCGTTTTAACGCCAGAAACGCTTGAAATTTTCCTGTTGATTTTCATTTGCTTGGTTCAATAGTGTCAAAAACTTTTTAAATTTTTTATTTTATTTTTTTTTTTTTTTTTTTTTTTTGCTATATGGCGGGTATGCTTGCCAGAGAGAGACAGAAAAAGAAAATGAGAAACCATCCTTGCAGGGGGATGCCAGGCTGCAGTCCCTCCTGCACCGTCTCGTCGCAGGATCTTGGGCATGCTTGGGCACACGTGCACACATGCCCTGCCTGGCTCTCGAGCCACTGAGCCCGGGATTGGGACTGCAGCATGGCCATGCTCCTTAACCACCGCGCGCCTCTTGCTAGCGCCCTTTTTAAATGTAATGCCGTCTTTTCTAGTAGATACTGCTTAGACTAGTACAAGATTTCAAAGACGCAACTAGTTTACGGTGCAAAGGATCTCCCCAGCCATTTCCTGACGGCCCATCCCCAACAACCACGTGTCTTTCCAGGGGTTCTTTGTACATTCAAGCACGTGTGTGTGTGTTTCTTTTTACGCAAAGGGCAGTACACCATACCCTGTTCTGTGCCTTCACTTTTTCAGCAGTGAGATATTGTAGTGACCCTTTCATATTCAGTATAAAAAGAGCTGCCTCGTTCTGTACAGTAGCTGCAAAGTATTCCATCGTACAGCTGTGAATCTAGGTCCTTCCCTTCCGCTGAGGGTTTTGGAAGGCGCGGTCTGATGGCCTGTCCCCGGTAATCATTTGGGATGGGCTTTTCCACCCAGGGGCTGGGGGTGGGTAGGCAGACCTTGCTGGGCTCCACGTGAACCTGCCCCTCCATGGACGGCTGCTGCGACCTCGGTCACCTCCTGTGGAAGTTAGTCAATTGCAGCAGATCTGAGACGCGTTTCCCAGCCCCTGGACACCCTTCGTTGTAGGCAGTCCTCCGGGTTGGGGATCTTTTAGGGGCTTATAATCAGGTTCACAAGGAGCTGAAGGTATATCCCCAAAGCCCACCCTCTTCAGAAAACCAGTCAGCCCAGCTTCCTTCCTTCGTTCGTCATTTTAACAGGTGGCATGTGTGTTTCCAAGAGAGACAGAGAGACAGAGAGACAGAGCGAGGGCGAGTGAGAAAGTGGTCTAGGGAGAGACTACGAGCAGGGAGTTCTGAGATGCCAGCCAAGGGGACATCCGCCACATCAGTCACTTATCAGGGGTCCCAGCTAGACCTGGCAGCTACCCCTCCCCTTGCCAAGAGAGGATGTCCTCGTTCCCACGGGGGCAGTAAACTAACAGGCAGGTGACCCTGTGCCCAGTCCACACTGGGCGTGCGTAGTCGGGGACTCAGTTTTCCCAGCTCCCTAACCTGAAGGCCAGTGTGCAAATACTGTGAATTCAACCAAAGGAGCCAGCTGCAATGACAACGCCCGCTCCTACGTATTCATGACAAGGCCCCACAATAAGGGGACACCTAACCTGGCCCGGCAGTCATCCTCTGGCAGCTGCCACCCACATGCCTTTTTGGTGTGAGAATGTATTTCTTCTCTGTTAAAAATCTTTGCTTCTTGGGACCAGCAGATGGCATAATGGTTACGTCACTGGACTCCCATGTAGTTGACTCTGGTTTGAGTCCCAGACCCGGCGGCTTAAAACTCAATGCCAGACGTGCCCCAAATCCCAAGAGGAGAATGGGGGAGAAGGGGTTGCGGCATAGCCACCCCCCAGGGAGTGATTTCTCACTGTCTGTTTCTTTGTCTCTCTGGTGAGCACACACGCTCAATAGCAACCCCCACCCCCAAAAAAAATCTCTTTACTTTTTGGGCCAGCAGGTAGCGGGGTAGTGAGGGCGGCTGGACTTCCACATGGCCCACCACGGTTTGAGTCCCGGACCCGGTGGCTTGAAAATCACACCAGACGTGTGCGTGCGTGCCCAAGATCCTGAGAGGAGAATGGAGGAGAAAGGATTGTAGCATGACCATCCCCCCTGGGGGTGATTTCTCACTTTCCCTCTCTCTGTATCTCTCTGTCTCTTTCCTCTCTGGCGAGAGTACATAACCTATGGCAAAAACCTGGAAAAGTAAATAAATTGAATGAAGTAAGTAAATAAATAGTCTTTACGTTCCTATTAAAGTTTCCCGTTTCCTACTTCACATGCGTTTGTAGCTTCTCATTCTGCATCTTAGGGCAGGTCTCTAATCTTAGCAACCTGGAACCGAAGAGCCAAGAATTGCACGCAATGCAGCCTGGCTCTGATCCAACACCAAAAGCACCCCACAGGGTGTGGTCGGCTGCAGTCCCTTCTCCATCTCTCCATCCTGTTGGAATCTGGGGATCGCGTACTCATGTGCCTGGTCGTCTTTCGAGCCTCTGGGCTGAACTTGGAGCCTCAGTCACCATGTAGAAGAGGAGAAAGGATTGCAGCGTGGCCATCCCCTCTGGGGGCGATTTCTTACCCAGAGCCCTTACCCAGCAAGCGCCATGGCTGGCCCTGGGGACCCTTTCTTTTAATTTTGCTTATTTATTATTAGTAGTATTTAAAATTTGGTCCAGGACTCGAACCTCAGTTGGTCACGTGAGAGTCCAGTGCTCTAACCACCACGCCACCTGCTGGTTCCCCAGGAGGCCTTTCCAGGCTGGTCTGAGAAATAACCTGAAGCTCATGTAACCCCCAGTCTTTGTTAGGAGTGAACCAGTTCTTCATCCCTGTGGCTTAGAAACCTTTGCTTTCTCCTCTTTGCAAGTATCTATCTATGACATCTGCAGTCTTCATTCACGAGAGTCCAGTGCTCTAACCACCTCGCCACCTGCTGGTTCCCCAGGAGGCCTTTCCAGGCTGGTCTGAGAAATAACCTGAAGCTCATGTAACCCCCAGTCTTTGTTAGGAGTGAACCAGTTCTTCATCCCTGTGGCTTAGAAACCTTTGCTTTCTCCTCTTTGCAAGTATCTATCTATGACATCTGCAGTCTTCATTCACTTAGCCATTAAGGGTCGTGTATTATGTGCCAGTCCCTATTCCAGGCACTGGGGTACCGCAGTGAACAAAAAGCTCCCAGGTTCCTTCATGAAGCTTACAGACAAAAACCAAACAAGATTAATAATGCAAAGTTACAGTACCTCTCATAGCATAAGTGCTCTGGAGATGAGGCAGAAAAGGGGGCTGGGAAGTGAAGGAATTTGCAATTCCAGAGGAGGTGCCCTGGGAGGGCCTGGGGGTGGGGGGGATCACACCTGATCAAAGCCCTGGAGGAGGAGGGGAAGGGAGCTCAGTGGTTGCCTGGGAAGAGGGGGGAGCACTCCTAGCAGAGGGAGGAGCTGCACGGGAGGTGCCGCCCAGTGCCCTCCACTGAAGCTCTGAAACTAAGGAGCTGAATCAGAGAACTGGTGGGAGTAGGAGCCGGAGGGTGCAGAGGCCTAGAAGATCTTGGAAGGGGGACCAGCAGGTGGTGTGGTGGGTAAGGGCACTGGACTCCCATGTGGCTGACTGCAGTTCAAGTCCCAGATCTGGCAGCTTGCCTTCTCACTTTCTCACTCTGTCCCTCTCTGGTCAGATTAAAATAAATAAGTAATTTTTTTTTTTTTTTAAGAAGATCTCGAAAGGGATTTTCAGCTGGGATTTCCAAGCCCACCAGACAGTATTCGGAAACTTGTGGGTTCATTTTAGGTGTCCTGACAGCTGAAAGGGTTGGGGGTGTGCGTTGTTCTACGTACTTAGTGGACAAGACAACTGTCCGGTAATGAATAGAACAGTCCACATAATGAAGACTTTCTCTACTGTTCCTTGTTGAGGGCCTCAGAGTCCACGGAGAAGAATTTGGCTTTGTGGTTTTTTAGAGGTTTTTGCCTTAGGGCACACTAGCTGCAGAGAGAAAGAGACAGAAACAGTGAGAAGGAAAGTGAGAAAGCCTCCCCCAGGGGGACTGCCCACCCGCAATTCCTTCTCCTCCCTTCTCCTACCACCCACGCACACATACCCAGCAGGATGTTCAAGCAATCAGTCCGGCACTCAAACTGCGGTCAGCCATGTGGGAGTCCAGCAGCATAACCGTTATGCCATCTTCTGAGTTTGGCTCTTAATGGCAAACTGGGAACCAATGGGTGGGTTTTGTTTTTTTTTTTCTTTAGATTTTATTTATTTTTTTTGGCCATAGGGTGTGTACATGACCCAGAGAGAGACAGAGAAAGAAAAAGATGGCCATGCCACAATCCTTTCTCCCCCATTCTCCTCTCGGGATCTTTGGCACACATGCACATGTTGCCCAGCGTGATTTTCAAGCCGCTGGGTCTGGGACTCAACCTGCTCAGTCAGCCGTGTGGGATCCAGTACCTTAGCCTCCATGCAGGCTCACCACTGCATTGTTTTTTGAGCAGAGGATGAATAGGAGGAATGTCAGGGACCAGCTGGTGGCATGGTGATTAAGGCAGCTGGATCCTACCTGACTGACTGCACAGTTCAAATCCCAGGCCCAGTAGCTTGAGAAACACACATGCCCATGATCCTGAGAAGAGAATGGAGAAAAAGAATTGTGGCCTGTCCATGGGGGTGGGGTGGGGAGATTTTCTCTCTCTGGTGAGTGTACACTCCCTAGCAAACTTAAAAAAAATAAAATAAAATAAAAAAGGACCAGCAGATTGCATAATGGTTACATTGGTGAACTCCCATGTAGTCAACTATGGTTTGAGTCCTGGACCTGGAGACTTAAACTCAGGCCAGGAGTGTGTACGTGTGTGCCCCAAATCCTGAGAGAATGGAGAAGGGATTGTGGTGTGGCCATCCTCCAGGGGGATGATTTTGTGCTTCCTGTCTCTGTCTCTCCCACGAGCGCATGTGCCCTATAGCAAAATATCTCTCCTAGGAAAACATTAATTAAAAACAAACAAACAAACAAGATTAGTGTGACGAGGGAAGGAAGATAGAAGCAGGGAGGTTGGTAGGAGGCTGTCCTGGAGGTTTCCTGTGACTGAGAGGCAGGAGCCGAGGTTGGGTCCAGGGTCTGGGCTCAAGCCGTCAGGAGGATCAGCCAGGGAAGTCCCCGGTGGGAAGCTGAGAGGCTGGGTTCCAGACGGGTTACGTTTGAGAGGCATGTTACACATTCAAGTGAGATACTCAGTAGGCATTTTAAATGGGCTGGGGCTATAAATTTAAGATGGTTTTTAGCTTTCTTTTAGTGTTTTCGTGTTTGTTCGTTTTTGTTTTTGTTTTTACTATAGGACATATGTGCTCACGGGAGAGACAGAAGCTGAGACAGAGAGAGGGAATGAGAGAACTGACTCCCTAGGGAATGGCTATGCAGTCCCTTCTCCTGCATTTTCTTCTCGGGATCCTGGGCATGCACGCACACATGCCTGGTGGGATTTTCAAGGTGCCAGGTCCAGGACCCCCCCTGCACAGCCAGCCACGCAGGATCCAGCTGCTTGAATGTCCACGCCACCCGCACCTGCTGGTCCTGGGCTGGCTGTAAAGCCCTGAGACTGAGCGACACCAGCAAGGAGGAAGGAAGGCCAGAAAGGACAGGCAGCGCCCCGAGCTTGCAGCGCCAAGAGCTGGAGACTGAACTGAGAAGCAGCAGCCGGAGAGGGAGGAAGAAAGCCAGGAGAACAGGAGGAAAGCTTGGTGTTCCAGCAAAGAGGGCTTCGGGGAGGAGGGCAGGGCAGGCAGAGTCAGGGCAGGGCACGAACCAGAGTCAGAGGGGATGGGGCATGGCGTAGGGCCAGGAAGAACTGTCCACTAGCTTCCGCAGCGTTCAGGCCTTTGGTGACCTTGAGTAGCGTAGCTTTCATAGCACAATGGGGGCAGCAGCTTGCCTGGTCTGGGTTTAAGGAAGAAGGGAGGGGACCAGCAGGGGGCGCAGTGGTTAAGGCACTGGACACTCCCATGTGGCCGACCATGGTTTGAGTACCGGACCTGGTAGCTTGCTTGCTGTCTCTCTCTCTCTCTCTCTGTCGTCAAATTTTTTAAAAAAATGAATGAATAAAAAAAAAAGTAATTCTTTTTTTTTTTTTGAGAGGTTTTTGCTATAGGGTGCGTGCGCTCACCAGACAGACAGAGAGAGACAGAGAGACAGAAAGTGAGAAATCATCCCCCAGGGGGGATGGTCACGCCACAATCCCTTCTCCTCCATTCTCCTCTCGGGATCTTGGGCATGCACGCACACGCGCCCGGTGTGAGTTCTAAGCCACCGGGTTCAGGACGCGAACCACGGTTGACTATGTGGGAATCCAGCGACATAGCCATTATGCTAACTGCTGGTTCCCTCAATAAGTAATTCTTTAAAAAAAAAAAAGAAAAAAAGAAGGGAAAAGAGACTTCAACAAATGAGCCAGATGTAATGAGTGAGCCTTGATTAGCCTAGACCCAGACCTAGCAACAGAAAGACATTGTCAAGGCAGTTAGGGAATTGGAACACAGATGAGATATTAGTTGATATTAAAGAGTACTGTAATTTAGTTAGATGTGAGAATGATACTGTCATTACATCTTTATTGTTATTACTAAAATTTCTTACTTGTTGGGGCCAGCAGATGGTTATGGCACTGGACTCCCACATGAATAACTGTGGTTTGAGTCCCAGACCTGGTGGCTTGAAAATCATGCCAGGCAGGTGTATACGTGTGCCCAAAATGCCAGGAGGAGAATGGAGGAGGAGGGACTGCTGCTAGCCATCCCCCTGGGGGTGATTTCTCATTTTCCCTCTCATTGTCTCTGGCAAGCTCATGCGCCATATGGCAAAAAACCCTAAATAAATAAATAATAAGTTCTTACCTACTAGTGACGTGTTCTAGGTGAAGTGATATTATTTCTGGGGTGTGCTTTAAAATACTCCAGCAGGTAGTGTGGTGGTTAAGGTGCTGGACATTTCCACATGACCGACCATGGTTCGAGTCCTGGATCTGGTAGCTTGCTTTCTCACTTTCCTTCTCTTTGCGTGTCTGTCTTTCTCTGGTCAAATTAAGATAAATGAATGAATAAATAAAATTAAATAAATAATCTTTTAAAAATTAAATTAGGGGCCAGCAGGTGGTGTGGTGAATAAGGGCGCTGGATTCCCACATGACCGACCATGGTTCGAGTCCCAGATCTGGTATCTTGCTTTCTCACTTTCCCTCTCTCTCTCTTTCTCTGGTCAAATTAAAAAACAACAATAAAAAATGGAATTAAATAAATAAATAACGCTTTAAAAAATTAAATGAAATACTCTAGCAAAGGAGCCAGGAGGCGGTGTGGCATTGAAGACACCGGCTCCCACATGGCCAACTGCACAATTTGAGTCCCAGGCCCAATGGCTTGAAAGACGCTGGATGCGTGTGTGTGTGTGTGTGTGTGTGTGTGTGCGTGTGTGTGTGTGCGTGGCCAAAATCAGGAGGAGAATGGAGAAGGGATTGTGGTGTGGCCATTCCTCCTGGGGGTTATCCCCCACCCATCACTCTCAAGTGAGAGAGTGCCACACTTTGTCAAAAATCTGGAGGAAAATAAATAGACAAATGCCAGCAAAAAAGGTTAAGAAATAGAAGACCGGCAAAGTGTGTGTTCGAATTTCCCTGATGAAAGGTGAGAAGGAGGGCCGGCAGGTGGCGTGGTGGCTAGGGCTCTGGACTCCCACATGGCGGACCGCCTGAGTCCCTCATCTGGAGGCTGGCTTTCTCACTCTCCTCCTCTCTCTGGTGAGTGCATGTGCCCTATAGAACATTTAAAAATAAGTAAATAAAAGTAAATAATTATTTTTTAAAAATGTGTGAAGGATGACTGGATGGGAGGAATTACAGAAACCCAGCATAGAAAACTTCTTGAGGGGGACCAGCAGTTAGCGTAATGGCTGTGTCGCTGGACTCCCACGTAGTTGACCGCGGTTCACGTCCCAGACCCGGTGGCTTAAAACTCACGCCGGGCACATGTGCGTGCGTGCCCAAGATCCCGAGAGGAGAATGGAGGAGAAGGGATTGCGGCGTGGCCATCCCCCCTGGGGGGTGATTTCTCGCTTTCTGTCTCTCTGTCTGGCGAGTGCACATGCCCTATAGCAAAAACCTCTCCAAAAAAAAGAAAAAAAGAAAAAAAAGAAAGAAAGAAAGAAAAAGTGAGGAGTTTTGCCATGAAGAGTAGAGAAACGGGGTAGCTGGAGGGGCCATGGGAGAAATAGAACGCACTGTTTCTGCACTGTGTCCACAGCCTTCACCACACACGGGAAAGGCCTCTCCTCAGCACTGGGGCAGAGGGGGACTGGGTTACTCCTACAGGAAAGTCCTAACGAAGAGATGATTTTCCTACTCATGACAGGGCTCGTGTGAAAGAGACAGAGAGAAAGGGCAGAACGGACACCCCCACGGGGTCAGGCCACCTGCCACCCCTCCTCCCGTCCTCCTGTCCTCCCGTCCTCCCATCCTCCCGTCCTCCAGCCTATGGAATCTTGGGCACTTGCATGTGCCTGGAAGGTCTCCGGGCTGGGGATCGAACCGCCGTCGCTCTGTGGGATCCAGCTTCGCGAGCAGCACATTGCTACTGTGCCCAGAGCTAGCCAGGAAGTAACACTTTAGGACCCTGGCTATTTCCCGTGCCCTGATGGTGGGCAAGGCGCTGGGTTCGTGCTTCGCAGACTCTCAATACTGCATCCAAACAGCAAGTCCAGGAGCTAGACTCCATTCTGCAGACTCAGACCCAGGCAGGCCGACCGGCAGCCCGTGCTCTTAGCCGCTCTGCTCCTGCAGAAACATGTATCGGCTTTCCAGAGGTTCTCTCCAAAGGCACTTGCCAGGCCTCAGCCCTAGAGACTGTCATTCGCTAGGGGACTGGGGAAGGAGGGCAACCGAGAGCCCTTTAACGGAAGCTCTCGGGGGATTCTGATGCAGCTCCCTGCTTAGAACCCATTAGAACAGATCAGCCCAACATGTTCATTTATCAGCACCTCGCAAACTTTCACGCCAGTGCTGTGCGTAATTAGGCTAGCTGGTATGTGGGCGGGGGATTAAAATATGATGAGCCGTGCTGTTCCGGAGAAAGCAACGTGGAGAGAGGGGAGCTGAGGGTGCTCTTTATTTAGGGGTGGAAAATTTTACCGAGGTTCCTCAAGGGCTGGAGCCACCCGTACACAGTGGTATAACAAGTGTTTATTGAACACCTACTGCTGCTGGGCTTTACTGCGGGTGCTGGGGTGATGCTCATGGTGAAGAAGTCAGACAGAGACCCTGCCATCCCTGGGTGCATGTTCTGGGGGAGAAGTCAGATACTAAACATGCAAGTCCAGATGTGTGTCATGTAAATTCAAAAGGACTGAGAGGAGGTGGGAGGATCGTTTATTTATTCATTTACGTATTCATTTCACTGCTCCACGGTGCTTGTGTTTGCCAGAGGCAGAGAGAAAGTACTCCTCAATGGGGCGTGGTCACACTGCACGTGTGACCCTTTTCCTCCACCTTTCCACCCCAACAGGATCTGGGTCACACGCGCGCATGCCCAGCCTGGTGTTCAAGCTGCCGGGACTGGGACCTGCTCTGCGCAGGTCTGTATGCACACTGTGTCATTTTGCTGGAAAACCTCGCTTAGGAGGTGACATTTGTGCAAAGAGATTAAATAAAGAAGAAATAAAACAGAGCCATTGAGGAGCTGAAGGAAAAACCTTCCGTGAGAAGGCCCTGGGGTTGGAAGAAACTCATGTATTCAAAGAATAGAAGAAAGGAAGGGGGGCCAGTGGGAGCGAGAGAGGGAGAGACAGGGAGAGGAGATGGGCTGGGGGGGGGCCTCCTGGAGGAGTTGGTGGGGTGGGAGGTGGATGGGAAGTCAGGGATGGGTGCTGAGCAGGGGACGATGTGACTCACTACTGCAGAAAACAGTCCAGGGGACAGACAGGAGGCTGGCTTGGCCGAGAGCTCTGGGAGGCAATTCGCGGTTCATTGATACTCACGCCGTTACTCAACCTTTCTTCAACACCCACACGCTGTAGAGCTCTCGCCCGGTGCCAGGTATTTGTGCACATTGACTATCTCATTTATCCACCTGAGCCCAGTGGGGAGGTCTATTACCCCTGCTTCACGGAGGTATCCAGTGGCGCTCAGAGAGGTTAAGGTAACCTGCCCAGGGTCACACAGCCAATTCATATGCAAGCTTTAGTTTCAGTTCTCTTTTGAACATGGTTTGTCCCCCAAAGGTTCATGTTTGGAATTTGGCCTTACTGGGCAGTGACTGGCTGTCCCGCAGAGATTCATCTGTGGGGACCTGGTTGTACTGTAAAGGTGACAAGTGAAACTTCATCTTTTCATGGGCCCTGGGTGGGGCCTTTGGTGTGACGATGTCATCAGGGCGGCCCCATGACCGAGGCTGTGGTTTACAGGACAGAAGACGAGCCAGGCAGAGCCACGTGGACCCAGCCACGCTCCACCCTGCTCAGAGCCCTGCCTCCTGCTCTCAGCGATGCCTTTGGGCTTTGCAGTCACTAGACTTACAAACTGATAACACTATTTCTTTACAAATCACCTGGTCTCAGGTATTTCTTTAGCGGCTAATCACGGACGAAGACAGCTTCCTTACCCTCACCTAGACCTCGCCATTCCGGGGAGGTCCCTTGGCATGCGAAGCACCTCCACCCTGGCAGGGTCTAAGCCAGGACATGGACCAATGTTCAGGGACAGAAGGGCTGGTGGCGCCATGCCCATAGGACAGCTGTTTGAGCTGTGCAGCCTGCGCTTGGCCCTTGGCCGGCTCCTCTGTCACGCCCGCAGGACTGGCTAGAGGGCTAGCAGAGTGCCACCCACATGTAGCTGCAAAGTGATGGCTTGCTGGTCCCTGTGGGATGTCACATGCCTCCCTGGACTACAGGGTCAATAGGGTTTGCTTGGGGGACAACCCGTCCTAGTTCTCAGCTGTGTGTGTGCACACGTGTATGTATGCAAAGTTGTATGTGAAAACACGTTTATGTGCATCCATCCAAGAGTGAGTGTGTGTGCGTGTGCATATATACGTGTGTGCAGGGTTGCTTTGGGAGTTTATACTGCGTCCAAGGCTGAGCACGTATTTAGGGCCTATGTGCATTTTTATGAGAGCTCCGAGTGTGTGTGTGAAGTGAGGTATCGCATGTGTGCCTGCATGCTTGTGTGTTCCAGTGGGCGTGTCTGGATGGATCTCTGCACACCCGAGCAGGCATATACAAGGATGGTGAGTGTAGAGCTGAGTCGGTTTTCCAGAAGCTAGCAGGGCTCTGTGGGTAGTGGGTCAGGTGAGTGCTGTGAGCAGAGTGGTGCCAGGTCAGTGGGAACATGGGTCGGGCTCGGCTGGTCGAGGTCTATGCCTCTAACTGCAGGGGTCTGACTGTGCTGTGGGGGGCAAGGCCAGGCTCCTCCACGCACAGCCCAGAGGCCAGCTGTCTTGCCCACGGATGGGGGCCTCGGTGTAGTGGAGGTGGGTGCAGAGGAGTGTGCAGGAGTGAAAGGAGCAAGGGGCTGGAGAACTGGTTCTTGAGAGGCCATCAAGCCTCTGTTTGCCTTAGTTTGCTCATCAGTCAGACGGCATTAGTAGTAAGAACGGTGGGTATTGCTATATTATCACCCACCAGATTGTCCTTAGCCATTCGGAAGTGCTTTGTAATTTAGAAATCCTGCCCAGAGGGAGTCGTCATTATTGAAGGGCTTGCCTTCAGTGTTCCTGGAAAACCAGTGCAAGCCCACAGTTGACTGAGGGTGGGCTGGCAATGCACCGTGGGCGTGCTGCACTGTGCCGTGAGCTGGGGTCTGGTATGAAGCAGCCTGTGAAGCTGGCACCACCCTGGTGGCCTTGATCCGTCCTCCGAAGCCGGCTTGGCCCAGCAGCCAGGCACCCGTCCGCCAGATAATGAAGAGATCTCTTGTGAGGAAAGCTGGCAGGATGCAGCCGTGGCTTGGCTCTGTAACTCAGTGCTGCGCCACCCAGCCTGGCGCCGGGAGTCCTCCTGGCTCCTGCAAGGTCTGCGGGAGCTCACACACCCAGGCTGCAAGCTGCACAAGCGAATGGCTCTGGAGTCGCTGTCAGTGCCACTCCGCAGGCAAGAAGGAAGGGCAGCATGAAGCTGGGGGCCTGAAAAGAAGCCCTGACTGTCCTGGGGCAGGGCTGGGTGGTGAGTGTGGACGAGGAGGATGGGGCCCTTGGCAGACTCAGCCTACTGACGAGCTTCCGGTTCTGAGTAAGCTCCCCAAGACTGCCAGGTTGATGCCAAGGCTGTGTGATAGCGACCAAGCGTCTAGTCTCTCTGCGCCTCCTAGACCTGTGAAGTGATTAAAATGAGGATGCATGGGAATTGCTCGCACACAACCCAAGCACATCATGAGAATGAGTAGGTCCATGTCTCTGAGGCGACCTGTGAAGTGATTAAAATGAGGCGATGCATGGGAATTGCTCGCACACAATCCGAGCACGTCATGAGAATGAGTAGGTCCATGTCTCTGAGGCATGTGCGCATGCTATGTTTCCAGGCAGGTACATGTTTCATGTATGTGCATGCTTAATTCTCCACTCTCCAGCACCCTCAGGGACAGGGGCTACTTTATATACAGCTGACACACGGGAGCTATGTGCGCCATGTGCTGGGCTAGGCCCTGTCCTAGACGTCGAGCAGACTCGACCACAGGTGCGGCTCTCCCCACGCAGGCTGCTGTATGTGTGTCTGTGTGTCTGTGGTCCTGGCTGGCTGGGGCTGAGGGGAGGATCATGGCATGGCATGGAGCCCTGCTGGGGTGTCCTCCTCACCCCGTCTCTCTCTCTCTCTCAAGGGAAAAATAAATAAATAAACTTAAAAAGGGTGAGAGGAGAGACCAAGGTGACAGAAATAGAGCATATTAGTAAAAGCTATCTTCTTTTTTTTTTTTTTTTTTTTTGCCATAGGGTGTATGCACTCACCAGAGAGACAGACAGTGAGAAAGTGAGAAATCACCCCCCAGGGGGTATGGCCATGTCACAGTCCTTTCTCCTCCGTTCTCCGCTGCGGACTTTGGGCACACACACCAGGCATGATTTTCAAGCTACCAGTTCCAGGGTTTGAACTGCCATGAGTCATGTGGGAAGTCCAGTGCTTTAACCACAACACCACCTGCTGGCCCTGGGGGATGATTTCTCACTTTCCTTCTCACTGTCTCTTCTCTGTCTTTCTCCTCTCTGGCGAGCGCATGCACCCTATGGTAAAAATCTTAAAAAAAAAAAAAAAAAAAGAGAGAGAGAGAGAGATGTTGAACATGTTTTTCATAAACTTTTTAAATCATTTGTATGTCTTTCTTTGAGAGTTGTCTGTTCAGATTGACCTCTCATTTTATTTATTCATTCGTTTTTAAATGTGTATATTTTTAAAATTATTTATGTAACTTTATTATTACTCAGTTTCACCAGAGAGACAGAGAAAGCAAGCCACCAGGTCTGGGACTCAGATTGCAGTCAGCCATGTGGGAGTCCAGTACCTTACCTACCATGCTTCCTGCTGGTCCTGATCACCCATTTTATGATTGGATTATTAGTTCATGCTTTTGTTTGTTTGTTTGTTTTTGTGAGTGAGTTCTTTGAGTTCCTTTTATGCCCTGGTTATCAGTCTGTTATCTGAAGTATTGTTTGCAAATAGTTCTCCCATTCTGTGGGTCCATTATTTGTTTCCTTTGCTGTGAAGGAGCTTTTATCTTGATGTAATCTCCCTTATCTATTTTTGGTATTATTGCCCTTGCTTTAAGTGATCTTATTCACAAAATCTTTGCCCACTCAAATATCTTGAAGTGTTTTCTTCCAGTAGTTTTATGGCTTGGAGTTTTATGTTTAAGTCTTTAATCTACTTTGAATTAACTTTTGTGTGCTCACCAGTGAGAGACAGAGACAGGGAGGGAAAGTGAGAAATCACCCCCCAGGTGGGATGGCTATGCCACAGTCCCTTCTCCTCCATTCTCCTAGGATCTTGGGCACCCATGCACACACGCCCAACATGAGTTTCAAGCCACAGGGTCCAGAACTCAAACCACAGTTGGTCATGTGGGAGTCCAGCGATGTAAGCACTGAATTAACTTGTGTAAATGGTGAGGGGGTCTAGTTGTAGGTGGGTATCTAATTTTTCCAGCACCAGTTGTTAAAACCATGATCTTTTCTCCACTTGTGAGAGACTGTCTTGCGATCTTAGTCACAAGTCAGTTGACTGTATGTTGTCGGGTTTATTTCTGGATTCTCTCTTCTGTTCCACTGATCTGTGTATCTGTTTCGTGTCAGTATTGTGTTGTCTGGGGCCTTTGTAATTTGAAGTTAGGAAGTGAGATGCCTCCAATTTTATCCTTTTGCACAATATTACTTGGGCAATATGGGGTCTTTGGGGATTCTAGACAAATGAAGCCGCCTTCTGCTGTAGGTACTTTACATGTTTTGACTCATCTCATCCTCATTCAACCCTGTAAAGAAGTCCTACTATTCATGCCATTTTACAGATGAGAAAACCGAGGCACAGTCTGCACGAAGGAGTTGGGTAGGGTCACTCAGGAAGGCGTCCTCTGAGTGGGAGAAAAGCAGGGCTAAGCTGAGCGTTGCAGGGACGGAGGCAGGCAGTCCCTCTCAGTACCAGCGGGATCGGAGCAGGAAGAGGTAGCTTTAGTACTTGCGGCAGGGGAGCTTCTGAGTTCGAATGTTTTCTCAACTTTGGTTTTGTTTTAAAGAAATCCTCTCTCCCGAATTAACCCTTATGGGCATCCCTATTCTCCAAGAGCAAGCAAACCAGAGCTTCCTTGGTTGAGGTGGAAGGCTCTGTGCTCTCTGCTCTGGCCTTTCCTCTTACCCTCACTGGAGCAGACGGTGGTGCGTGAGGTTACTGCAAGACCAAGCTCGTGTTCTTCCTGTGAACATCTAAGAGTCTGCATTGTATTTTTGGGGAAAATCTTGTTGCAAAGGAAGGGCAAGCCATTTCCTTCAGACTCTCTGTCATCCTTCTTTCCCTTGGGGCCAGGGGCATGGACTAGAAGCTCTTCAAAGCACCCGATAAGGAAAGCGAGAGAGAGAGTCAAAGAGAAACAAGTCTGGGACCAGCAGTTGGTATAATGGCTATGTTACTGGACTTCCATGTAGCAGACCACGGTTCAAGTCCCAGACCCAGTGGCTTAAACTCACGCCAAGCACACATATGTGCATGTGTGCCCAAGATCCCGAGAGGAGAATGGAGGAGAAAGGATTGCGGTGTGGCCATCCCCCCTGGGGGGTGATTTCTTACTTTCTGTCTCTCTGCCTCTCTCTGTCTTTCTGGCAAGCACGCACACCCTACAGCATACACACACACACACACACACACACACACACACGCATACACACACACACAAACTCCAAAAAAAAGAAAAGAAAAGAAAAGAAGAAACAAGTCCTGGTGAGTGGGAGGTCCGTGTGAGATTTTGCCTTCAGTAGGCTTGGGGCAGGTCACTTTGGCCCTGGCTGGCTGACCCTGGCAGCTGACCACAGGTAGCAATGGGCCACTCTTTTCCAGAGCCTTTTGCTCCTTGTTACTGCAACAGCTGTATCACTTGCCTTGTCCGGTCTTTCCAAAGCTCTCAGTGGAAGGCTGTGCTGAGACAGAGTGCACTGTGAGCACGGGCAATCTACCCTGCCCTCCACAGCCTCGAGGCCCGCAGGAGGGCCTGGGAGGCCAGGGAGAAGGAAGTCATGATGGCGTTCTGGTTGGGCTCTGTATGCAACGGAGCTGTGGTTGCCAGGTGCCTTGGTAGTGGAGAATAACAATGTCAGAAAAACTCATCGGATTTTTCCAACTGTGCAGGTTTGATTATGTTTCTCCCAAGGTAGTTGCACGTTCAAAGCTTTGGTCATTGCCCAGACCTACTGAGATGAACCGAGCAGGTGAGGGAGTCCTATTACCATGACCGACTCTCCCAAGGTGAGTGGTAGAGGGGCTGGGTCCCCGTCGGCAGCTGGGCGCTATTGATTTCTACCATGGTGTCAGGGACTCCCGGCCCTTAGACCGGAGTTCCAAGCTTCCCCGTTCAACAACCCCCACTCCCAGTTTTCACACTGTCCCAGTTCCTGGCCCCCTGGACTCCTTTGGCTCAGTGAGGAGCCATCTGGTTTCTCTGAAAATACAATTATGCCATTGAAAAGCAGGAAAAATACAGTGTCTTTTCTGCTGCTTCGAAGGGGGTTAATAAGTAGGTGAAACCAAAGGGGGGAGGGAAGATGGAAAGGAATGATTCTAAAACCTCTTAATGAAGTAGCAAGAAGTGAGAAGGGGGAAGAGAAAGATTTCAGTGTTTTCTTTTGTAAAAAAGTCAGTCATGTTACGATGTAATTACACGTACCACTTGGGCTTGTTTGACGAGTGCTGACAGATGCCTGCAGTTGTGTAACCACTCTCTCAATCAAGAGACAGGACGCCCCAGTCACCCCAAATGACCCCTCGCTCCCTTTGTGGTTAATCCCTTCCTCCCACGTTGCTGAGACGTAGCCTCTTTCTGTCACTATGGCTTTGCCTTTTCTAGAACGTTATATAAATGGAATCGCACGGTGTGTAGCGCTTTGCTTCCTTCATTTAGTAAAATGCTCTTGAAATTCGTCCACATGGGTGCGCGTGTCAGGAAGGCTGTTCCTTTGTCGCTGAATAGCATCCTGTGGTATAGCTGCATTATAATTTGTTAATCCATTTACCAGTAAATAAATAGGCATTTAGGTTGTTGCTGGGTCGCCTTCTTTTTTTTTTTCTCCTATGAATGTTTGCTGCCGTGAATAGTTTTGTGTTCAAATATATTTCTTTATCTTCGGTCAACAGTGAGGAATGCAGTTGTAGGGGCATAAGACGAACGTGCCCTAAACCTTATAAGACACTGCCAGTCTGTTTCCCCAAGTGCTGCAACAGTTTGCATTCCCAGAAAACTGTGGGAGTCCCAGACGCGCCACACGTGCCAGTACTTGCTGTTGTCGGACTTCGGTTTCAGTCGTTCCAGCGAGCGTGCAATGGCATCGTTGTGGTTTGATTTGCATTTCTGTGATGACTAATGGTATGCATCTTCTCATGAGCTTATTTATCACTCACATTTCCTTTGGTGAAATATCTTCAGATCTTTTGTGTATTTTCTTGTCAGGCTGCTTATCTTTTCACAATTACATCATAAGAGTTCTTCATTTTGCTTTTATTTATTGTCAGAGGGTACATCCACTTGCCAGTGACGGGGGAGAGAGGGAGCAATCACCCCATCCATGGGGTGGCATCGTGCCACAATCTCTTCTCCTCTATTTCTCCATGCTGTTGGGATTTGGGGCACGCACGCACACACACACACACACACCTGGCATGGTTTTCAAGACACTGGGGCTGGGATTTGAACTGTGGTTGTCCATGTGGGAGCCAGGTCCCTTAACCACTAAGCTGTGGGGGTTAGTGGTTGTCAACAGTGCTTTTCAGAGAGAGAAGTTAGTGCTTTTCCCTTTTTCTTTCGTTCTTTCTTTTATTTTTATTTTTGGAGAGGTTTTTGCTATAGGGCACGTGTGCTCGCCAGACAGACAGAGACAGAGATCATCCCCCAGGGAGCATGGCCATGCTCTCCTCCATTCTCCTCTCAGGTCTTGGTCATGCACGCACATGTGCCCGGCGTGAGGGCATGAGTTTAAGCCACTAGGTCCAGGACTCGAACCGTGGTCAACTACATGAGAGTCCAGTGGTGTAGCCATTACGCTAACTGCTGGTCCTGCTTTTTCCTTTTTCTGAAGAAGTCTAATTTCTTCTTTTTTTTTGTCTTTTATGATTTGTGCCTCTGGATGGTACCTAAGAAATCTTTGTATGCCCTAAAGTCACAAATGATCTCTTAAGACATCTCTGAGAAGCTGAACGGCTCTATCTGGTACTTCAGGTCTGCGGGCTGTTCTGGGTTGATTGTGGTATACAATGCAAGGCGGAGTCACAGTCATGGTGTATGGGTATCCAGTTGTTTCTGCACTAATGGCGTGGTGGTTAAAGGCGCTGGACTCCCACATGGCTGACCATGGTTCAAGTCTCAGACCTGGTGGCTTGCTTTCTCACTTCCTCTCTCTCTCTCTGTCTCTGATCAAATTGAAAAATAATAATGAAATAATAATGGTAATAATAATAAATAAAGTTAAATTTAAAAGATTTTTAAAAATTAAAAAAAAAGGACTACCAACCCAGAGCTAGCAGATGGTGTCAGCTATGCTGCTAAATTCCCACAAGGCCAGCTGCGCTTCGAGTCCCGGACCCGGTGACTTGAATGTGCCGGGCACTTGTGCGTGCATGCCCAAGATCCCGAGAGGAGAATGGAGGAGAAGGGATTGCAGTGTGGCCATCCCCCGGGGGGTGATTTCTCGCTTTCTGTCTCTCTGTCTCTCTCTGTCTGTCTGGCGAGCGCACGCGCCCTATAGCGAAAATAATTATCATTCCTTTTTGAATTATCTCTGTGCTTCAGGAAGAGTCTGTGGGTGATATGCGTGGGTCTGTTTCTTTCTCTTTTTTTAAGAATTATTTATTTATTTAATTCCATTTGTTATTAATTTTTCATTTAATTTGACCAGAGAGAGAGAGGAAGGGAAAGTGAGAAAGCGAGCTGCGAGATCCTTAACCACCACGTCACCTGCTGGCCCCTGTGTGGGTCTATTTCTAGCCTCTCTGGATCAGTCTGTATGTCTATTCTTTTTTTTTAAGTTTTTTGCCATAGGGCTTATGCATTCATCAAAGAGAGAGACAGAGACAGTGAGAAGGAAAGTGAGAAATTACCACTCCCCAAAACAGGGGGGATGGCCACTCCACAATCTCTTCTCCTCAATTCTCCTCCCAGGATTTTGGGCACGCACGCACATGTGCTTGGCGTGATTTTCAAGCCAACAGTTGCAGGTCTAGAACCGCAGCTGGCCAGGTGGGAGCCTAGCACCTTAACCACTATGCCCCTGTGCTGGCCCCTGCGTATCTGTTCTTATGCTGACACCACGCAGGGATTACGGTGCCTTCATCTTCAACCTTGAAAGCGCCTAGTCTAAATCCTACAATTCATTCTTGTTTTTCAAAGCTGTTTCTCTATTCTGCCTCTTACTCCCCAGAAATAGGAGAGACTTCTGAGAAAATCAAGGTATCTTTTCTTCCTGTTTACTGGGTTTATGTAAAGAAGGCTTTCAGGAGGAAATGAGCAAATTAAGAGAAAGTGGGACGAAAGGAACTTAGTCTTTTTTTTTAAGAATTATTTTTATTGAACTTTATCCATTTATTCATTTATTTTAATTTGACCAGAGGGGGTGGAAGAGAGAGAGGGAAAGTGAGAAAGCAAACCTCCAGGTCCGGGACTCGAACCACAGTTGGCCACGTGGGAGTCCAGCACTTCTAACCACCACGCCACCTGCCAGTCCCGCGAAAAGCATCTTTAGGCTGTTCTTACAGAGTGATGTGGCACTTAGACGGCGGGATGGGGCAGATGACGGGCAGGGTTTCTCCCTTTTGCCGGAGCTGGAGGCAGCACCTTCAGAGCAATTCCCTGGCTGTTCCCTCCCAGAGACTTGAGGCGAAATCCGCTGACTTCAGGGTGGTGGAGGAGGGAGACCAGTTTCCCTGACTTGCTCGGCTGGGATTCCTGGCTTTACCTCCCCCGTTCTGCTGCTGGGAGTCCCCCCTCCCTGCCCTGCCTGCCGCAGCCCTGCAGTACTGCAACATCATCAGTTCTTCTAAACTACTCTGCGCCTCATGGCCGTGCAGTGGGACCCCGGGCTCTAACTGAACACGGACGCGGGGAGTTGCAGGCGCTCAGCCTCGGCGACTGCGCCAGCCCGGCCCTGCTGGTCCTGCCCCAGCACCTTGCAGGTCCAGCTCTTCCTCCTCCCCCCCCAGCACTGCTCTCTCACTTCCTCACCCTTTAGGAAACTGTCCTTTCCTGACCACGCCTTGGCTTTCCTTCTTCCTTTGGGTCCACCCTGGCTTTTGTAGACCCTTAACTCCCGTCTGTCTTGGCGACCTTACAGTCCGCAGGGGCCGCTGCTGCCGCTGGCTGGGGGACGCCCCCCCCCGCTGCTGCTGGCTGAGGAACGCACCCCCCACCCCCATGTCCTGGGAGCTCCGGGCGCCTTCCCAGCCAGCTTGCAGCCTGACCGTGAGGGGTGCCGCATAAGAGCCCTCATTCCGGGCTATGCCAGAACTTCAGCAGGCCCACCCACTGTCCAGTGGCCCCCTGGATACTCATCACTGTGGGGACGTGAGAGTCCTAAAGCCAGGAAGGTCTGAATTCTGCTTAGAGTTGCTGGCCTGGGAATTGGGAGTCCAGGAAAGAAGCGCTTGGCCTGGATACCGCAGGCTTCCCTCGCTCGGAACCTGACAGCCGAGGACTGAGAAGGGCACTTTGTCCTGCAAGCCCTGCAAGGTGCGGGGTTACTCCAGCCTGATCGCCCAGTGAGAGGACGGAGGTTTTGAGGGAGAAGAGACCTGGACCCACACAGGGTTGTGGCACCGGTCACAGAAGCTCACCGGACTGGAGGTGGCAGGGCTCAGGCCAGCCCTCCTGAGGGAGGAAGTGGGCTCCTGGTCCCAGTGTGGGCTCCCCCTGCCCCTGCCTCACAGTGGTGGGCCGTGTGCGACACCTGGCCACGCCAGGCCCTGCTCTCCTCTCAGCCCCTGGCACCCAGGGGTCCACCTGCTGGCGTAGGGGTGCCCCCAGGAGGAGAGAGCAGAGAGGGAGGGCAGTGGCGTGAAGCCTAGGGACCCATGAAGAGGCTCGAAGGCCGTGTCAGGATGAGCCAGACCCGGGCAGAGGACGCCCCTCACCCACATCCCATCAGGCTTCTTCCACGCTGCAATCAGACAGGCCCGCCGCCCGGGGTGAGTGGGTGTGCCCGAGCCGTGGCCCGAAGCAGAGCCCTCCCGGTGCGGTCATGTGTTGAGCGCCATCGGTGTATGTGGCACAGCACTGGGCATGGAAGCCGCCCACCGGGCTGGGGATGGACACTTGGAGTGCCCGCTGGCTGGAACCCTGTGAAGGAGGGAAGTGGGCTGGCTTTGCATCAGCTGAGGCCCTGTTGTCCCCAGTGCTGTGACTGAGCAAGTCGCTCACCTCCCTTCAGCGGCTCTCATTTGTGAAAAAGGAGACCATAACACATACCGTAAAGAGTCGTCACGGGGCGGAGACCAGCAGTTAGCGTAATGGCTATGTCGCTGGACTCCCACGTAGTCGACCGTGGTTCGCATCCCGGACCCGGTGGCTTAAAACTCACGCCGGGCACGTGTGCATGTGTGCCCAAGATCCCGAGAGGAGAATGGAGGAGAAGGGATTGCGGCGTGACCATTCCCCTGGGGGTGATTTCTTGCTTTCTGTCTCTGTGCCTCTGTTTGTCTGGCGAGCGCATACGCCCTATAGTGAAAACCTCTTCAAAAAAAATAAAGAGTCGTCACGGGGCCACAGGCGGTGCGGTGGCCAAGGCTCGGCCAGCTGTGGTCCCAGTCCTGAATCTGGTGGCTGGCTTTCTCACTTTCTCTCTCTTTTTCTCTGCTGAGTGCATGGGCCTTATAGCAAATTAAAAAGTAGTAAAATAGCGAGGAGCAGCGGATGGCGTAATGATTACATTGCTGGATTACCTTGTAGTTAATCGTGGTTCAAGTCCTGGACCCCGTGGCTTAAAACTCACGCCAGCCATGTGTGCTCAAAATCCCGAGAGGGTAATGGATGGTGTGGTCATCCCCCCGGGGGGTGATTTCTCACGCTCTCTCTCTGTCTCTTGGGCAAGAGCATGCGCTCTATAGCAAAAATCTCTCAAAATAGATAAATAAAATTAAGTCAATAATTCTTCAATTAAAAAAAAGAATTGTCGGAGCCAGCAAATGACGTAATGGTCACGTCGCTGGACTCCCACGTAGTCGACTGTGGTTTGTGTCCTGAACTCGGCGGCTTAAAACTCAAGCCAGGCGCACCTGCATGCGTGCCCAAGATCCCGAGAGGAGAATGGCGGAGAAGAGACTGTGGCATGGCCACCCACCCCCCCGAGGGTGATTTCTTACTTTCTATCTCTCCGTCTCGCCAGTGAGCGCACACATCCCATAGCAAAAATCTCTCTCTAAAAAAAATAAAATGAGATGAAAAAATTGGCCTAAGAGGTGAGGGAGAGCATTTCCGAGCTTGCTATGCGCTGGGTGGCTCCAACTCACCGTGCCTCACTTCCCTCTTCTGTGAAGTGATGCGGGCGTTTGCTGGCCGTCGGGGTTTTGTGAGAATGAATAATAATGGAAAATGCAGAGTCGTACGTGGACACGGCAAAGCCCGTCAAGTGCAGAGATGCGGATACCCGTGTTCGTTCCCGTGTTACCTACCTTCCCCATCACCGCAACGCCACACACCTCGTATGTGACCCGTGTCCTTGAGCGTGCTCCTTCCGCTCCAGGATCCCAGCCAGGGGACCGATGACAGGAAGTCCGTGTCTCTCAGTCTCTGGTCTGAGGCGATGTCCATTGCTTTCTGCCTTTCGTGACCATGGCGGTTTCGAGGAGCACAGGCCAGGTGTTTGTGGAGTGTTCGCCTGATGGTTCTCTGGTGGTTAGACTAGGGTTGTGGGCTTTGGAGAGGAGTCCCGAGGCAGGGATGTGCCCGCCCTTCTCAGCCCCCTTCCCATTTAGATTTTTGTCATTGGGCACATGCACTTGCTGAAGAGAGATAGAGGGAGAGTGGGAAGGTGCCCCGGGGGGATGGCCATGCCACGGCCCTGTTCTCCATTCTACCCCTGGGGTTTGGGGCATGCACACACCTAGCATGACTTTCAAGCTACTGGGTCTGGGGCTGGAACAATGACCGGCCCTGTGGGAGTCCAGCGCCTTAACCACCATGCACCTGCTGGCCTCGGCCTGATTCCTTTTAAGGCATACTTCTATGGCATGGATGAAGGTATTGTGATTGGTTCAACTATTCCCTGGTTACTGGGGACTCAGGCTGTCCCTCATCCCCACTGAAAACAATGCTATAAATATGTTGTACAGGTATGATCAGGTACTTGGATTTCTGCAAGTATAAAAATCCCAGAGCTGGGAATGCGAGATCAGAAGGTGTATGTGTGTGTGTGTGTGTGTGTAAGTTTTCTATAGGGCGCACGTGCTCGGGGTTGGTGGGGGCAGAGAGCGAAATCACCCCTGACGAGATGGCCTCACTGCAATCCCATCTTCTCCACTCTCTTCTTGGGATTTTGGGCACGAACACACACATGCCCGGTGTGTGTTTCAAGCCACCAGAATGGGATTCAGCCTGTACAGTCAGCCATGTGGAATCCAGCCACCTTGACCACCAGGCCACGGCTGGCCCCATTTTGCTTTTTTTTTTTTTTTTTTTTGAGAGAGAGACATTTTTGCTATAAGGTATATGTGCTCACCAGAGACACAGAAAGTGAGAAATCACTCCTGGAGGGATGACCACACCACAATCCTTTCTCCTCTACTCTCTTCTTGGGATTTTGGGCATGTACACACACACATGCCCAGTGTGAGTTTCAAGCTGCCGGGTCTGGGACTTAAACTGCAGTCGACTACGTGGGAGTCCAGAGACATAACCGTTACGCCATATACTGGTTCCCCCCACCCCATGTGCCCTTTTAAAAAACAGCCGTGAAAATTCACATCTACACAGGGGATAGACGAGGGCCCCTCTTCTCACAGCCTCAGCCGCACTCTATTTTATTCTCTTTCTCCCTTTTGTTTTCTTCCTTTCTTTTCACTCCTTTCTTTCTTCCTTCCTTTCTCTTTCTTTCTTTTTCAATTGCTAGAAAGTGTGTGTACTCAGCAGAGAGAAAGACAGAGAGACACACACACACACACACACACACACACACACACACACGGAGAATAAGAGAGAGGAAGAAAGCGCCCCCAGTGGGGTGTGATCACACTGCAGCTCTTCTTCTCCCATTCCTCCTTCCCATCAGGATTTCGGTCTCTCTCTCTCTCTCTCTCTCTCTCTCTCACACACACACACACACACACACACACACACAGACCCAATGTAGATTTCAAGCCAGGATTTAAGCTGTGGTTGGCCCTGTAAGATCCGGCTCCCTTAACCCTTAACCACTAGGTTGTAGGGCTTAGAACACTACGCAGTCTTTGTGTTTGCCAGTCTGAAGGATGAGAAATGGCATCTCAGTGTTACTGTAATTTGCATTTTCCTGTTTACTAGTAGAACGGGCATCTTTATTATTTATGCATTTATTGGCTCTTGGTGTCAATCACCTCCTTTGCCCATGTTTTTCCTACTGGGTTTATCTTTGCATTATGAATTATTGGAGCTCAGTGTAGGTTGTTAACTTGCCTTCTTTTATTTTTTTTAAAAGTCCTTTCATTTATATATTTTTTTCCATGAGAGAGAGAAAGAAAGAGGGAAAAAGAGAAAGGGGGAGAGACAGGCACCCCAACAGCATTGCCACCCCGTGACCCACCTCCAGTCTTAACCGGCCAGGTGACAGACATGCACTGCATGTTCAGAGACGTCCCAGGACGTGAACCCAGAACCTCACCCCGGGGATCTGTGCCACCTCTGGTCCCCAGCTCGCCTTCTGTCATATGTGTTGCAGATGTATTTTCCTAGTCTGTCATTATCTTTCAACTCATTTATTTACTTTAAATTTGCTATAGGGTGCATGTGCTTGTCAGAGAGAGGCAGAAAGAGAGAGAAGGTGGGGAATCCCTGGGGGTGTTCTCTCTCTCTCTCGCTAGCAGTCACCACCCCCCATAGTGCCTTTGCCTCCATTCTTCTCTTGGGATTTGGGGTGTGCATACACCTGTATCTGGCCTGTTTTTAAGCCGCTGAGTCTGGGACTTGAACTGCACAACTGGCCGCATGGGATCCAGCTGCCTGAGCCACCACACCACACGGCTGGCCCAGTCTTTTGACTTATTAAGTTATCTCTTTTAATAATGATTTTATGTGGTCAGATATGCATTGTTTGTTTTGGTTTTGGTTTTTGCCATAGGGTATGTATGCTCAAGGAGAGAGACAGAGAGAGAGAAAGCGAGAAATCACCCCCATGGGGAGGGCCACTCTGCAGTCCCACCTCCTCCATTCTCCTCTTGGGATTTTGGGCACGCACACACAGACCCCTGCCATGACTGTCAAGCCGCTGGGTCAAGGATTCAAACTGCAGCCAGCCATGTGGGATCTAGCGCCTGCACCTCCACACCACCTGCTGGCCCCTTGTGTTTTCTTAATGACTTTTCGGTTCCCAGTTTTATCTTAAAAATCTCTCCAACCCATAAGCTAATTTCCTAAGTTTCCTTCTAATTCTCTTTGTTTACTTTTGTCTCATTTAAACAATATATTCTGTCTGGAATCGACTTTTATCAAGTTAAGGCGAGCTCCGGTGCGGTTTCCCTCTAAGACAGTCAGACTCAGCATGGGTGCCTGGGAAGTGCCTGCTAAAATTAAATACAGACACACAGAAATAAGAGTTCAAAAACCAAGAAAATGCCAACTTAAATCATAGGAACGAGTCTGGAGTTGAATGTTATATCCCAGGATTTAATCGGGAAGATTGGACCACGACAGAAGATAGATTAAGTACATGAGACTCAACTGGCGAAATAGCATTTTATGACTTTTGACTAAAACATTGCAGATTTTCTTATAGGCTTTGTTTTCCAGTTTTAAGGATTTTTGTCCTGTCTTGAGCTGCCAATAGGTTCATGTACCTACTATTTGAACAGAATCCTAACCTGTTTCCTGACTTTAAGTTTTAAGCAAAGTTCCATAGCATTTCTTTGATTTATTAAAGCTAAAACTGCTTTTCTTAAAATTAAAAAATACCCATTTAATGACTGCCCTAGGCTATCTAGCATCAGCTAGGTGTTACCTTCTAGTGTATTCATCCTACTCAGAGACTCACACCTAAAGTCAGACATGTACTCACAGAGAGGTATCCATCAGCTGAACTTGCTATTGACAGGTAGATTATTCAAGGAATTCTGTGAATCAATAAAATGTGGGGGAAAAAAGGAATGGAAAAAACTGGAGACACTACAGAGAGTGTGGGAGGAGGGAGGGAAATGACAGAGGGTGAGAAATGGGGGAAGTGTATATATATATATATATATATATATGAAACTAAAAATGAAAACTGATTAAGACACTAACTATGCAGTGTATTCCAGATGGGAAATCATACTTTGTATGCTGTGACAATGCTCAGGGAATGAGTGTTAATTAATTAATTAATTAAAAGTTAATAATAATAATCATTAGTAATATTAAATAATATTTTAGCCATTATTAAAAAAATGAAACTGGGGGGGGAGATCTGGGAGATAGTGCAGGCTCCACATCCCCCAGTCATGGTCTATGTTACCTTTGTTGTTTTACTGAATGGCCTTCCAGTGAGGTACAGACAAAGGGTTCTGAAGCTAAATGAAGTTCTGAATGCCCTTTCAGATGATCCCTCAGGATCCGCCCAGGTCTGACGTTCCCTGAGCCTGGGAATAATGCCCTGGTCGGTGATGTCACAAGGGAGGGAATGCAGTGGGTCAGCACAGCTTTACCCCAAAATAATTTCAAAGTTAAATCCCAGGTTGGCCAAAAGTGGATGTTAGAGCCACACTATGGCAGGGATGGGGGGGGCCTTGGAACCCTCTGATTAGTGCCTCTCAGTCTGGCCATCCTTAGGGTCACCAGGAAGGGTGTTTTGTTTTGTTTTGTTTTGTTTTGCTATAGAGTGTGTGCACTCTACAGAGAGAGAGAGAGGAAATGAGAAACCACCCCTAGGGGATGGCCACACCACAATCCTCTCTCCTCCATTCTCCTCGTGGGATTTCGGGCACGCACACACTGCTGGCCCGCCAGGGAGTTTTTGAAAAGTCCGATGCCCTGGACCCATGCCAGACCATGTGAATTGGAGTCTCTGGGATGTAGGGCCCAGACTTTTTGTTTGTTTGTTTGTTTTTTAAAGAGATTTTTGTTGTAGGGCGTGTGCACTCACTGGAGACACAGAGAAAGAGAAAGTGAGAAATCATTCCCCCCGAGGGATGGCTACACTACATTCCCTTCTCCATGTTCCTCTCGGGATTCTAGGCACGCATATGCACATGCCTGGCTTGAGTTTCAAGCTGCCGGGTCTAGGACTCAAACTATAATCAGCCATGTGGGAATCCAGTGCTGTAACCACTACGCCACCTGCTAGCTCTACATCAATATTATTTTTTTAAGAGAGATTTTTGCAATGGGGCACGTGCACTCGCCAGAGAGACAGAATGAGACAGAGATCACCCCCCCAGAGGGAAGGGACATGCCAGAATCCCTTCTCCTCCATTCTCCTCTCGGGATTTTGGGCATGTATGCACATGTGCTTGGCGTGAATTTTTTAAGCCTCTGTGTCCAGGACTCAAACCATAGTCGACTACGTAGCAGTCCAGCGACATAACCATTACGCCATCTGCTGGTCCCTGGACACCAGTATTTTAAAACTATCTCCTTGTGGCTCTGATGTGCAGCGAGAGTTGAGCACCACGTTCGACTCCCTCATCTCGCTGGCAAACAGAGGAGCGTGTGGATCACACAGCTGTGAGCGCAGGTTTGGGACCAGAGCCCAGTCTCTGCTCTTCTGGACTGGCTTTTTGGTCGGCATCGAATGAAGCCCTCGCCTTGGGTTCTCAGCTGGCCACACTGCAGTCTGTACAAGGGCTCTGTATGCTGCCGACAGCCAGCTCGCAGTGCTGACCGCGGCAACTCCGTGCGTCCTAGCCGGCTAGACCTAGCCTGTGGCCGGGACCAGGACCGGACAGAACTAATGCGACCAGAGAGTGGGGCAGGCGGTGACGCATGGCTGGAGCCGACTGTGGGCAGGGGTGCAGGAGCAGGTAGAGCGAGCTCTCCAGGGAGGCCAGGACAGCTCTACGCAGGGAGTCGACTTGGGTCCACGGTAGCTGGAAAGGTCTGACGGACCGGGGATCCAGGCCGTGCTCCTCCCTGGGAGCAGAGGGACCGGGAAGGCAGGGCAGGGATGGGCAGTCAGGTGGGGCCACAGCCTTGCCCGCGCTCTGACACCCTCTCTTCTCGCTGCAGGAATGAGACCGTGCTGCACCAATTCTGCTGCCCTGCTGCGGACACTGAGCAGAAGCCCGCCTGCTCCGATCTGGCCTCCCACAGGTGGGCACCGAGGACCGCCCCCCACCTGTCTTCCCGCCCCTCCCAGCAAAGCACGCAGCACCCTGCCGGCCGCCCCTCCCGTCCTGTGTGGCTTCGTTCGTGTGTGTCTGTGGTGACCTCCCTCCTCATGCTGCCCTTTCTCTGTCCTTGCTCCGAAGCCCAGATGAGCTGCCACCAGCTTTGTAGGTTGTGTGCCTGTCGTTCAAATCCCACACCTGTGCCCCTCCCTTCTAACTGATCTGTGTATGAGCTTTTGCGAGCAGCGAGGGAAATCAATTTGATTTTACATTTATAGAACCCCAGAAAGTTCATGGAAAATGCAATTCAGGTACCAGTTTATTTTAGTGCAAAAAACTTTGAAATCCTTGCACAGTTTTTTTATGATACCCATTTCCATGAGATTTATGAAGACCCCTCCCCCATGCAGCGGGTGCTGGAGAGTCCTATGTCACCTAACCGCAGGGACACGTGCTGAGAACTGTGGTGGCGAGGTGGCCGCGGCGCTGCTGTGTGACCACCCTCTGCCACACTCACGCAAACTGGAATGGTGCAGCCTGGCACCCGGCTGTGGTGCGACCTTTCCCTCACCCCGTGAGACCATCCCACTCATGTGGCCCCTGGCTGGCTGAGCCGCCCCCTGCAGTGCTGTATGCAGGGCATCTCAGGGCAGGGTGTCAGCATGCAGGGATAGCGCCCCGCGTTCCTCCTCTGCCTAAGTTTAGCTCTCCCCTCCTAATCGTTCTCCTTCCATGAGAGAGCCACGGGGCCAGCTTTCGTGTCCAGCTGTCCTGGCCCTCAGAAGGAAGGGCTCCGTGGGAAGGCAGGGTTCTTGTCACCCTCCCAGGCTCTCCTTCCTTCTCTCTGGGCCGTCCGGGGCCCCTCCTTCGTCCTCCTGTCCCCACGGCCTCCCTCCGCCGGGCTGCATCCCGCGTCGGCCCGCCCCTCACCGTGGGCCGTGCGTGCTGGCAGCCTCTCTCTGTCACGCTCTGCCCCGCTGTTTCTGTTCCCGTTCTGCACGTCTGCTCATGCGTTTGGTACTTCCCCCTGATTCTGGCCTGAGGCTCACCCAGCTCCACTCTCCTGTCCCAGGAGCAAACCGGGGCCCGTACGGAACCCCTGGGCCTGTTTCCCACGGCGTAGGGCAGCCGTGCTCTGTGTAGGGGCAGTGTCCATATGCCGTCTCGTGGTCACGCTGAGCCTCTCCCCTGCACAGTGAGGTCTGGCCGGACAGGCACTACTGTCCCTGCCCAGGATGGGGGGACTCTCAGGGACCTGTCCCCAGTGTCTACAGCACTTGCCGCCTCACGTTCAGCACTCAGGTTTCATCGTCACTTCTCGCTCTTGATGGAGAGAGGGTACACTGCAAGGGAGAAGCCCACTACCAGGGCCCAGTCAGGCCACACCCGCCCCAGGCCCCTGGCCTCAGGATCCTGGGCACCCGTGTGCCCGGCAGGTCTCAGGTTGGCCAGCCGAGGGATCCAGACCGTGTCTGCCACACGCTCCCGGCACTGCAGCCCCGCATGGCCCGGCAGTCCGGCTCACGGCTGACCACGCAGCATGGTCACAGCTCGCTGAGTGAGGGTCCTTTCCCCGTTAGTCCTCGGGAGGGAGCTAGGTAGTAGTCAGAGGTGGTGACTGTCGGTCTTGGGGTGCAGCAGCCACCCCCGAGAGGCAGTGCTGCTTGTCTTCCCTTGAAGTGGGCAGGGTCAAAGAGAGGCAGGAGTCAGGGGAGGGAGCCATCAGAGGGGAACTCAGGGAGGCACCCCACCTCTGGGGCCCTGGAATCTGAGGCTGAGGGGGAGGTGAGAGTTTTCTGGGGCACCCAGTTTGGGGTTTGGGAGGCTAAAGAGAAGGACCATGCAGCACTGGTGCTTTGGATGTCCTCAGGCCCAAGGGTGCAATGACCCAGAGGGCCCTGGGCCCTGGAGAGGCTCCCCACCCGGGGAAGTGTCAAGGTACCCCACGGTGAAAATGGCCCCTAGGGGACCAGGAGGAAGGAGAGAAATGGAAGAAGGAAAGGGCAGGAGGAGGGAGGGGGACAGGACGGAGACTCAGGGGGGTGAGGGTGCTGTCGGGGAGAGCCAGACGGAGACTGGGGGGGCGAGGGTGCTGTCGGGGAGAGCCAGACAGACTAGTGGGTGGTCAGGGTGCTGTCGGGGAGAGCCAGACGGAGACTGGGGGGGGCGAGGGTGCTGTCGGGGGGGGGCGGGCCGGGGCTG
>NW_006201391.1:149725-151819 GCF_000334495.1 Tupaia belangeri chinensis
AGTGGGGAAGGGAGGCTGGGGGGGGGCGAGGGTGCTGTCGGGGAGAGCAGGCAGCACCTGCTCCTCCTGGGAGCCCTGGCTCTCTCCTGAAGATGCCCTTCCCTGGCAGGGTGTGGAGAGAAAGCTACCTGCCCTGCTGCCGGCCCACTGCATACACTTTCTGTGATACTAACCAAGCTTCACGTTTCGGGGATGTGCAAGACTCATTCCCGGAGAAGCTCAGGAGGGGGCAGGGCAGGCAACAGCCGCGATCCCCCACCCTGGATACCCCCACCCTGGATCCCTCCCACCCTGGATCACCCCCACCTGCATCCCCCCACCCTGGATTCCCCTCGGGCTGTGCCCTGTGCATGCACCCTGCAGCTCTGGCTCCAGGCTGCAGGCAGGAGGGATGACGGAGCCTCCATTCTCTGAGGTAGACAGTAGGTGTGTTGGGGGCTGGGGAGTCTTTCCAAGGTTTGGGCGGATGGAAGGTGTCCCTTGTCATAGTGTCTGTGATGTGTCTCGCTTGTTTCCCTATGCGGCCGCAGGCTCTGAGGCCGGGGAATGGAGGTGCTGTGGGGAGTGGTGTGGGAGGTGACAGGGTGCCTTGACCCTCGCTTCCTGGAGGGGCCTGGAAGCCCTGCCCAGAGCTGCCCTCCCCCTGTGTGGGGCAGGGAGACTTTGCAAGGTGGTGGAGGCCTCAGCTGTGGTCCGTCTCTATGTCTCAGTCCGTCTGCCCGTCTGTCCGGTGTGTTATTTCGCAGAGCCTGTGCTGTCTGTCTGTCTGCCATCAGTTTCTGGGCCTCTAGGAGGAAGGAGGCCATGGAGATGGGTTCTGGATGGCCCAGCCGTGCAGTGTCAGTCTGTGTGTCTTTGGCTTCTCTGGGGAGGTCCATGCTGAGCTCAGGCCTCTCCCTTCTGGCCCAGCATCCTGCTCCTGACCCTGGCAGGGACCCCAGCCTCATCCTCTCCCACAGTCAGACCCCGTATAAAGCACGAAGCCAGACTTCTCCCTGCATGCTAGAAGAACATGTCCCGGCCAGCGCCCAGGCTGAGGGGCTAGCGCAAGGCACTTTCCCCACCCTCCCAGAGATCCGAGACAAGCCAGACTCTGGTTTTCCCCCTCCCGCCCCCAGCCAGATACGCCCATGGGTTTCTGTACAGGAGACCCCGGTAAGGAACTCAGAAGCCCTGGGTCGGACGGGGCCTCCCAGTGCGTGGTCTCAGCCAGCCCCTGGGCGCCCGGCCCTTGCCCTTCCTCCGCACTCTTCTCTCTGGTCGCGCCCAGGGCCTGCAAATCTCCTATCTGTCCCCTCCTGTCCCACTGCAAGCTGCAGGGTTGAGCAAGTGTCCCTCTCCTGAGACTTGAGAGACATGAGAGGCGGGCTGGTCCCCTAGGGCTGTGGGGGCAGCTTATCTCTGCTCAGAGATGTAAAGGACCTCTCCTGCCCAAGGCAGAAATTCTGCTCTCTCCCAGAGAGACATGGTAAGGGAGATCCTCATCCCTCCCAAAGATGGAGATCTCTGTGCTAACTGGGGTAATCTTCCTCTGCTACCCATGGGGAGAGGGTGTGGGTGGGCTCAGGAGAGATGCTGTCTGGGGGTCTGAGCATGCCGGGAGCATGCCCCAGGATGGGAAGAGCTGAAGTGGGGCGGGTCTAGAACTTGAGGGGCTAGGGGTGTGCCGCGGAGCAGCTGGTGGGGCCTGCTGGAGGGTGGTTGTTGCAGCCAGGCTACTGTGCCCTGTTCCCACACCCTCCGGGCAAACAAGCTGTGCCTGCCAGGGTAACCAGCCCTGGAGGGGACAGCCTGGGGGGCAGCGGCCAGAGCACAGGGGCGCAGGCCAGCTCTTTCAGCCCAGAGCCCCTTTCCCCATTTTCTCCTGCTGCTGGCTAATGACAAAGCTTATTCTGGGGCGCTGAATAGGCCAGTAATTGCAGCTCTACTTCCAATCCCACGGGCTCCCTCCCTTGGAGCTCTCAGTGACATTCGGAACAATGACCGGAGCTGGCCAGCCGCCCCGTGCACCGGCAGAATTGCAGCCCATTTGTCTCCCTGGGTGGTAATGGGGCTGAGACGGGGAGAGGCTGACAGAGTGATGGGGGAGGTGGG
>NW_006201391.1:151882-160028 GCF_000334495.1 Tupaia belangeri chinensis
GGGAGAGGGCGGCGGGGGGGGGGGGGGGGTGGGGCGGGGCTGCGGAGGGCGGGGCCCGGGCCCGGGGCCCAGGCTGACTGAGCCGGAACTGTCGCACCCTGGCAGTGCCATCCCGCCCAGCCCACCCTCACTCTAGGGTGGCAGAGAAGCTGCTGATGACTGAGCACACCAGGAGCTCTGCGCTGAGACTCCCGACATTTCATCTCATTCTGTGAGATCGATGTTCTCACGTGATGAGGAACCGGGTGGAGAGGACTAGGTGCCTTGACAGAGGGGGCCCTGGGAGCCCGATCTGGGGAGGGAAGGTGAGCCCGGGTCAAACAAAAATGCAACCTCTTAGCATTGAGCAGCTGTTAGGTTTTTTTTTTTTTTTTTTTTTAAGAGCTTAAGAGAAATCCTTTCGGCCATTTCATTTGATCTTAAATAACATCTATTTCCTCTGATTATAAGGTATACTGCGCGTTGTTGTAAATTTGAAAAATACAGAAACATCAAGAAAATACAAATTGAATCCAATCATATAGAATTAACCGCTGTTTATATTTTAGTGTGCAACCTTCCCGTGTTTTACTTTTCTCTGCATTAGGTTTTACGTTTCTACCCCATTTATGATGTTTTAAAAATCGATTTCGTAGACTGCATTCCTCACTCGGTGTCTTCTGTGCATTTTGAGAACCTCCTGCCCGGATCGGTCAAGCGGGGCATCTTGGCCCTGCACCCAGCTCACATGCCTCCCGTGCTAACCTGGCCCTGCACCCAGCTCACATGCCTCCCGTGCTAACCTGGCCCTGCACCCAGCTCACATCCCTCCCGTGCTAACCTGGCCGCAGGGCCGTCCGCTGGGCGGTGGGCCGCGCTGGAAGAAGCAAGACTTAACACCCTTGGGGCAGGGACACCCTTCTAGGGAGAGCTGCGGGGAGAGCCCTCCGAGGCTCAGCCAGAGCATGCATCCTCCACTCCCCACCCTGCGATGGGCCTGAAGGTGATCAATGGGCCAGCCAGTGTTTACTCAGCGATTACTGAGCAATTACATTCTCAATCGATACAGTTTAGTCTTCAAACAGCTGGGCCGGGGCTCTGGCATCACTGCCTCTCAGTTAGTCAGAGGCTCAGGGGCTACTGGGAAACCCGCCCCACCCCCTGGTGGAGTAGGGCGCCTCAGTGGGTGGCTCAGATGCTGGCCACCTCCCAGCTGACTTCTCCCGAGAACAGACCCACCCCCACCCAGCCCTCCTGGCCCCCAGGCCCCTGGTCTCTGCACCCTCCACCCTGAAGGCAGTGGGCCTGCACAGGGGGTGAAGGGGAGTTTTCTTCATCTCTGAGTGTCTGTAGTTAGCTGGGATAGGCACTTGGAGAGGGGACTGTGGGCGGGGACGCGGGAGGCTGTGCAGTCCTCCCAACGGGTGCCCAGCCATGATGGGAGGTGTCGCCCGCTGGCTGGGCTACAGGTGTGGTCAGAGTGGGGCAGAGCTAACAGATCCCCTGCAGTCTCCTGTGGTGACAGCAGAACGCAGCTGGACGGGCTCCCTGCCCAAGGCCGAGCCCAGCAAGGGTGACCGAGACTGGTTTAAAGAATCCGGGCCCACGAACAGTGCGACTTGTCCCTTTACCTCTGTGCTGTTTGCCCCCTTTCTTCCCAGGCATATTCGAGGCAAAAGACAGAAGAGATGTCAAGCTTTGGGGGTTGAAAATATCCCGGAGTCTTGGCATGGCATGGCGGGGGCTCTCCTCGGCTGGGAGGTGAAGCTTGTTGTGCTGGAGGCAACGCTGGCCAGGCCCTTTCCTTCTGGGTTTCCTGCCCAGGCCTTGCAGGCCTGCCTGGGACCTGGCTGTCACTGGGAAAGCCTGTCTTGGGCCGCAGGGCGTGCGTGAGGCTGGGCTGTGGCCGCCCTGGGAGCGCTCTGGTAGTGGCTGCTTCCCGCCAGGGCATGCTTGGAGTGCTGGGGATTCCTCCCAACTGTCCGGCTAGTCCGGTCGCCCACCCAGGCGGGAGGACGCCGGACGCCGGACGCCCCGTCCTGAGCACTTGCTAGGTGCTGTGCAAGTCCGAGCTCTCGTTCTCATTTTATAGACAGGAGCCTGAGGACCGGGCCCACCAAAGCCTTCTCCACGGGCCACACAGCTGGCAAAGGACAGGGCTAGGATGGGAACCAAGGTCTGTCTGTGGAGGGCTTTCAGCGCCTGAGTCAGATGACGACCTAGAGTTGGTTGTCTAGTGCGCGGCTAAGGGGCAGTGGGGAGGTGAGCAGCAGGTTCCCCTTGGCCAACCTCCCCAACCACAGGAAGGGGCATGTCTGGGGTGAACACCTTCCAGGATGGAGAGGGCTGGCCCTCCCCAAATCTCCACTTCCTCCGTCCCTCGAGGCTGTCTTTGGAGCCCCAGCGGGGCAGCATTCGGAAAATTAATGTCCCAGAGTAGCCAAGCTGCTGGAGAAATTGACAGAGGATACCTGTGCAGGAAGAAAAAGACAGCCCTGGGACCAGCAGTTAGCGTAATGGCTATGTCGCTGGACTCCCATGTAGTCGACTGTGGTTCAAGTCCTGAACCCGGTGGCTTAAACTCACACTGGGCGCGTGTGCGTGCGTGCCCAAGATCCCGAGAGGAGAATGGAGGAGAAGGGATTGCGGTGTGGCCATCCTCCCTAGGGGGTGATTTCTCGCTTTCTGTCTTTCTGTCTCTCTCTGTCTGTCTCGCGAGTGCACGCGCCCTATAGCAAAAACCTCTCCAAAAAAAAAAAAGTCAGGGAAGCAAACAGCAGGGAAGCTAAGACTTGCTGGACAGCACCCCAAGACCTGCAGGCGTACCTGGTACCTCGCGTTCTCTGCTCAGGGAGCACCACTAACGCAGCTCCGCCTGGTTTTCTGGGACGGGCTCTTGTTTCTTTTGCTGGAAACTTCGCATTTGAATGGGCTGAATATCCTTTTCTCACTCCCCAGAGGAGCAGCCTGTCTTTGAGAACCAGGAAGTTTTTCTAATCCCAGAATTTCCGGTGCTTTTGTTTTGTTTTCTCATCTGAAAGGTCACCTTTACCCACTCATTTATCTTCTAACCAATGCTGTGGCCCCAAGCAGGATTTACCATTTCCATAAGCATATCTGATGTATAACCGAAAGGGCTCTACATTTTTCAACAAATCGATAAAGAAGAAATAAGCAATAGACGAGTGATTTAATCAGGGCATTCTTAAAGACTTTGCTGCTTCGGGGAGGCCTTGGAATAGCTTGAGAGGAGGTTTCGAGAGATTTCTTCTGTGATTAAAGACAGCAGGAAACACAGCTGTCTGTCCTCCTGGGAAGGCTGCGGTGTAGTCCCAGCAGGGAGGGGAAGGGGAGGGGAGTAAAGGGGCAGGGTCTGGTGGCTGGAGGCCAGGAGGAGGAAGAGAACCGAGGGGAGAGTTCTAGCTGAGAAGCACAGGCCAGGGAGAACCGGGAGGTACTGCTGCCTCCCCAGCGCCCCTCCTCAAGGCCCGGTTTGCTCAGCGGGGAGGCGGGAGGGTGCGCTGTCAGGCCCAGGCCACTCCAGCAGCCATTCTAGAAGGTGCCCTGTGTGACCGGGACAGGACGCCCCCGGGCGACCAGGAGCATTTGCAAGGCGAGACCAAGGGCAAATGGCACGGCTGGAACCCCAGGCCCAGGGGCTGATGGGAAACGGCTTTGGGACCAGGATGTGCATGTGCACGCAGAACGGGGAGCATCAGCTAGGCCGGCGCTGCGCTTTCCCTCCACACCCCCTTACTATGAGACGTGTTTTTATAACAGAGGGGAGCTCTGAAAAACAGCCTCACCTCGCTTGGACCCACAGCCCACTCCCAGCGAGCCGTCCTCACCTCTTCCCAGCGCCCTGGGCAGGGCCGGCTGCACGCTGGGATGCAGAGGGATGTCCAGGCAGGGCCTAGTGCCCTCCTGCCTGCTCTCGGCGTGTGGGCTGGACTGGGCGCCGGCTCCGGCACTGCGGAGGACGGGCAGGACAGGCGGGACGGGACGTGTGGGAGGGCCAGGAGAGAGTCGGCAATCACCTTAACAACTACAGAGCTCCTCCTGGCCTTCCCGACTCCACCTTCCGGCCTTCTGAAAACTCCCTTGTGTCCATTTCACAGCTGAGGAAATACTCAGAGGAGGCGACGTATTCAAGGGCAGGAAGGGAGAAGCTGGCACAGGCCCAGACCAGAGCCCATACGGAGAAAGGGCAGCCTCTTCTCCACTCCTGTCTGCACGTACCACCTCAGTCACACCCCACATCCCAACAGACTGGTGGGAGCTTGTTGTCCTCACCATGTCGTGTGTCTATGCCAAAGCCTGACGACTTGGAGAGTCAATTAGGCTATCCTGAGATCCTCAGGAACTGACTCACCAGAAACAAACTCTTAAGAGACTGATGTATTGGTATGAATATCCTAATTCATCATAAGAAATTACCCTGGTGAGCAGGATGCTCATGTTTATTGACCATTAGACTTAAAATGACAAGTTTCCTTTCCTCTCCCAAGTGAGAAATGCGCACTGGATGGTTTCCGTGGATTCCCTTCTGGATTGAAAAGGGAGAGAGCCGTGAGGAGGTGAAGGACTTGGAGGGAGAACTATAATGTGGAGCAGTTGAGCCCACAGATCAAAGTAATTCAAGCCCAAATTTAAGTCTGGTTTGGCCACTTACATGCTCCTGTGACCTTGAGGGAATTACTTAAGCTTTCTTTAAAATAAAGAAATAAATAATACATTTATTAAAGGAACCAACCAGGTGATGTGGTGGCTAAAGCAGATGGATCCCACACGGCTGCCTGTGTGGTTCAAGTCCCAAACCCAGTGGCTTAAAACTCACACCGGGCGCGTGTGCGTGCGTGCCCAAGATCCTGAGAGGAGAATGGAGGAGAATGGTGTGGCCATCCCCCCAGGGAAGTGTATATTATTTCTCATCCCCCTCACTTTCTCTCTGGTCAGTTCATGTGCCCTAAAGAAAAAAATTCATTAAAGAAAAAAAATTTATAAAGTTTATTTATTTACTCCAATATGAGAGAGCGAGTAGCCCAACAAGGTCTCATGCCATAGTCCACTCCCAGCCTCAGCTAGCCCTGGGTCGTGCTCCTGGTGTCCTCAGGGAGGTCTCCGGATATGAACCCAGAATGCCCCAGGTGGCCCCGCCTTGCAGAGCGTCAGTTTTACCGTATCCTCTGGCTCCCGCTTGTACTTTCCGATCTGCAGCCTGGTGCCTGTGACATGGGGACAGTGGCACTTGCATTTGGGGTGTCTGGACGTGCCAGATGAGAGCGCGTGGAAAGGCGGCTGCCATGCAGGGAGGTCAGTGAGGGCCAGCTGCTTAAAGCTGGGGTCTTGAGGGCAGGGAGGGGTCAGGGACCCCTGACATGTGGCTGGGAACTGTTTTGCAAAAACGGGCCGACTCCTTCTGGGGTGGCCGGTGGCAGACCCTGGTGCTCTGGACAGTGCCTGGGGTCATGGACTGTGCCCGTTGAGGAGGAGGCGTGGATGGGCATCGGGCATGGAGGAGACAGCCTTCCAGATGTTTCCATTCAAGCCCCGCCAAGACATACAGAGTGTTTGCCAGAAAGAGCCCAGTATCCGAGAGAGACTGAGAACCCCAGCTCGGGGACAAGAGCAGAGGAGCAGAGGCCAGGTGAGTGCCAGCGAGGTGGGCCTGGCAGCTCAGGGAGGGCTCCTAGATGCCAGAGCAGGGGAGGGGACGATTTGTAAGTCTTTTTTTTAAAAAATAATTTTATTTAATTTTATTCATCATTGGTAATTTTTAATTTGACCAGAGAAACAGAGAGAGAGGGACAGTGAAAAAGCAGTCCACCAGATCCAGGACTCGAACTGTGGTTGTCCATATGGCAGTCCAGCGACTTAACCACCATGCCACCTGCTTGCCTCTGATCTTTTTTTTTTTAAGATTTAAAAACAGTGATTTATTTAAGGCTTTTTAAGATTTAAAAACAGTGATTTATTTAATTTATTATTATTATTTCATTTTCTATAGGGCACATGAGCTCACCAGCAATAGAGAAGGAGCGGAGTGGGGGTGGGGGGGGAATGAAAAAGCAAACTGCCAGGTCAGGAAGAGAAGGAGCAGGGTGGGGGTGGGGGAATGAAAAAGCAAACTGCCAGGTCAGGGACTCGAATTGCTGCTGGCCAGGTGGGAGTCCAGCGCCTTAACCGCCATGCCACCTGCTGACCTCGAGAAAACGATTTGACCCAGCACTGAGTTTAAAAACAGAGATATTTTCTTACATCGGGAGAAACACTCTACGGTTTGTTCTCCTGCAAGGAGACAGTTTAACCCAGCAGGGGAAGGTTTGGGAACTGGTGGTAGGCCCTGCCCCGCCCTGCCCCGCCCCCTGGGTGCTCCCCAGGCAGAGACGGAGGAGGGTTCTTCCCCAAGCTTGTGTGTCCTGCACAGAAAGCGAATGGCTGCCACACATGCCGCCCCAGCCCACGCCCCTCCTTCCTCCTTCCTCCTCTCAGAGGTGGCCTGTGACACCCACAAGGCCTTTGGAAACAGCCTTGGCACGTTCGACGGTGCAGCCCGCACGGGACGAGTAAGTGGCAGGGAGGCTTCCAGGAGGAAAGCCGCGGGTCAGGCAGGGAGACGGAAGGAGCCTGTGCTCCAGAGTAACTAGGTGACTGTCCGCAGAGTCCCACTCTGGTAATTCCGTCGGCCCCTCTTCCGGGTCCCAAGATTCCTGCTCTCTGAAGCACACGCCTGGCTGCCACAGACCGAGCAAGCTGTCCCCCTGGCCACTGCGGTGAGATCACGCCCATCCCAGGCTGTTCTTCCCTGGCCAGCCAGGTGGTGTGGTGGTTAAGGTGTGGGGTCCCTGGGACCAGCAGTTGGCAGAATGGCTACGTCACTGGACTCCTATGTAGTAGACCACGGTTTGAGTCCCGGACCCAGTGGCTTAAACTCACACCAGGCACGTGTGCGTGCATGCCCAAGATCCTGAGAGGAGAATGGAGAAGGGATTGTGGCGTGGCCATCCCCCTGGGGATGATTTCTCACTTCCTGTCTCTGTCTCTCTTTCTGGTGAGCACACGTGCCCTGTAGCAAAAACCTTTAAAAAAAAAAAAAGATGTTGGTTCCCACTTGGCTGACTGCGCGGTTCAAATCCTAGACCTGGCAGATTGAAAACACACTCAGCGTGTGTGTGCACGTGCCTAAAATCTTGAGAGGAGAGTGAGGGAGAAGGGACTGTGGCAAGGCCATCCTCCCCCCCCCCGGCACGCCTCCCCCCCAGCACATGTGCCCTATAGCAAAAGTAAGAAAAGAAAGAGAAGCTGTCCTTCCCTGGAGAGAGGTCAGGCCATAAGGAACCTCCCTGCGTGGGGAAGGCAGGGCTGGCTGGCAGTGGCACAGGGGGTGGAGCGAAGGCGCTCTGTAGCCAAGGGGGGACCGGACCCCAGCCAGGGTGCCTCGCCGTTCTCTGTCTAGGTCTCCCCCGTGAGCACACATGCCCTCCAGCAAGTTATAAAGAGAAATGAATCACACCGGACAGAAAAGTCCAGTACGTCTCCAGTTAAAATACTCCAGCACCAGACACCAAGAACGAGTGCAAGGACTGTTCTTTATCTAAAACCAGACCCTTCCTACTCTTCCTCTCCTTACGGTATTCCAGGGAAAACGAACACTGCCTTGCTCTTTGTTTTCTTTTTTCTTGGAGAGGTTTTTTTTGTTTTGTTTTGTTTTGCTATAGGGCGTGTGCGCTCGCCAGACAGACAGAGAGAGACAGAGAGACAAAATGTGAGAAATCATCCCCCCAGGGGGGATGGTCACACCGCAATCCCTTCTCCTCCATTCTCCTCTCGGGATCTTGGGCACGCACGCACACGCACCGGCATGAGTTTAAGACACCGGGTCCAGTACTTGAACCGCAGTAGACTATGTGGGAGTCCAGTGACATAGCCATTACGCTAACTGCTGGTCCCCCATCTCTTTGTTTTCTTGATGAGATAAATGTTGGGAACCCTAGTAAAGAAAAAGTTAGCTGCTATTTGCAGGAGCTTACCGAGCATGCGTATGTGTTATCTCCCCGGCACCCCTGCAGCCCTTCCGCAGAGGGTGGGGACCGAGTGAGCTTCCCAGGCCCCAGTGGGGGGGATGGCAGATCTGCCTGGCCCCTCCATAACCACCACAGCTGGACTG
>NW_006201391.1:160081-162574 GCF_000334495.1 Tupaia belangeri chinensis
CCCCCCCCCGCCCCCGCCCCCTCACAAGCTGGCTCTTCTCTTAGTGAGCAGCACTCTCCTAGCACCGCCCGGCCTTTCTGTGCACCCTGGCATGTGGCCCCGGGGGTCAGCGTAGTCACCTGACAGCAGGGCACGCAGGGCACGTCTAGACATAAGGGCCGGGTGGGAGCCCCTCTGAGGCAACCCCTTTCCTAAAAGTCACTCCTTGTGGTAACATTGGGGTCCCCAACCGTGAGGCACACTGGGCTGTGATCAGGCCCTGCCGTTCCTCATGGAGCTGCCGCCCTGACCCTGTGGGGTCTGCAAGCCTCCGCAGTTCCTGAGCCTCCCGCGAGGCATGCTGTGCCAAGGCGGTGCTCCCGAGAAGAGAAGCCGCCCGCCCTGGGTGCAGAAGAGAAGCCGCCCGCCCTGGGTGCAGAAAGGCAGGGAAGGGGAGTGCCCTAAGGAAGAGCTGGGGAAGAGCCAGCACGGACTCAGGCCGGATTCTTTTAAGGTTTTGGCCATAGGATGTGTGCACTCCCTGGACAGAGAAGACAGAGACAGTGAGGGGGACGTGAGAATCACCCCTGAGGGGATGGCCACGCCCCAATCCCTTCCCTCCATTCTCTCCCTGGGATCTTAGGCACGTGCACACATGCTCGCAGCATGATTTTCAAGCCACTGTGTCTGGGACTTGAACCGCGGTTGACAGTGTACGAGTCCAGTACCTTAACCACTTGGTGGCCCCCAGGACAGGAATTCTGGAGGAAGGAGAGGAGTATGCAGGTATTAAAGGATCCTGATGTGCTATTTCTTGAACTGAGTCCATGCAAATAATTTTCTTGGTGCCTCACATGAATTTTAATATGAATTATGTATGTGCACACACACAGAATAGTTTATAATAAAGAGGAAGAGCCGGATGGAAGCCCACACTCACCAGGCTGTAGACCTTGCATGCTGCCTGAGCCGGCCATGAGATGGTGCTGGGCGTGAGTTCACGGAAGGTTCTAGAGGCGGGAGTTGGGGAGGCAGGATGTCAGAGATGGGCCTGCCTCCTGGCGGTGGTGACGCAAGCAGTCCTGAAATGTGTGAACGCCTGTGGTGTCCTCAGGTGCTCAGAGCACGTCCGGCCGGGCAGAGAGAAACGCACGTGCGGAACCACAGGCTGCATGCTGGGGAGGGGCAGGCTGCGTGTAGGGCTGGGTTTTGCAGGCCCATGCCTAGGTCTGAGAACAAAATCGCTGGGAATATTAGGGCTCATGGCAAGAGGATAGCTGTGCGCGCCACGGTCCAGCGTGGGAGTCTGTGAGGAGGTCGTGTCCCAGGGTCCTGTGGGAGGCTCCCCAGAGCACGCCAGGGTCTGGCAGCCCACGGCCGACCTCACTGGAACACGGGCTGAGCCATGCTCGGCTGGAGTGCAGAGGCCTCGGCGTGGGAGGGCTCGAGCCAGAGTGGTGGCTGGGAGTCCCTGGACAGGAAGCCCCGGGGACACACCGGATGGCCGGCACCTGCGGGACTGAAGCCCGAGGTCTCCCAGGAGGCTGCAGGGCGAGAGCACCCCTTGTCTGTCAGGGCCCGGAGCTGGCAGAAGAAGCAGCTGTCAGGCCGGTGAGGTCAAGGTAGTCCCTACGAGTGGATCGCCCTCCTCTGGGGGTTCTCTTCTGAGCCCTGGCTCCCCGCTCAGCCGATGGCTGTCGAGAAGCCCTGGCCACAGAGGCACTGGCATGGACACTGCAGAGGCAGGGAGGTGAGGTGTCGGGTGATGCGGGCAGGGAGCTGAGCCCAGCTCACAGCTGTGGTGAGACAGTGGGGGCCTGGGTCCCCTGCAGGGGGTGGGACAGAGAAGCTTGGCCCCTTCTGCCTTCCAGATGTCAAGCAGCCCATTTCACGAGGAGCAAAGGGGTCCACAGCAGGACAGCTTTGTGTTTTGAATTGCGCCCACACAGTAGACCCAGGTGGGCTCACCCGACGCTGGCCCAGGGCTCCTTCCACTCTGGGGCAGGACTTCCTAGCCGGCTCTGAATCAGCACAGTGAGCTTCTCGTCTTGTCTCCAACCCTGGCCCGTTTACCTCGATCCCTCCCAGTGCCATCCGGGACCCTGAGGACCCTCGCTTCTGTGCTCAGCACCTCCTTTGTCCCGCCGGTAAGATTACGGTGTGGATTCAGGGAAGGGAGAGCTGTCCTAGTGAGGGCAGGCGGTTTGCTTCTGTCAGAAGCTGCTTCATTTCTCTGCCCCAGAAGAGCCTGAAGGATGGCTGGCCAGTCTGGGGTGCTCTAGTGCAATCGGCCAGGCCCTGTGGAGGCGCCTTCCAGCCAGAGGAGTCCCTCGACCTCCAGGCCACTCCTGGCAAGGTCCCAGTAATGAGGGCTCTGGCTACTGGCTGCAGAGATGTAAAGCAGCCCTCACCCCACCCTCCGCCGCTCCTGTCCCATCACCCTGGCAGCTCCCTCGGCCAGCGGGCCTCCAGCTCCTCCTCGTCCCCTTCCCCCACTGTGATACCACGGCCCGC
>NW_006201391.1:162634-167114 GCF_000334495.1 Tupaia belangeri chinensis
GCCGGGCTCTCATTCCGCTCTCCCTGAAGCTCCTGGCACGGGCTATGAGGCCTGCCTGGGGGCCCAGAGCAGACACCCTCCTGAGGGAGCTCCCCGCGGGCAGCATCAGCACCAGTGCTGGTGGGTATTGCCAGACGCCCGCTTCTCTTCCCCCCATGCCTTGCAGAGAGGCCGACTTCCCCCCCGTGAGCTTACCAGTCTAGGAAAGGAGGTGTTTGTGCCCCTCTTTACAGATGAGAATCTGAGGTGCAGAAAAGTTAGGTAACCGAACAGCTGGTGGCATGGTGCTTAAGGCAGCTGGATCCCGCGTGGCCGATTGCATGGTTCAAGTCCCAAACCTGGCACCTTGTAAAACATGCCGGGCACGTGTGCGTGCGTGCCCAAAATACCAAGAGGAGAATGGAGGAGAAGAGACTGAGGCGTGGCCATCCCCCAGGGGAGGGCTTTCCCATGCCCCCTCCCTGTCTGTCTCTGGTGAGCACGTCTGCCCTATAGCAAAACTTTTTAAAAAGAAAGAAAGAAAGCAGAAAATGTGAGAAAGCCACGTGAGCGGAGCAGGGGTCTCCGGGACAGTCTCGGTGTGGACAGAGTGGAGCAGTCGCACGCTGAGGTCCCAGGGAGTCTCCCGCGCCAGAGCAGGGCCTAGCCAGTGTCCCCCAAGCCCGTTTCGAGGGTGCCCGGTGGTAGGCTGCAGAAGCAGGGCCTCCCTCCAGGCGGGCTCTCGGCTGAGTGACGAGGACCCCTCTGCACTGAGGGTGGCGATGGTCAGTCTCTGAAGAGCGCTGCGACGATGCAACCCAGTCATTTCCTGACCAGCCAGAGCTGCCCGTAGCACAGGCACGGCAAGTCCTCGACGGCTCTCCGTGACGGCGCTCTTCATCTGGGGCTGTGGGGCTGGAACGTCCCCGTCATGGGGGCGCGGTGTGGCCTGAACAAAGGAGTCTGGAACCTGGCCTGCAGGTGGCATGGAGGTTAGGACGCTGGGTCTCGCGTGGCCGACTGTGCAGTTTGAGGGCTGGACCTGGTGGCCTGGAAATCACACCAGGCAAGTGTGCATGCCCCAAATCCTGAGGAGAATGAAAGAGAAGGGACTGAGCATGAACATCACCCCCGCGGGGCGATTTCTCACTTTCCCCCTCTCTCTCTGGCGAGTGCGCATGTGCTATGGCAAAACTTCAATAAATACATAAGTAAATAAATAAATACGCCAGACGCATGAACATGTGTGCCCGAGATCCTGAGAGGAGAATGGAGGAGAAGGGATTGCAGCGTGGCCATCCCCCGGGGTGGTGGTGGTGGTGATTTCTCGCTTTCTGTCTCTCTGGCTAGTATACGCGTTCTATAGCAAAAATCTCTCTTAAAAAAATGATTAAACATCCAGAGCTAGCAGGTGGCATGGTGGTTAAGGCACTGGACTTCCACATGGCTGACCATGTTTCAAGTCCCAGACTTGGCAGCTTGCTTTCTCACTTTCCCTCTCTCTTCTGTCACTCTGGTGAGCGCACATGCCCTGTAGAAAATTAAAACAATAACAAAAATAAGTAAAATAAATTTGTTAAACTCCTAGGAGCCAACCCACTGCAATAAGCATCCATGACAGACGTGCGCAGGGCATAGGCCATGGGAGACACATCGAGGCATACGCAGGCAGAGAGGTCGCTGTGGAAATCGAGGCACACACCAAGAATCATTAGAGCATGGGACCAGCAGTTGGCATAATGACTTATATCACTGGACTCCCATGTAGTTGACTGCAGTTCGAGTCCCAGACCCAGTGGCTTAAACTCATGCCGGGCACGTGTGCGTGCGTGCCCAAGATCCTGAGAGGAGAATGGAGGAGAAGGGATTGCGGCATGGCCATCCCCCCTGGGGGGTGATTTCTCGCTTTCTGTCTCTCTGTCTCTCTCTGTCTTTCTGGAGAGCGCATGCGCCCTATAGCAAACATTTATAGAACATGGAGTAGAGTGAGGCTGACTGCCCAGGGGGCAGCGAGCTTGACTCCAGAGAGAGGGGAGACATAGAGAGGAGTGGTAGAAGGACAGGGTCGTGGAGAAGGGAGGAAGCCACATGAAGGGTGTGGGGTCTGACTGGGAGAGTCTCGATGTGGGAGGTCCTGCCTGGGAGCCTGGGAGTCTTCCACATGCCAGGGGCAGGATGCGTCGCAGGTGGCTAGTGAGGGTCCCCGCCTGAGCAACCTTGCTCTGCTGTGACGTTGGTTCTAGCTCATAGTCCTAGAGTTGGGTCTGCTCTTGGGCACATGCAACGTTCCCTTGGTTTCTAGAATCCTGTGTTCCATCAATGCCTGGGCCCTGTACGTGTGTGTGCCTAATGTCATGTAGACAAATCAGCTCTTTCTTTCTTTCTTTAAAAGACTTATTCCATTTAACTTCATTTATTTATTTATTTAAATTTTGACCAGAGAGAGAGAGAGAGAGAGAAAGTGAGAAAGTAAGCCACCAGGTCTGGGACTCGAACCACAGTCAGCCATGTGGGAATTCAGCACCTTAACCACCAGGCCACTGGCCAAGCCCTTCATTTTGGTGCCACTTATACTCCAGTGTTTGCCTTCTCAGCGAGTGCCCCGACCTGGGGAACCCCTTTGTCACCAGCATCACTCAGATGCAGCCAGACCTGAAGTTTCTCCAGGCTGCTGGCCCTACTCAGACATTTGTTTCCGCGGGGCCAGCAGATGGCGTGGCGGTTAAGGTGCTGGATCCCATGTGACTGACTCTAAGGTTCACGTCCTGAACCTGGTCGCTAAAAAATCATGCTGGGCGCATGTGTGTGTATGCCCAGAATCCCAAGAGGAAAGTGGAGGAGAAGGGATTGCAGCATGGCCAACCTCTCTCTCTCTCTCTCTCTCTCTCTCTGTGTGTGTGTGTCTCTCGGCGAGTGGCAAAAAAAAAAAAAAAAAATCTGCAAGTTGGATTGGAGCCCAAGAGAGCTAAGGCCACCAGGCTGCCCCTCGGGAGCTTAGGGGAGGGGCTCATAAGAAGCTATTTGGGCCAGAGAATGACTAATGACTCCTGTCCAGTTCAAGTCTAGGCTGTCCGAAGTCTAAGTCCCTAAGAGTGGCAGCTGCAGGTGGCCCGAGGGCTGCCCAGCCAACCCCAGGAGCTGGAGAGACACAGCCTGGGCCGTGGAAGGAGGGCTGTCCCATGTGCTAGGGCCAGAAGGTCCCTGTCCCACACGAGACTGTGGGTTGACGCAGACTGTCTCCAAACGGAAAGAGCGATGACAAGCCCAGGATAGTCTTAACCACTGCCCCGGGCCCTCAGCACAGAGAGCGAGACGGAGGCGGGTGCACTGCCGTGGGGCACAGGGTCCGAGCACCCAAACTCCACTTCTTCTAGAAGCGTCAGTCCGTGCCATGGGCACTGGTCAGATGCCCGCACAGGGGTGTCTGTGTGGTGGGGATGGGACCTGCCGGTAGCTGGCAAGCAAAGTCCTCAGAGGCCAAGGGTCCCCTGAGCTGGTGACACTGGAGACCAAGGCCCTCCCCCGGGTGCTGCTCTGCAGGCGGAGCAGGGGCTGGGGGAGCCTCGGGAAGCCAGTCGAGTGGAGGCTGGAGAGGCCGAGAGGAGTGAGGGAAAGCCTGTGGTTTCAGGTGTGTGAGGGTGACAGAGTTCTCCACGCTGTCTTTCTGGGGTCCCTGCGGGACTCTGAGGTAGGGTGTTGCTCAGAAAAGCCCCGTCACACTCCGGGCGTTTGGTACAGCTGCTGCGTGGCAGGCACTGCACGGGGTACGCGTGTGCCGTGTGCACCCCTCACGGCGCCCTCGCGGTGTCGTTCTGCAGATTAGGGAGAGGAGCCACCAGGTCGGGCAGCTCCCCCAAGGTCACCGCACAGGAGCCAGGACACCAGAGCCATGTTCTTTGCTGCCGCCGCCCCGTCACCTTGAACTTGGCCCTGCTGATGAGAGCCCCGGGGTCCTGCGGCCACCTCCACTGCACATGGCTCTGTGGGCTCTAGGGGAGCCAGTTCGAGGTCTCCCAGCACTCCCGGGTGGGCCAGCCTCCCAGGCCCCGTGCACAGAGGTATCCAAGTGGAGTGGGGCTGGGGGCTGCTGGGCCGAGGCGGGCTGGCCTCTGCCCTGGAATCCAAGCTCCCAGATGTGCAAACTAGGAGGTCCCCAGAGATGCCAGCTCCCCTCGTGACAGGCGAGGAACCTGACCCAGGAGGGCACAAATAGCTCCAAGCCGCAGAGCCAGCAGGAGGTGGTGCGTGTGCATGAGTGTGTGTGCATGTGTGCGCACACGCGCCGCGTTGACAACTGACTCCCCGGCTTACGAATGGGTTCTGGTGAGAAGGCCGTGGCGCCTTCGCTTCTGCCGCAGGAGGGCTTGGGGGACAATACCCAGGTCCTTGGTGTGTGGGACAGAGAACTGAACGGAACGCGCAAATACCGCAAGGAAAGGCGGTTTATGAAGTAAAGGAGGAAGTGCACTCCCGAGAGGTAGGAGCGGGCCTGAGCGGGCCG
>NW_006201391.1:167138-181673 GCF_000334495.1 Tupaia belangeri chinensis
ATGTCTCGCATTCTAACCCCGGTCGGGTGGGGTGCTCATCGGCGGGGCCCACTGGTTGTCCTCAGCTCCCCGGCTCTGTCAGAGGTGGCTTGGTCAGCTAGACACCCCAGTACTCTCCTGCCTGCAGTACCATGGGCAGGAGATGGCCTGCCCTGGTCGGTTTTCTGTCCAGCCACATGGGCAGACGCTCCAGCCCTCTCACCCGCCTCCGTCTGCCAGCTTTCCCTGGCCTCACTCCTTTCTGGAAGTACTATCCCCACACAAAGCCCACAAGCAAGGTTTGAAAAGAGGTGTGTGTTCTACGCAAGCAGTTCATTTAGGACAAGGTGACCTTGAGAAGCACCTGGAGGGCGGGGAGAAATGAGACAGGAGGAGGCCAACCAGGCTTGGGCACAGCTGGGCTCGATCTCATTGGGGATTTTTGGGAGGGGGTATAGAAAGTGCTTTCGAGCTGTCCCACCCAAGGGGCAAGGAAACTGGGGTTCTGGTTAACTTTTTCACGTTTTTGTCACTTGCCAGAGAGAAATGGAGAGAGGGAAAGTAAGAAGTCACCCCAGAGGGTTTCCCCCCCTTCTCCTCTCAGGATTTTGGGCACGCATGCACACGTACCTGGTGTGATTTTAAGCCGCCAGGTCCGGGACTCGAGCCACGGTCTGACACGTGGGAGTCCAGTGCCTTAACCACCAGGCCATCTGCTGGCCCTGGCAGCTGAGGTTCTTCTCCAGCAGCCCCAGGGCACTGGCTGAGTGCCGCTATGGAGGGCGTCTGCTCCCCAAAGGCGTCCCCTTGCAAGCGCGCGCGGGCAGTCACACAGGGCAGGGGCCGTTCTAAGCTGCCTGTGGCCCTGAGTAGCACCAGTTCCCTAAGCCTGGAAAGCCTTTGGGATGAAGAGGCTCTGGGGTCAGTATCGGGACAGGCTGGAGAATGCCGGCCTCCAGGTCCAGGTGCCAGGGGTGGCAAAAGCCCTTCCATGTGCTCTCGGGGGAGAAGGCATGCCCTTGGCACGGGGAACTGGAGTTAGATCTTACAAAGGGCCGCCTGGTGACACCGGTGAACATCCCGAAGCCACCCAGAGCTACCCCGGTACTGGACCTGTGGGCAGTGGCAGTGAGGGTGTCCTGCCGCCAGGGCCAGCGGGTTCTCCTCTATCTGCCGGGGCGCCCATGAGTCGGGCTGAGGGAGCACTGTTCACCCAGCCTCGGCACACCTCCACACCGGCGATGTCACCTCTCAAGACAGATGGTGAGTCTAAGGACAGCTCAGAACATTCCAGGAGATAGCAATGACAGTCGTATTCACCCAGGAAGGCTTCAGGAGGAGGTGGCACAGCCCTGGGCCTGGAGGGAGGGGCGCAGCTTGGTGACTGGTGGAGAGAGACACACCTGAGTGAACTCCAGCCCCAGGGCAGGCTGGAGTGTGGTGTGGCCCCTGAGGCATGACTCAAGCCTCTTGTGGGGGACAGTCTTGGAATGAATCCTGGGACCTGCAGTTGGCATAATGGCTACCACACTGGACTCCCATGTAACCAACCACAGTTCGAGTCCTGGACCCGGTGGCTTAAACTCACGCCGGGCGCGTGTGCGTGCGTGCCCAAGATCCCGAGAGGAGAATGGAGGAGGAGGGACTGCAGCATGGCCATCCCTCCTGGGGGTGATTTCTTACTTTCAGTCTCCCTGTCTCTCTCTGTCTTTCTGGTGATCTCACGCGCCCTATCGCAAAAACCTCTCCAAAGAAAATTAAAAACAATAAAAGAAGAAGCAGGAATACATCCGGTTTGCCTAGCTCTCCCGTACTGGGGACCCCACTGCCCTGCTCTATCCCCTTCTGTAACCCAGTGAGGTGGGAAGGCTGTGCTCGAGGGCTATAAGGTCCCTTCCTGTCCTGACCGTCTATCACTATCCATCGTAGAGGCCTGGCCATGGCCCTGGGCTCTCTGCAACCCAGCCACCAGCAAGCACCGACTGACACTGTCAGCTGTCCTAACAGTGAAGCATGGGGCGTCAAGGGAAAAGCAGGCCCCGGCCTCTGGGCAGGGACGGACCGGGCGAGTTGATTTCCTGAGCTCGTTCTCTGGGCTGAACACCTGACATGCACTGACTCCTTTACTCCTCTTTGTAAAGAGGACCCTATCACAGATGAGGGGGCCGAGGCTCAGCAGGCAAGGCACAAGGCCAGCAGGAAACCAACCAGCCCAAAGCCACAGAGTGGCCGAGCTCAGACTCGAGCCCATGCCTAGGAGGCTCCCCCTCTGTGAAATCGACAGTGACTCTCTAAGGACAGCTCAGTGTTCCAGGAGGCAGCAGCAAACCCTGTATTCACCCAGGAAGGCTTCAGGGAGGAGGTGACTCAGCACTGGGCCTTCAAGGACTGGTGGAACTTGGAGGCTGATAGGAAGAAAGCTGACCTGGGTGGACTGGCCCAAGGGCAGGCTGTAGTCTTAGAGTTCCCAGCCACCAGGGCTTGCCTGCTGGTGGCTTATGGAACAAAAGGAGGGGCCAGGGGAGAGCAGGTGCGTCCCTAAACTCAGCAAGCAAGAGCCCTCTCTACAGAGCCAGCCCCAAAGAGGGAGTCCCTGGAGGGGCCTGTGTCCAAACCAGGTCTGTGAGCAGCCGAAGATGGAGCTGGTTTCATGTGGGCCAGCTTCCGCCCAGCTACCTAAGACCCTAGTGAAGGAGCCCCGGTTGTCACAGCCATCAGCCCTCGTATGGCATGGCCCTGCAGGCTCGCCCAGAGACTATAACTGACGTGGGCGCCCAGCACCCCGCGGGGTAGGTACTTCACACACGGAGGAGCAGGCGGCGTGGCTGAGTAACCTCTCGGGGTCACACAGCTGCTAGGAGCAGAGCCCACACACGACCAGCCCCTCCACTCTTAACACCCGGCTGTGCTGCTTCTACAAGGCACCCAGCTCCCACCAGGGGCCCACCCCCTGCCCAGGATCCCCCGTCAGGCCCAGGCCTTCCTTCTACCCTCTGCCTTGCGTGGGGCTCGGCCCTGCCGTGACAGCCCACCCTGGAGGGCACTGCCGGGGACACCCCATGAGTGCCCGTCCCTGGGAAGGAAGGCCCAGCCAGAGCACCCAGCTCCTCCCCACCCCCACACCCACATGCACCCTGTCCCCCACCCCCCAACCGAGCACCGTTGCCTTTTGTTCACAGTGATGGCTCCTGCACCCAGGCCGGTGGGGGCATGGAGGACTCCGTGGTGGCAGCTGGGGGGGTGGCAGCCGGCAGACCCAGTGCCCATGCCCCGAAGGCTCAAGCGCAGGAGCTGCAGGAGGAGGAGGAGCGGCCGGGGGCAGGAGGCGCCCCCCCCACGGCCGGCCCCCAGCGCCTGGCCTCCCCCGGCCGGCAGCAGCCTGCCCTGGCGACGGCGCTCTGCTCCCACGCCCCTGCCGCCTCCGAGTACGAGCTCTCCCTTGACCTAAAGAATAAACAGGTACCCAGGGCCTCCCGGGGGGCGGGGAGGGTGGCGAGGGGCCCTGCCTTTGGGGACTGTCCAGGGCACCGGGGGTCTCCCAGGGGCCCACCTCTGCTGCAGGCACACCTCGTGGCCCCCAGCGCTCCCAAATCGAGCTGCCCAGTCTGCCCCTTCAACTCCTGTCCAGGGTCTGTTTGAGGCAGGGGTGCATCCTGGCCCCGCCAGGCCCTTAGGCTGTGAGTCCAGGACTGTTCCTTTCCCGTGTGCAGGAGCCTGAGCTGCCCACTCCACTTGGTCAGTGGCCCCCTTCTCTGGGGATGTCCTTACCTCCCCTTGCTGCTTAGATGAGACGAGCCCATCCCATGCCTACCCAGGAAGCAAGCTCACTGCCTAGGTGCCCAGGCCCGGCTGAGGTGCGGCCGGGGTCTCCTCCAGGTAGACATCAGTCCCCAGGTAATCCACATTGGGTGAGTCCAATCTGGAGCTCCCCCATTGGAGAAGAGATCCCACGGAGGGGTCTAGGCCTCCACCTTCCACTGTGAAGCAGGAGGAGAAAGGGGTCGGGTTGGTCACGGGGCCCCCACTAAACCGAGAAACTATCTAATGCCATGTTGTGTCTTAGGGGACAGTGAAGAGACCTGAAGAAGGTCTGTAAGAGTGTGTGTGTGTGTACATGCTTAGAGACATGATGATGTGACACGGTTAAGGACCAGCTTTGGATGTGGAGACAGTTTGTGGGATCTGAGGTCTCATTCTCTCTTCTCCTGGAGATAGCAGCATGTGCCCTATAGCAAAGCATCTCTCTCAAGAAAACAAACAAACTTAGAGCCAAAAAGAGTTTTTGCCATAGGATGTGTGTGTTCACCATAGAGAAACAGAGAGAGGGAACGTGAGGAATCACCTGGGGGGATGGCCACACCACAATCCCTTCTCCATTCTCCTCTTGGGATTTTGGGTGTGCACGCACATGTGCCTAGAGTGATTTTGAAGCCCCAGGTCTGGGATTTGAACCATGGTCGACCATGGAGGACTCCAGCACCTTACTTGCCTTACCCACCACACTGGCCCCTCTTGTGTCTTTCTTTTGGCATCAACGCGGGTGACACTCCTGGACCAGAGTCCCACCCTCGGCAGGGTGCGTGGCTCCAGCCCTGTACTTGACGTGTGTGAGGAGGAGGTGGGAGCACACGGGTTAGATGACAGTGTCTCAGTGGGCTGTGGGTTATCCTGAATCAGAATTCTGGAGACGATTTTCTCAGCGTCAGTTCCAGGAAAGCTGGGCAGGGCGCTGTCCTTGGTCCTGCCCAGGCCGACGGCTTGACAAGGCACGGGATGAAGGCAGGAAGTTCACGGTCCTCAACCTCGCTGATGATGTAATGCAGAAACAGGAGCTAATGCGGTAATGATGGAGTCCAAGATTTAAAAAAAATCTCATCAGGGTAGAAAGATGTTTTAAATGAAAAAGTCACATGAAATAGGGAGAAATCTGAAGTCCTGCTGTTGGCACTGGCATGACATGGGAAGGCTTTAGGTGAAGCACAGCAGGGAAGCAGTGCCAAGGCAGAGGCTCGGCCCTTGCAGCCTTCCCAGGAGGGTAAGCAAAGTCCCGCAGTAAGGGGCAGCTGGCCCCAGCCCCGTACCCCCTCCTGGTCTGGAGCGATCTGCTGCCTTTGGAGGGAAAGCAAGAATCTCCAGGTTCCTGAAGAGGGAGACCACCATGAGCTGAGGGCATATGGAGAAGCTACAGACAGCAAAATAAGTGTCCAACTCCCACATGGCCAACCCGAGTTCGAGTCCCAGATCCTGGCAGCTTGAAAATCACTCTGGGTGTCTGTGTGGGTGCCCAAAATTTCAAGAGGAGAATGAAGGCGAAGGGATTGTGGGCACGGCCATCCTCCCCGCCCAGGGGTGATTTCTCACTTTTCCTCTCATTATCTCTCTCTGTCTCTCTGGTGAGTGCACTTGCCATGTGGGGAAAAAAAAGGCTGGCAAGTGGAAAAGGGAGTCGAGGCATTTCTATCAGTACTGGAGTATGAAAGCTCTAGGAGGCATAGGAGGTGCTTAATGATTAGGGCTGTTAAAAATGTAGAGTGGGTTCTAGCAGTTGGCGTAATGGCTATGTTACTGGACTCCCATGTAGCCGACCACAGCTCGAGTCCCGGACCTGGTGGCTTAAACTCACACCGGGCTCGTGTGCGTGCGTGCCCAAGATCCCGAGAGGAGAATGGAGGAGAAGGGATTGCGGCGTGGCCATCCCCCCAGGGGGAGATTTCTCGCTCTCTGTCTTTCTGGTGAGCACACAGGTCCTATGACAAAAACTTCTCTCAAAAAAAAAAAAAAAAAAAAAAAAAGTGAGGGAACAAATTATAGATTAAAAAAAAAGCAGAGTGTGGGCCAGCCAAGGGGCATGGTGGTTAAAGCAGCTGGATCCACATGGCCGATGGAGTGTGTCCAGTTCCAGACCCAGCAACTTGGAAAATATTTTTGTTAGACATGCCCCAAATCCTGCAAGAATGGAGGAGAAAGAACTGCAGCATGGCCTCCCCCGGGGGGGGGTTTTTTACCACCTTTTCCCCCCCCCCCTCTCTCTCTCTCTCTTAGGACAGTTTACATGCTTTATAGGAAAAACAAACAAAAAAAAGCACAGAGCTTGCTCTGCGTGGGGTACTGAGTTCTTTATGCCTGGAGTGGCCCAGCAGGGGCTGGGTGGAAAGCCATCGGGGACACTGCAGAGCCCTCTCGGGGCTGGGGCACTGCCTCTCTGAGAGCTGCGCCTCTGTGCCTTCTCCAGCACCTAGGTGTGTCGGACGTGGCGCTCACTCCGAGTGCTTTCGCAGTACTGTGACGTGCAAGCAGCCGGGCAGACTACAGAGGAGAGGGAAGGGCTCGCGGGGGCTAGCGCACGAAGCAGAGGGACCGCAGATATGGCACGTGTTTACAAGAGGCCGAGCTCCTCTTCCTTTGCCACGCGCTGTGTGCCTTTGGGCATGTGGCTTAGCTTCGCTGGGCCTCCGCTGCCTCCTGTGTTTCTTGGTGTGTACATGCTGTCCCCTCGCCTCCACCTTGAAAGTCCCTCTTCCCGCCGTACTTGGACACGTGGCCTTCTCTTGCCTTAGGACTCGGTCTAGGTGCTGCCTCCTCCCCTCTGCAGCTCCCCTGCAGCCCCGAGGCTGGGTGGGTGCCCCCTGTGGTCCCACAGCACCAGGACCCGCCGTGGTGTGTGGGTCATCCCCGCTCACCTGACCCCCTCGGGAGCAGGAAGCGTGACTTACTCATCGGAGTGCCCCCAGTGCCGAGCACTGCGCCAGGTGTGAAGAAGGTACTAGAAGGATGAAAGGGAGAACAATAGCCTAGTGACGTAAGCGGGGCTGGGATGGGCGTGAAGCCTGAAGCAGGACCCGACTGCCTCTGGGGCCCGAGACCTCGGCCTCCGCATTCCAACCCGCATCCTCGCTGGCCGCAGGGCTCCTGTGGGCTGTGGCCTGGAAGGAGTCCTGAGTGGAAATGCTGGCTCCAGCCCCTCTCCTCATCTCTCACCCAGCGCCCCACTGCGGCCACCTCCACTCTGTTCCCGAGCCCACCCTGTCCTGTCATCCTGCCCACTACCTGAGGCCAGACCCTCCTCTGCACCCCTGGGAAGCTCTGCCAGTCCCCGATTCAGGCCATGCTCGTCGCACCTCACCTCCACCCTGCGTGATGTCTGATCATGCTACACCCCTGCATGGGGACCGTCCTGGCTCCCATCGTGTGCAGGCCCAACCCCACCTCTGGGGCCCCCGAGTCCCATGTCACCTTTGCCCTGGGCCTTCATGTACTTGATCTCCTGCAGGGAGTCTCTGTGTCTGCCTGTCTGGCCCCAGCCCACACACCTGGGCGAGTTCGTGGAGCTCAGCAGCCCAGGCCTGTGCATGTGCTCTTAGTGTGTGCTCTTAGCGTGTGCCCTTAGCATGTGCTCCACCCAGAGGCCAGAGCACCCTTGCCGCCAGCCCCTCACAGAGCCAGGCCTGCGCTGTTCTCGCGCTATTGCAGGGTTGAGCTGATGACGCCCGCATTCTTGCAGGAGTGCCGTCCGTGTTTGTCTGCCAAGAGCAGGTGCCCAGAGTTTGCACGGGACCCTGCCCTTCTCTTGCCCACCCTCCTCCTGTGTCTCCACCGTCCCTGGGCCCCAGGAGGTGCTCTGTGTGGCTGCTTTAGCGCGTATTTGTCGTATTCGCGATAGAGAGCGTGTGTGTATGCCTGAGGGACCCACTGGCAGGGTCTCATCACACTGTACCCCCACAGCCCCCCAGCTTGCCTGGGTCCTGGGTATGCACATGCCCCCCACATTTTCAGGCCAACCCAGAGATCGGGACCCACAATGGCCACTTGACGTCAGCTCTGCAGTTCCGTTTACTCCCCGCTGCCCACCAGGTTGGGTCAGGAAGCGCGCACTGTGGAAGGAACGAGTGAGCGAATGGACAGATGGACAGATGAGAAACCAGGCCTGCCCCTGCCTCCGCATCCCGCTGCCTGGTCCTCCCACAGGCACGTGGGAGGTGGTTCCCTGCATAGCCTCCGCCCCTCTGCGCCTTTACCCGCAGGGAGGGTGCAAGCAGGTCCCCGTGGGACCTTGTGGTAAAGTGGCCATGGCAAGGACAGAGAGGCCGGGGGATGGCTGGCTCCTATGGGCTGCCCGGGGCGTCTGTGGCCTGTTCTCTGCCACTGCCGAGCAGAATGTCGAAGCCCATCGGGCTGTCTGCACCACGGGCAGTCCTGCCGGCCGAGCCAGAGGCCGTGCACCCATGCCCAGTAGCATCTCAGCCCTGCTCCCAGCCAGGGTCTGCCCCTTCCCAGACAATGGCCCACTCCCCGGGCACCTCTCCAGGAAGCGGCCACCTTTGCAGTCGCTTTCCCTTCGGGCCTTAGTTCCCTCGTGTGTGAGCCGAGGGATTGGGTCGTGTTCTCTAGGCGCCTTCCCACTCTGCAGGTGAGATTCCCCTGGGCTGTGAGCACCAGTTTGCAAAGGACCACAGGGAAGGCCAGGGGCATTGCGGTTGTCCTCAGAGGACAGTATCACACAGCTGCTCTGTCTGGCACTGTGCTAGGCCGAGGGCCACCACCTCGCGGGGACACAGTCCTCGTCCGGAGCTCACTGGCCCGTGTGGGTGACTGTGACCAGCACCTGCTCGTGCTAAGTGCCGACCACGTCGGGCTCAGGCGGTGTCTCCCAGGTCTGCAGTGTCCTGGCGAGGCAGGCCCTAGTCCTACCCCCACTTCAGAAAAGAAGAGACTCCCACACGCCCTGGGGGGGGTCTGCAGTCAGACTCCACAGTCCTGATTGTGCCATGTCTAGTCAGTGCGGTGAGGGGGGTCGCCCCGTGAAGGGGTGCAGAGGTCTGCAGGGCACTGCAGGGGACAGGCAGCTGGGCCTGGGGGCCAAGGCTGGCTCCTGGAGAGCTCTGCCTGAGGGGTCTCAGCCTCGGCACTAGCTGAGCCGCAGCCCCCCCGCCCCGCCCTGCATGGCCGTCGGCAGCAGGGGCTCCCAGGGCAGCCCTGCTCTGATGAGCACCCACCGGACCTCAGGCTGGGAGGCTGGCAGCCAGGGAGCACCCGCCCCGGCCCTCTCCTGTGGGCCTCCTGAGCAACCCCAGGACCCCCTGCCCTGCCCAGATGCTTCTCAGCCTCACGCTGGGGTCTAAATGTCCCCAGTGCGTGGTCAGGGGTCAGGAGATCCTTGCTCATGCTTGCCCGACCGCCTGCAGAGCTTCCCTCCCCCCTCCCCATGCCCTAACGAGGCCACCCACCCACACTCAGCTGAAGGGAGGGGAGCATGTTCTAATTAACACGGATAGGGAGAGCCCCCAGGCCCCCTCCACTGCTTCTCTGGCAGACGCTGAGAGGGCTCTCTTGGGAGGAGATGAGGCCACGATAAATAACCTGTGATTCATGTGGCTTAGAGAGCAGAACTGCCCCAGGCCAGTGAGCCAGGAGGCCCTCCCTCCCTAGGCCACCTTCCCCTCCTCCCACCTCTCTCAGGTACCTGGCCAGCCCTACTGAAGACCAGGGCCAGGCTGGATGGGGAGGCCTAGCTGCGGGGGATGGAGCTGACCTGGGCACTTCCCAGCCCATGAGAAGGAGAAGGAGAACGGGGTGGGGAGGGAGCTCAGGGCAGGGGCGTGGTGGTGGAGCTCTCTGCTAGGGAAGTCTGACCGTTATTTCTCTTGGGGACAGACAGAGTTCAGTTTGGTTCAGGGCCGCGGCCAGGCGCAGCTGCGCAGGAGGGATGCAGACGCCCACAGTGATGTGAGGGGCAGCCTAGGGGTGCCCGGAGCTGGTGGGATGGGAGGATGGGCTGCCCAGGACGGGAAGGGCGTGGTGGGGCTGGTGCGTGTGTGGGTGCAGCAGGCACAGGGTTGGAATAAGGAGGTGCCGTTAGCCTGATTGGGAGGAAGGGCGACGAGGCAGTCGCTGAGTCCAGACACCGCCACACCCCGGGCCGTGTGCTGGCGTCACGCGTGCAGCGGAGGGTGACGAGGGCATATTCGGTGCTCCAAGTGGCCATGCTCTGCTGGAGTCCGGGAGCGGAGGAGGAGGGGGGTGGATAAACACCGAAGATGAGTGGAGAAAGCTGAGTGCCATGGAGAAGTTTGAGACAACATGTGGGCCCGGCCTCGGTGGTGGGCAGCAGGGTATGAGCCGCAATGCCGAAAGCCCACGGCTGACGCAGGTTCGGATCTCCGGGTCGGCTTGGGTGCATGCCCAAGGTCCTGGCAAGCTAGAGGGCGGGGAAAGGAGCTGGTGGCGTGTAAGGCCCTGTAGGGGTGCTTCTCTCTCTCTCCCCTGCACGGGAGACACTATCAAGAATTGTTTTGTCGTTATTTGTTTTTGCTATAAAGGACATGCACTCACTGGAGAGAGACAGAGAGAAGGAAAGTGACAAATCACTCCCGGGAGGATGGCCACATTGCAATCCTTTCTCCTTCATTCTCTTCTTGGGATTTTGAGCACACATACACACACGCCGTGTGTGAGTATCAAGCTTCTACGTCTGGGGCTTGAACTGTGTCTGTCCATGTGGGAGTCCAGTACCTTAGCCACCACACCACCCACTGGCCCTCTGGATATTTTTTTAACTGCTGGAGGGCATGTATACTCCCTGGAGAGGGAGAGAGAAAGCACCCCAATGGTGAGGTCACACCACAATCTATTCCCCTCTTGTCCTTCCCGCCAGGATTTGGAGCACACACACAGGCCCAGTGTGGTTTTCAAGCCCCCAGGGCTGGGATTTGAACCATGGTCAGCCATGTGACTTTCTGTGTACAGCGCCGAATCATTGTGCTATGGGCCTGGCCCTCATGAATAATATTTTTTAAATAAAAAAGTAAATAAAACCAACATTTTGTGCTAAAGCCAATGTAGGGAGGCCCTGTCTGGTTGGGAGCTGAAAGTTTATGCGTTTAGGGTGGGTCTCTGAGAACGAGGAACATGTGCCCCAGAGGGAACCGGGGAGAGTGGGAGCTGAGGGTCGGGGACACTGCAGGCCGAGGGCAGAGGCCAGGCGGGTCTGGACCAGCAGAGCCAGTGTGGTCAGAACAGGGCAGGTGGTCAGCTGGGTGCTATGGAGACGCTGAGCCGAGGTTGGCAGGCGGGCCTGCCAGGTGTCAGGGTGGGATGCCAGGAGGAAGCCTTTCCTGTGGGCAGAGGTTGTCCAGCAGAGCCAGGTCTGGGATGCACCTGCTCCTTGAGAGCACAGGGAGACTACGACAGCATAAGGTGGACAGGGGAGTGGGGAGCGAGAGCAAGCAGGAGGCCCCGGGGAGGTCCCGGAGTGTCCGAGTGGGCAGAGAGCCCAGGTGGTGACCTCTGGTGGGAAGGTCGAAGACGGTATTGGTGGTGGGGTGGCTGCCAGTCTTTGAGGCTGACAGATGCAGAGGATGGGGCCAAGGAGGAGCCAGGGACAGTCCCAGCATCCCCAGGATGCTGATTGGCAATAGGGAGGACTCTGAGAGCTGGGTTGGGTGACAATGGCTCCGTGTAGGGGGACAGAGGCTCCCAAACGGTGCTGGGAAGGCAGGTCTAGGATCAAGGCAGGAGCGGAGATTGGCAGGTCGTTCACGTGATCCCTGCCGCGGTCACCCAGTAACTGCCTTGTAGAGAGCCAGTGCAGCGGGGCTGTGGACTCCACGCTGCAGAGGCCTGGATAAGCCGCGTCCGACAGACGGAAGCCGGGGAGTCAGAGATGTTAAGACACGGGTCCAAGGCCGAGCAGTGGGAAGGGGCAGACCCGGGGCTGGGTGTCCCCGTGCGGTGCTTGTCCACCCACCCTTAACGCGGCGCAGTCCGGAGTGGGCCAGGCTCTCTGAGGGAAGGCAAAGACGTGGCTGGGGAACCTGCGAGTGTCAGTGATCAGCTCTCAGGGCTGTGCCGGCGACTTCAACAAGGCGGCCATGGAGGACGGAGTCTTCTCCTGAAGTGGGTGGGAAGGTAAAATGCGGGCGCCAGTGGAAGCTGGTGCACGTGTGACTTGTCACTAGCGCGCTTGGGGTTTTGTGCCTAGAATGCAGGAGAGAGGGCTGCAAGACTGCAGAGAGGAGATGGAAGGAAGGTCGAAGACAGGCCATGGGGCCCAGCGATGAGCAGGCACCTGGCCTTCCTGGGGGCCCCTACAGAAGCCCGACAGGGTGGAGCCAGAGCCCCAAGGGCCTGCAGGGCTTGCGTGCGGGGGCAGAGTCTGCCATTTGTTGCTGGTGTGAGCTGGAGGGTGGATTCATCTTCTGAGAGGTTCAGTGCAAAACAGAAAGGCATCGGGCTCGTGTCCCGGGCCAGGCAGTCACGCATAGCTGCGCGTTAGTCTGGGAAGCTTTGGTGGGGGGTGGGGGAGGCTGTCAGGCAGGTGGAAGGGGCGGACAGGAGGGAGGAGGTGGGAACCGCGGTAGCAGAGCGCTAGAGCATGATGGGAACCCAGAGCGGGCGAGGGAGGCGAGGTCACTGGCTGTGAAGAGGGCAGCCATGGGTCAGATTAGGGAGGGTTCGGAGTCATGAAGGTAGCTTTGGCGTCCATCCTTTGTCCAGTACTATCCCCTGATGGCCTGTCCCGTGCTGGGCACTGTCCACGCACTGCCATCAAGCCGTGAACGGCAGCAGGTGACGTCTCTGCCTTCGTGGGGCTGAGAGTCTAGGGGGCACTCAACGTGACAAGACAAGAATTGAAAACCAGCCTCTCTGGGGGACCAGCAGTGGTGTGGTGATTAAGGCGCTGGACATGTCCACATGGCTGACCACAGTTCAAGTCCTGGACCTGGCAGCTTGCTTTCTCACTTTCTCCCTCTCTCTCTCTCTCTGGTCAAATTAAAATAAATGAATGAATAAATAAAATTAAATAAAGTAATTCTTTCTAAAAATTAATTTAAAAAAAAAAAAAAGAAAAGAAAATCAGCCTCTCTGCTTTGTTTGGGGAGGCAGTGCCACTGCTGAGTAGGACCCTCCTAGGACTTCGCCAGCCCCTCTCCTACCTCCCGGGGGATGACGCCATGCTGGGGTGGACCTTCACCGTTTCAGAGACATCTCAGGCAAGGGATTCCGTACCTCCCCTCTGCTGCCAGCCGCATCTAACAACCGGAGAAGCTCTCAGGCTGGAGTTTCCCTAGAAGCGTGAATGGGCCCGAAACCTGGTCTGAAATAATAATAATAATAATAAATAAAGTTTAAATAAAAATAATTATTTAAAAAGAGAGATTTTTGCTATAGAGTGCATGCACTTACCAGAGGGGCAGAGAGAAAGTGAGAAGTCACCCCCAAGGTGGATGGCCACAGTCCCTTCTCCTCCAGTCTTCTCTCAGGACTTGGGGCACATGTTCACACATTCCCAGTGTGAGTGTCAAGCCTCTGGGTCTGGGACTTGAACTGTGGTCGGCCTTGTGGGAGTCCAGCACTTTAACCGTTGTGCTATCTGCTGGCCTCCCTTGGTATGATTTCTTACAAGTACCTTGGGCCTGCAGCTGCTATGGTGGTTAAGGTGTTGGACTCCCACATGGTAGACCACAGCTCGAGTCTTGGACCTAGAGGCTTGAAAATCACTCTGGGGGTGTGTGTGCGTGCCCAAGATCCTGAGAGGAGAATGGAGGAGACGGGATTGCGGCATGGCCGTCCCCCCGGGAGGTGATTTCTCAATTTCCCTCTGTCCCTCTCTGTCTCTGGCAAGCACACACCCTGGAGGACTGTGATCCCATCAGACAGCATTTTCCTACTCTTAGAGCCTTGGATTTGTGGGGTGCAGGTACCTCTGGGAGGCATCTTTGTACAGGAAGCCCTTAGCCATTCCCACTTTAACCTGCGGAAGTTTCTGGCTATCCACAAAAGCAGGGCTGGGGCAGAGGGGAGGGCTGCATGGCAGGGCTGGAAAAGCTGAAGCAAGCACTGTGGACGTCCTACTTCCCTGGTCTTGACCCCGGGGCTGGGGCTGAATCCATGAGGTCTGGTGGGGTGGGTTCCTCTCCTGGTCCAACCGTGGGCGTCCGCCACGCTCCATCCATCAGGCCCCATGGGAGAGAACAGGAGGCATGGCTGGGGTGCGGGAGGGAGGGGGCAGGCGGTGTGGCACTGAGGAATGTAGCTCTGCCCTTCCGTCTGCACCCCTTGCCACCACGGCCCCCGAGGAGCATGGGAGCAGTGGGGTACCTGCCCTGAGCAATTACTCAGCTCACCCACCCTGACTCGTAGATCAGGAATGACGTGGCACACCCCAGTGTATGGCTGTGGGCAGGGCGTCATGTCAGGCCCCAGGAACAGGCCCACCCCTAACCCAGGCCTCTTCCCTTGTTCAAAGGCAGATATCTCCAGGGACAAGGTCCAACGTCAGGGGCCTTCACACTTTAGGTGGAACATCTTTCTAGTCTCCTGAGCATTTTTGATCAAGGAGAAAGAGCTGGAACAGGGTTACCAGAGGCAGGGACAGAGCTGAGATGGCTAAGGGCCCTGAGAACCACCTGGGCCCAGGCTCCCAGTCTTGCTGCAGCCCCACTGCCTGCCCCACTGGGAGCAGAGGTGAGCCCCCTGCTGCAGCCCCGCTACCTGCCCCGCTGGGAGCAGAGGTGAACCCCCTGCTGCAGCCCCGCTACCTGCCCCGCTGGGAGCAGA
>NW_006201391.1:182806-184183 GCF_000334495.1 Tupaia belangeri chinensis
CTGGGAGCAGAGGTGAGCCCCCTGCTGCAGCCCCGCTACCTGCCCCGCTGGGAGCAGAGGTGAACCCCCTGCTGCAGCCCCGCTACCTGCCCTGCTGGGAGCAGAGGTGAGCCCCCTGCTGCAGCCCCACTGCCTGCCCCGCTGGGAGCAGAGGTGAGCCCCCTGCTGCAGCCCCACTGCCGGCCCTGGTTGGACAGCTCCACTGCTGAGAACGAGGCTGATGGGGCTGTGGAACCGCTGGGAGGGATGGCCTGGAGGGACTACCACTCTGGACGCCATTTTTCATTAAACTCACACTTATTGACCACTCGCCATGTGCTAGGCCCTGGGCTGGATACCCCCGATGTAGTGACATGAAAGCTGAGAGGGACAGCTTGTCAGCAGGAGGGGTTTTTTGTTTGTTTCCTTTTGCATTAATGTTTTACTTGTCATTGTTTCTTACTTTTACATGTATTTTTATTTTAATTGCTAGAGGTCACATGTGCTTACAGAGCAGTAGAGAGAAAGCAAGCACCCTTCGGTGGGCATGGTCATGCCTCATCCCTTCTCCCTGACCTGTCAGGAATGGGGCATGTGTGCACACGTGCCCTGCATGTGTTTTAAGCCACTGTTGCTGAGATTCGAACCAAGACCATCTCTGTGGCATCCAGTTCCCAGCACACAGTGGTTAGGCACAGCCAAAGGGCCGTCACTGTCATTACGTTAAAGGAACACAAAATAATAACTATCTTGTATAAACTCCCGAGTAATCACCACCAAGCGCCAGCCTTTTTAATGAATTCTTTTATTAAACATTAATATGCATCCACTTTTTTGACCAAGTATTTTCCTGCAGATTCAAGGTATCCTCACTTCACCCATAAATACTCACCCACGTCTCTGGGGAGCATTTTGATACCCCACGTGGTACTAGCTGGCTATATCAGTGGCACCTCTCCGCCTGCCCGGGGATGGAGGGGTGGGAGAGGCGTGTCACCAACCCCAGGGTGACCTACATGGCCTACATCCCACAGCCCTAGAAATCCTGCCGAGAACCCGGAGTCTCAGGCCATGCCGCGCTGGGGTGTTCAGGGTGAGCCCCAGGCCCCTGCTGTGCGTTCCTGGCCCTGCCATAATTCAGCCTGCTGACTTTCGCCCTGTCCGCACGCACCACCGCCATCTTCCGTGGGCGTGGTGCACCTTCTCCAGCTGAGCGCTCCTCCTCTGTCCTCGTTGCAGATTGAAATGCTAGAACACAAGTACGGGGGCCACCTGGTGTCCCGGCGCGCCGCTTGCACGATCCAAACCGCCTTCCGCCAGTACCAGCTCAGCAAGAACTTCGAGAAGATCCGCAACTCGCTCCTGGAGAGCCGCCTGCCGCGGCGAATCTCCCTGCGC
>NW_006201391.1:184236-184663 GCF_000334495.1 Tupaia belangeri chinensis
GTGGGGCTGCCGCTCGTGCGCTCGCCCTCCCTGCCGCCCACCTTCGCGGGCGCGCTCACCGAGCTGGAGGACTCCTTCACCGAGCAGGTGCAGTCGCTGGCCAAGTCCATCGACGACGCCCTCAGCACCTGGAGCCTCAAGACCATGTGCTCGCTGCAGGAGAGCAGCGCCTACCAGATCCACCAGGCCCTGCACGCGGGCGCGGGGCCGCCGGGCCTGGAGGCCGACCTGCGGGAGCCCGAGAGCGCCGGCGCCGGCCCCGGGGACGAGGGCCACGGGGGCACCCTCATGATGGCCTTCCGGGACGTCACGGTGCAGATCGCCAACCAGAACATCTCCGTCTCCTCCGCGGCCGCCCTGTCGCTCGCCAACTGCCTGAGCGCGCAGCCCGTGCAGGCCCCCGCAGAGCCCGCCGCCGGCAAAGCCG
>NW_006201391.1:198704-205161 GCF_000334495.1 Tupaia belangeri chinensis
GACCCCCCCCGTCCCCCCCGCGGCCGCCCTGTCGCTCGCCAACTGCCTGAGCGCGCAGCCCGTGCAGGCCCCCGCAGAGCCCGCCGCTGGCAAAGCCGAGCCGGAGGTGGCCCCGGGGCCCGAGGCTTTGGACGTCCCCGCCGCGGGTCAGGGGGACGCGGCCACCGAGGAGAAGCCGAGCAGGAGGTGGCCCCGGGGCCCGAGGCTTTGGACGTCCCCGCCGCGGGTCAGGGGGACGCGGCCACCGAGGACCCTTGCGCAGAGGCGGCGGCCAGCAGGGCGCTGGGTGCTGCAGAGGCTGCGGTGGAGGAGGCTGCGGCCCCAGAGGCAGAGGGGGAGCAGGAGGAGGAGGCAGGGGAGGCGGGGAAGGAGGCTGAGGCCGAGGCCGAGGCCGAGGTGGGTGACAACTTGGAGCAGTTGAGCAGCAGCAGCACGTCCACCAAGTCCGCCAAGTCGGGGTCGGAGGTGTCGGCCGCGGCCTCCAAGGAGGCCTTGCAAGCCATGATCCTGAGCCTGCCGCGCTACCACTGCGAGAACCCCGCCAGCTGCAAGTCCCCCACGCTGTCCACCGACACCCTGCGAAAGCGGCTCTACCGCATCGGCCTCAACCTCTTCAACATGTGAGTGACCGGCAGAGTCGCCAGGGGTCGGGAGGGAGGGGCCGGGAAGGGAGGTCTCATTCACACACACCCTGATCCACCAGGTCCTAGCACCTTACCCCTGCAGCCCCAGGTGCGCAGTGCCGCCACTGGGCCTGAGTGACGGTTAGGAAGTACACGTTTTATTTTTAATCCTGATGAATTTATTTTAAGGATTAGGAAAAAAAAAAAAAAAGGCACTCGTTTTCCCAACTACAAGGTGACTTCGAAAAATTTATGGAAAATGGAATTAAAGTATGAGTTGTTTTGCTGCAAAAAATTGAAATGCATGCATTAAAAAAAACACATTTATTTATTTAATTCCATTTGTTACCGTTATTTTATTTTATTTCATTTTTTGACCAGAGAGAGACAGAGAAAGCGAGAGAAAGGGAAAGTGAGAAAGCAAGCCGTCAGGCCGGGGACACAAACCCTAGTCAGTCATGTGGAAATCCAGCACGCCTAACCACCTCTCTACCTGCCGGTTCCCATGCATGTGTTTGAAGACCCCACTCACAGTACTATTTAGGTTTTTCTTGTTTATTTTGTGTGTGTGTGTCTGTGTTTTGCTACAGGGTGCATGCATTGGCCAGAGACAGAGCAGGAGAGAGACAGGGAAAATGAGAAAGCACCCCTCCCCAGGGGAGTGGCCATACTGCACTCTCTTGTCCTCTATTCTCCTCTCAGGATTTTGGGCACGCTCACACACACCCCCAGTGTTTTTTTGTTTTGTTCTGTTGTTTTTTTGTGCCATGGGGTGTGTATGTTTGCAGGAGTGGAGAGAGACAGAGAAACAGTGAGAGGGACAGTGAGAAATCACCCCCCAGGGGTGTAGGGCCATGCCACCATCCCTTCTCCATTCTCTCCCATTCTCCTCCTGGGGTTTTGGGTATGCACACTCACATGCCTGGTGTGGTTTGTAAGCTGCCAGGTCCAGGACTTGAACTGTTGTCAGCCATGTTGGAGTCCTGTGCCTTAACCACCACCCCATCTGCTGGCCTCTGCCCAGTGTCTTTTCCAAGCTGCCAAGTCTGGGACTTGAACATGCAGTTGGCTATGTGGGATCTGTCTGTCTTAGCCACCACCACCTGCTGACCTCCTCATATACTGTTCAAGATGGAGCTAGGTTTGAGGAGAGAATTTGCAGTACAGTATCAGGTCATTAGCAGGACAGGCAGGGCGGAGCTAAACTCATTCAGGTAGAGTGCGAAGTTAGGGAACCAGCTACCTTCTGGGGTTGGTGGGAGGAAGGTCTGGGTGAGGACAGGGGACAGATAAAGAACGCTCTTTGTAGGCGTGGTGGTTAAGGTGCCAGACTCCCTATGGCAGACCGTGGTTGGTTCGAGTCCTGGACCTGGTGGCTTGAAAATTCTGCCAGGTGTGGTTATATGCATGTCTAAAATCCTGAGAGGAGAATGGAGGAGAAGGGGTTGCAGTGTGGCCATTCCCCCCAGGGGGTGATTTCTCACTCTCCCTCTCTCTCTCTCTGGCAAGTACACGGGCCTCAGGACAAAAACCTAAACAAACAAACAAAACACAAGGACCAGAAGAGTAAGGGGGAGGACAGGAGCCAGCGGGGCCAGGGGGACAGGAGAGGGAGCAGGGACGAGAGCACTAGGCCAGCGCAGATGGAGCAGGAAGGGACAGGAAATGAGAGGAAAGGAGTGGGTGCAGGCCACGGCTCAGAGACCCGGTCAGACCACACCTCGAAACCAGAGTGGAGACCGAGGGGCACATGCCGCTCTCATGGACGCATAAAGGCCACGAGGCGCCCACCTCGGCCGCCACTCACCCCTGCCCTGCCCACTGCTTGCGTAGCTCCTGCTGGAGGGGTGTAGTTGGCCTTGCAGGAAGCAGTGTCTGAATGAAGGGCCACTGTGGTTCCCCTGTCACGTGCTGTGCACTGATGCTTTTGTAACGTACAATAAAAATGAGTTGCTAGGAAAATAGTCACGTGCTTGGATGTCCTGAAAATGTCAACATGCTGCAAAAGCTTCTAAATGCTCACCCCGTTTCTGCACGGCTCTGCCCCTGACCAGTGAGAAACAGCCCCAGGGCAGCGGGATTTACGGCAGATCTCCACACGCAGGCCAGGTGGAGGCACAGGCGTGGGCTGAGGCCGAGGACAGGCCCCTGGAGAGTGGGGCGCTAGAGTCTGCCTGGGGGAGAAGGGGCATGGGGAGATCTCACCTCTATTCCCCACCCTCTCCACATTCCAAGGTGGGGCCTGCCTGTAGACCAGTGTAGCAACAAGGAGCAAAAGCCTCCTCTGCAGGCCTGGGGCCCCAACGGAGACAGGCAGGGAGGGCCAGGACGAGCAGGACACCGGCAGGCCTGGGGCCCCGACAGAGACAGGCAGGGACGGCAGGGACGAGCAGGACACCGGCAGGCCTGGGGCCCCGACGGAGACAGGCAGGGACGGCAGGGACGAGCAGGACACGGTTCCTCCGCCTGCTCTGGAATTCATTCAGCAGGCCAGGCCTCCCCCTCTCCTGCTCTGAGCCCCACACTTTCCTAGCAGCCTTCAAGTTCTGGAGGTGAGGCTCTGCTGCCCGTGGGAGACACCCCCGCGCTTCCCGGGAACTTGTCTCCCAGGACCTCCAGGCCTTGTCACGGTTTCAAGGGCTGGGAGTCGGGAAGGTGAGTCCTGGATGGCCTTGGCACACTCTGCTTCTCCACCCCGCCCCCAGAAACCCGGACAAGGGCATCCAGTTCCTCATCTCCCGTGGCTTCATCCCCGACACCCCCATCGGAGTGGCCCACTTCCTCCTGCAGCGCAAAGGGCTGAGCCGCCAGATGATCGGAGAGTTCCTGGGCAACAGCAAGAAGCAGTTCAACCGGGACGTGCTGGAGTGAGTGCCGCCCAGCCCCTCTGCCCCACCCACTGGGCTCTCCTGAGGCCGCTCTGCCCCAAAGTGTTGCGGGTTCCTTGCTCCGGTCTCTGCAGCTCCCTGGCTAGAGGCGCTAGATTTCCAGGACCCGCTTGGCAATACAGGTTTTTTTGGGAGGTGGGGGTGGTGGGGGTGGGGGCTGTGGATTAGAAATAAACATAAAATAAACACACAAAGACATACGAGTATAGAAGAGCGACTATCTCTGGTGGAGAAAGCTGTGACCCCAAACCGGCATCAGACTTATTCTTTTAAAGGACAGAAAAGGGGGGACGAGGAAACGGAATGCAAAGTCAGTTGTTTTTGGATGTTAATTGTCTGAAGATGCGAAAATGACCAGGGCCGAATCTGATCTTTTGGGGCCGAATCTGATAAACACATGCGGCTTTCTTAGACAGATACTGCTCTAGGCATCGGGCATGCAGATTGCTGTCACCGCTATGCAAATGAAGCCCACGAACTGCTCTGCCTGTGTCTAAAGGTCACCACGTTTGCTCAGACCTCCACTCTCAGCGTATCCCCCTTTTTCCTGTTTTCCAAAATCCTTTCCAGAGGGCCCGGAGGGAGTGAGGCCCACACACAGTAACAGACCGTTTTGACCCATTGGTAACAGGACTCCTCCATCCTGCCCGGCCATAGTATCTTCCTGATACTGTAAACCCACCTACAACCTACAAGCCCAGGTAGCTTGTCCTGCCTTTCGGGACCAGACCAATGGAAAAGCTCGTCTCTAAATTCCAAACCCTGTCTCTGGCTCTCAGAATCAAATAAAAGGAACCCCTGTACCTGACCACCCCGAGAAAGGCATGTTGCCTCCTCTCCGGGCGGGTCTCGGTCACTCATATTCTGCTTAGAAATAAACTGCATTTCTACATGTGTCTGAACGTCACCATGTTCGCTCAGGGCGGCAGCTCTCTGCCCGAGATGGCCGGGGTCTTAGTCAATCACCAGTGCTCCCTGGCCTGGCCTCCCCTGGGGGCGTGACGGAGTGTGCTGATTCCAGGCCTCAGGGCTATTTTTATTAAAGCAGGGAAAAAGTTCTTCTTCCCCTGCAGGGCATGAGGAAAAGCCAGGAAGAGGAGAGGGTTGGGTTGGGGACAGTCCCCTCACCTCACATGTTCAGCTTCCTACCGCTGAAGGCAAAAAAGAATGCAGGGAAAAAAAGGAGCCAGCCTGAGGATTTGTAGAGTGAGAAAATATTATGATTCCATAAAGATAAACTAACCGAGGAGATCACGACCGCCAAGGGAAGTCGCCTGCCATCACAGGGAGGAATTGGCTGTGCTCACGCTGGGCTCTGATGGTTAGACAGGGCAGGACAGCTGGCGGCCTGCCTCAGCTCTGGGGGGGTGGCAGGGGGCATAGAGCCCTTCCTCCCTGGGAAAGAAAGGCTGAGGCCCCAGAATGCAGCCCCAAGTGCCTGCCACTCCCGAAGTCTCTCCCTCTTCCACTAGGCCCCCTAAGCTCACTCCTTAAAGGTCCCCATTCTGCAGAGGCCCTGCCCCCTCCCCTCCCCAGTCACAGATGACCCCCTGCCCCTGGAGTAACAAGAGCCTATGAGAGGCCATAGAAATCTGGTGAATCACCCAGCCTAGGGTGATGGCTGTCCCTGGAGGGGGACCCTGGGTAAAGGTGGCCCAGATGCTCTGAGCGCCTAGAAAGGGAAGTGACAGGCAGTGTTGCCCTCCTGCCCTCCTGTCCCTCTGGTTCTCTGGCCCTTTCTGGCAGTGTACCCCAAGGAGATGCCCTGAAGGAATGATGTGGGAATCTCGAGGCCACCCAGGGACGCAAAAAGAGAGAGAGCCCCTCTCCTTCCGTCCCCAACCTCCCTCTGTTGGTCATCTTGGCCTTCGTGGTCTGCGTCCCTCTCCTTACCTACCCTTGCCACTGTGTCCTTCCCAAGGTCCCCTTCTGTCCCCACTCCCAGTGTGGCCAGGCCCTGGAATTCTAACCTGCCAGCCACCCTGCCCTGGGTGCTGGGAGGGGAGCTGTCCCCAGCCCCGAGGTGCTGAGCGCGGAATGGGAAAGATTTGGCTTCCCTGCCCCCACTCCGTTCCCTGAGCCTTGGGTGGAGACAGACCACTGTGCTGAGGGGAACACTGGCTACTGGGCCAGCCATGACTGGGGAAAAGTGTGGGTGGGGGGGCGGGGTGGGCGGGCTGAGCTCTCCCCTTGGTGGGCTCTTCCTTGATGCGGGCAGTGTGAGGTTGGGGCTATGGTCAGTGAGAGTGGGCAGGGTGGGCCACAGAGCCAGCCGGCTGGTCGGTGAGAGTGGGCAGCGTGGGTTACAGAGACGGCCGGTCGGTGAGAGTGGGCAGCGTGGGCTGCAGAGACGGCCGGTCGGTCAGAGTGGGCAGCGTGGGCCGTGGAGCCGGCCAGACCAAGCACACACGTCCAGGTTTGAAACCTGGCTCTGCCCCAATGTGCTGTGTGGCCCCAGCAAGCCATTTCTCACCAGGTCGACGTCCGCATCTTGAGCTGAGAGCATTGGGTAGCTTGGTCGCCAAGGCCTCTCCAGGGTCTGTGGACCCACGGTCTTAGCGCACGCGTAGCAGGCTGGTGTCATGGAGAACCGGCTGCCCAAACACAGGGCCGGGCTCTGTCGGCTGCTGGAGCACCCCAGAGCAGAGCGGGGTACCAGCATTCATGGAGAGGGAGGTGACCATTCGTTATTCGTTTGATAAACGTTTAGTGCCGACTACATGGAGAATGGGGCTGGGCTGGGCTGGGCATCTGTGTGTGTGGATACGCATAACTCCTGGTCTTCGGGAACTAACTTAGAGACCCAGGCAGCGGTGGGGAGAGATCAGGGGGAGTTTGGAAAGAGAGCGAGAGGCCCCAGGCCCCAGGCCCCAGCTGGCCCCAACGGAGGGAGGAGGAGTGCAGAGCTGAGCCTCAGACCCTCCTGCTTTATTCAGCATCCACGGG
>NW_006201391.1:207332-208206 GCF_000334495.1 Tupaia belangeri chinensis
GGGGGGGGGGCATACCTGCCCTGGCTCACTGGCTGGGCTCTGCGGAGGGACCTCCCCCAAGTCCGCAGTTCCCCACCTGCCCAGTCCTCTTGGAGATGGGAGAGGGAAGAGACAGGCCCTGGCGGGGGAGCCAGTCTCCAGCCAGCCACCCTGGAACCTCAGACCTGAAAACGCACACGATAATGAACTCGCAGGGCCGTTTTGCCAGGCTGGAAGGCTTCACTGGGACTCCACTGGCTCCCCTGCCCCGCCTGGTGACACTCGGCAAGTCGCATCCATTCTGCACAAGCTGTTTGCTGAATCCAAGGACATAAATCACCCATGCCCTGGGAGGCTGGACAGCCACGCCCCGGCCCTCTCAGAGAGGCAGGCTGCGAGGAAGGAGGCGTGGGCCTCTCGGGACAGGGAGGAGGCAGCTCTGGGGGAGACTCTGGGCCTGTGGGGAACAGGCCAGAGAGACCAGAGCAGACTCTGCCTCGGCGGCTGGCCCGTGTCCGAGTGTCATTGGTGCGGTGACCTTTCCTCCCATGACAGGCCCTCCTAGCCGCCCCATCCTTTGTCTTTCCCCAGAGGACATGTTCCAGGGAGGAATGGATCAGCCCTTCTCAGATGGTCTAGGGCGTTCTGAGCTCACGGGTTGTGGTCATTCCTGGGGCTACCAGCCAAAGCATGGGTTTCTCTCTCTCTCTTTTTAGAGGTTTTTGCTATAGGGCGCATGCACTCGCCAGAGAGATAGAGAAAGCTAGAAATCACCCCCTAGGGGGAATGGCCACACTGCAATCCCTTCTCCTCCATTCTCCTCCCTTCTCCTCTCGAGATCTTGGGCACACACGCACATGTGCCCGGCGTGAGTTTAAGCCACCAGGTCCGGGAC
>NW_006201391.1:208266-235884 GCF_000334495.1 Tupaia belangeri chinensis
TGTAACCCCCCGGGTCCGGGACTCGAACCACGGTCAACTATGTGGGAGTCCAGCGAAATAGCCGTTATGCTAACTGCTGGTCCCTATTTTATTTTTATTTTTTTGAAGTTGACCAGAGAGAGAAGGAAAGTGAGAAAGCAAGCTGTCGGGTCTGGGACTCGAACTGTAGTTAGCCATGTGGGAGTCCAGTCGCCTTAACCACCAGGCCACCTGCCGGCCCCCATCGTTTTTCTTTCGTAATGAGAGACGGAGAGACGGGCGTTTTGAACAGGATCTGTCCCAGTGGGGATGACAGACACACGCTGTGGTGCCCGGACCGTTTAGGTGGTTCTGACACCACACCTGGGTCTCCGCGTGGCCCCAGCCTGCTGCAGAGACACCCTATCACTCATGCCGCCACAGCGGGCCTGTGTTTTGGTTTGTTTGTTTTAAGGATAAATCAACCTCAGTTTCCGCATTTGTTAAATGCTGATAATAGGACTGCCTCACATTCCCACGAAGTGCTTAACTCAACTCCAACACTCAGTAAGTTCTTCATGAAAATTAGTTACTTTTTATTTCTGGCCAGAGGGCGTGCGCACTTGCCAGATAGAAACAGAATAGGAGAGGGAGAAAGCACCCTCACGGGGAGTGGTCGCTGTGTGGGCCCTTCATTTCTCCATGCTGTGGGGATTTGGAGCATGCACACCTGGCATGTCCTCGAGCCACTGGGGCCAGGACCGAGACCGCACCATCGGCCATGTGGCATCCGGCTCCTTCACGCGCTAGGCCAGGAGCTGGCAGAGGCTGCCCTCCCCTAACACAGAGACCCTGGGCGTCGCTGGTTGGTGTGAGCTCAGGTCTCACCACGCAGGAACGCACTGGCCATGCTGGGGTTTGCTGGGGAGGTGGGGAGCTGCTTCGGGGGCCGCCGTGCACTGACCAAGTCCTCTGTGGAGACCTGGGCAGGGCAGGCCCCGGGGAGGTGACATACCTTGGGACTGAAAGCCTCTTCCTCCCGGTCGATCTTCACGTGGCTGGGAGCTCTGTCCCTGCTCTGCCTCCTCCCTGAAATGTCCGCTCCAGCAGCCCTGAAGGCCTGTGACTGGGGTGTCCCACGCTGGCCCGAGTGGGGTCTTCTCCACGTACACAGTGGGGCGCCAGTTTCTCTCCCTCCCAGGAAGCTGCATGAAGGTGGCTTCGGGTGGAGCTGCTGGGGACGTTTCCTGGGTGTCCCCTCCCTGCATCTGCCCATCCTTTGTCACGTTCCAGGACGCCTTAGAGTCTGACGTCTGGGTCAGAGGTCATTATGTCATTTCCACGGAGATGTGTTGGCCAGAGTGTAACAAATTTGTTCTTAGGGGACATTCAGAATGAAGACAGATTGTCCGTCAGACTCAACAGCCGGGAAGGCTGTGGCTTTCATCGCTAGGAAGACGCTATCTGAGATGTGCTGTGTTGTGCTGTGTGTCCTGTCAGGAATGGGAGAGCCCCCGGGGCCAGGCAGGCCCTGGATCCTGGAGGAGGGTAGGAAAAAAGCCCGAGGCCAGGCCAGCTGATAGAGTGGTTAAGGTGCCGGATCCCACATGGCTGCCTCCATAGTTCGAGCCCCAGACCCAGCAGCTTGTAAAACATGCTGGGTGCCTATGTGTGCATGCTCCAGTTCCTGAGCGGGATAGTGGTGTGGCCATCACCACGGGGTGACTTCTAATTTTCTCTCTCCCTGTCTCTGTTTCTCTGGCGAGTACACACACCATATGGCAAAAATCTAAAAAAAGAAAAGAAAAAGTCCAGGATGGTCAAGGATAGAAGACTTGGGGTTGGTTCCTCTGCTTTGAAAACTTTACCCCGCCACCATCTGGAAGAATGGGAGGCGCTGCCCCTTCTGAAAGTGGTGGCTGTGGCTACAGCCTTGACCCTTTGTCCTCCGGCATCCAGTCCTGCGCCCTCCTCGCCTGCACTTCAGGGGCCCCTGACCACTAAGTCCGGGAAGTTCAGACGCCGGCACGCGGGGAGCTCAGGCCTCTGGGTGGGACCTGGGCGGAGACCCCTCCGCTTGTTCAGGTCAGCACCCTCCTACATCGGGCATGCGGCCCGACATGGACACGTCCACTCGACCTCCGGACAGCAGGCAGGGAGGTCTCGATGAGGAAGACGGTGCTTATTCAGGAGTAGGCCTTGCACTGCGGAACACGCTCGCTGCGGTACACTTCGGCCATGGTGGGGGCCGTGGGGGAGGGGCAGTTGAGGTGGTTGGTCGGTTTTAATTTGCCAGTGGGCATGTGCACCCACCGGGAGAGACAGAGAGAGCGAGGGGCGCCCTGTGGGGAGTAGTCGTGCAGCACTCCCGTCTCCATTTCTCCCTCCTCTCGGCATTTTGGGTATGCACACGCGCACACATGCACACACACGCGTGCACGCACACAGTTATGTTTTTCAAGCCACCGGGGCCAGGATTCTAACTGCACAGTCAGCCATGTGAGATCCAGTGCCTTACCCACCAGGCCACCAACTGGTCCAGGGTTTTTTTTATTCATATTATTTTTAAGGTTTTTGCCTTAGAGTGTACCACAGAGAGAGAGACAGAGACAGAGACAGAGGCAGTGAGAAGGAATGTGAGGAATTGCCCCCTAAGGGGAATGGCCACCCTACAATCCCTTCTCCTCTATTCCTTCCCCCCGCCCCAGAGTTTGGGGCATGCACGCACACGTGCCCAATGTGAGTTTCAAGTCACCGGGTCTGGGACTAGAACCGCAGCGGGCCATGTGGGAATCCAGCAATGTAACCGCTACTCCATCTGCTGGCCCCAACCCAGGGATTACAGAGACGATGTAAGTTGTTTGGGGACAGTTGTTTCTGGGGCCCAGGGTCGTGACAAGGCCCTGGGGTCCGAGGGTGGACGAGCACCTGTGCGAGGCTGGACGGCCAGTTTCTGGGCAGTGTCCTCACAGGAGCACTTCCGTGTGGGGTTACGGTGCTCCGTGCACTAGGCGGGCTGCCACGGGGTCCGGCGGCAGCCTTTTCTGTCTTAGTTTCCTTTCTTGAATAAACGAGAGACTCTGAGAGAGGAGGAGACGAGACAGAGAAACGGGCACCCAGCAGGGTTTCCATGCCGTGGCGCCCCCTCGTCTCAGCCAGCCCCAGGCCATGGCACACCTGTGCCCACGCTCGGGACGGGGCCCTCCCACACAACGCTAGAACTCTCCTGTGGGTCAGCCTCGCGGAGCACGGTGCCGTCACTGACTGCTGTGTTGTTACCGACCGCTGTCCCTGCCCCGCGGTAGTCCTTGTTTTCAGCATCCTGGCGTGAGAACTGTCCCTTCCACAGCCTTCTCCGGCTTGGCTTTGTCAGAGTTTCACAAGCGTTGCCACAAATGACTGAATTTGTTTGAAATAAATTTTTAAAAGAATTTATTTAATTTTATTTATTATTATTTTTTAATTTGCTACAGGGCACGTGCACTCACCAGAGAGAGACAGAGGGCAGGAAAGTGAGAAAGCCAGCTGCCGGGTCCGGCCTCCAACTGCGGTCAGCCATGTGGGAGTCCAGCACCTTAGCCACCACGCCACCCGCTGGACCCAAAGACTGCATTTTGATTGGGCTGATTTTCACATCACCACCACCCAGCCCCTTCTGGACGCAGCTCGGGGGGACCTCTCCACCCCTGTGTGGCTGCAACTGGCCACTCCACGTAGGACTTTCAGGCAGGGCCTCCCGGGAGTCATCTTCCCCTGGGCTTTCGAGGAGGGCTGAGTGAGCCCTGTGATGGGGTGGGGACGGCTCCCCAGTATCAAGCCTCACTGTGAGCCAGCAGTCCCAGACGCAGGAGGCGAGGACCAGAGAGGTCAGGTAGCTTGCTCACAGTCAGAGCCCAGCACTGGCTGAGGCCTGCAGCCAGGCAGAGCGGCTCCAACACCGTCCAGTGAGCCTCCACCCTGCAGCCTCCACGCTTCGTCCCAAGAGCAGTGTGGCCTGCGACCTGGAGAGTCCTTGCTGGTCCCTGCTGGATTGTGGCACCGGGCGGCTTCCTGGACAGTCAGCTAGTCCAGCCCTGTCGTTTTCCCCGGGGAGAAACCGAGGAGAGAGGTGTCCAGTCCCTCAGACTGGTCGTGGCAGAGCGTGGAAGGGAGCTGGGCGTGACCCGCCCTCGGCTTGGCGAGTTTGCTGTCATCAGCTCATCTGGGAAGAGAGGAGCCGAGCGCGAGTTCTCAGTCTCGGGAGGGCTGAGCTAGATTCGCTTTCCGCTGTCTGGCATGGATATTTTAAAGGGCCCGTGGACTGCTGTCTGGCGGTGGCATTTCAGCCAGAGTTAAGTGGTGGTGACGGGAAGGCCTCCTTCACACCGATGCTAGAGAGGACTTCAGGTCCCCTTCCTCACCTGGCGTGTCACCCACACTTGGACTCCGGGTGCACAGTGAAGACAGCCATTTAGCGAGCGCTTTTCATTTTTTATTTTTTTAATCATTTTTTGGGGGGGAGGGAGGTTTTATGCTTACAGGTGTGTGCGCTCACCAGAAAGACAAAGAGAGACAGAGAGACAGAAAGCGAGAAATCACCCCCCAGGGGAGATGGCCACGCCACAATCCCTTCTCCTCCATTCTCCTCTCAGGATCTTGAACACGCGTGCACATGCGCTGGTGTGAGTTTAAGCCACTGGGTCCGGGACTCGAACTGCGGTTGACTACATGGGAGTCCAGTGACATAGCCATTATGCCAACTGCTGGTCCTAGGAGCTCTTTAAAACTTTAACAAGGGGGCCTAGGATGTAGCGTGGTAGTTAGGGCACTGGACTACTACCACATGGATGACCACAGTTCAAGTCCTGGACCTGCGTGCTTGAGAATCACACCAGGCGTGTGTGTGTGCATGCCCAAAATCCCTAGAGGAGAATGGAAGAGAAGGGATTGTGCAGGGGGTGATCTCTCACTTTCCCTCTCACTGCCTCTCTCTCTCTCCAATAAGCACATGTGCCCTATAGCAAAAACCTAAAAAACCCAAAAAAACTCATACCAAGGACTGGCCCATAGCCCAGTAGTTAGGGAGCTGTATCTCACGGTTGACCGTGGTTTGACTCCCTGGCAGGTTGAAGAGCATGCTGGGCGTGTATGCGTGTGTGCTCAGAATCCTGACAGGAAGGAGAAGTGGAGGGAAAGGATTGTGGCATGACCAAGCCTCTATTGGCAAGGGTGCTTGCAACGTAGCCAAAGAAAGAAAGAAAAAGAAAGAAAGAAAGAAAGAAAGAAAGAGAGAGAGAGAGAGAGAAAGAAAGCAAGCAAGCAAGCAAGCAAGCAAGCAAACTCACCCAAGCCTGTCAGTGGTTATCTTAGCCATCACCTCTATTCCATACTTTAGGAAAGCGAGACGCTAAACAGCTAAATGGTGGAGACAAGGTTTCCACCCAGGGCGTCTGACCAAAGGCGCCCCCTTCCCACCCCTGTTGCTGCTGGTGGAGGGAGTGCTTCCTGAAGGGCAGTTCCCAGACCAGAGCACCCCATCTGTGGCCTGGAGCTCCTTAGCTGTGCAGTCTGCCCCGCTGCACGCCTGCCGCCCTCAGAGCTAGAGGCCCCTGGCCCTGCTGGCTGTGCTACTGCGCCCCCCAAGATCCCCATGGCGCGTGGGCTTGAGAACCACTGGCGAAGGGACGCTGCTGACAGCCGCAGAAAGATCAGCTCCGGCATGCCCAGTGCCTTCTGGCCTGTCCGGGCAGTTTGCGCCTCCTCCCGCTCTGTTCTTAGCCACATCGCACTTCTCCGAAAAGCCTTGACCTTTGGGGAGCCTGTTCTGAGTTCCGACTAACAAAAATAGCTCTCTGGCAGATGAGGGTATTCTTCATTGAACCGTCCAAGGCAGGAACTGCGGACCGAGCCAGGGTGCCCACATCCGGTGGCCGTGGGTGGGCTGGCTTTCCACCCGCGCTCTGCGGCCCGGGCTCAGTCTCCCCCTGGAGCACAGGGCCAATGCTTCTTCCTAGGTCTCGGTTTGGGCCTCCCCTTCCGGAGCTTAGGCGTTTCTCCTGCCGGTGGGAAATCCCCGTGGTTCCCATGACCAATCTCCAGCTCCTTTGTCTACCAGACATTTTCTTGCTCTCACAAAAATAAAAAGAAAAAAAAGTGAGACGCTGCAATTCATTTTGATCACGGTTGTGTAGATGCTTCATTTCCCCGAAACACCAGCCGCTTCCACTCGCGGACGCCACGCCACAATCCCTTCTCCTCCATTCTCCTCTCAGGATCTTGAACACGCGTGCACATGCGCTGGTGTGAGTTTAAGCCACTGGGTCCGGGACTCGAACTGCGGTTGACTACATGGGAGTCCAGTGACATAGCCATTATGCCAACTGCTGGTCCTAGGAGCTCTTTAAAACTTTAACAAGGGGGCCTAGGATGTAGCGTGGTAGTTAGGGCACTGGACTACTACCACATGGATGACCACAGTTCAAGTCCTGGACCTGCGTGCTTGAGAATCACACCAGGCGTGTGTGTGTGCATGCCCAAAATCCCTAGAGGAGAATGGAAGAGAAGGGATTGTGCAGGGGGTGATCTCTCACTTTCCCTCTCACTGCCTCTCTCTCTCTCCAATAAGCACATGTGCCCTATAGCAAAAACCTAAAAAACCCAAAAAAACTCATACCAAGGACTGGCCCATAGCCCAGTAGTTAGGGAGCTGTATCTCACGGTTGACCGTGGTTTGACTCCCTGGCAGGTTGAAGAGCATGCTGGGCGTGTATGCGTGTGTGCTCAGAATCCTGACAGGAAGGAGAAGTGGAGGGAAAGGATTGTGGCATGACCAAGCCTCTATTGGCAAGGGTGCTTGCAACGTAGCCAAAGAAAGAAAGAAAAAGAAAGAAAGAAAGAAAGAAAGAAAGAGAGAGAGAGAGAGAGAAAGAAAGCAAGCAAGCAAGCAAGCAAGCAAGCAAACTCAGATAAGCCTGTCAGTGGTTATCTTAGCCATCACCTCTATTCCATACTTTAGGAAAGCGAGACGCTAAACAGCTAAATGGTGGAGACAAGGTTTCCACCCAGGGCGTCTGACCAAAGGCGCCCCCTTCCCACCCCTGTTGCTGCTGGTGGAGGGAGTGCTTCCTGAAGGGCAGTTCCCAGACCAGAGCACCCCATCTGTGGCCTGGAGCTCCTTAGCTGTGCAGTCTGCCCCGCTGCACGCCTGCCGCCCTCAGAGCTAGAGGCCCCTGGCCCTGCTGGCTGTGCTACTGCGCCCCCCAAGATCCCCATGGCGCGTGGGCTTGAGAACCACTGGCGAAGGGACGCTGCTGACAGCCGCAGAAAGATCAGCTCCGGCATGCCCAGTGCCTTCTGGCCTGTCCGGGCAGTTTGCGCTCGCCCTGAGCCCCAGCCAGCCCTGCAGAGATTGCTTTGAAGGGAGGGACTCTTCCGCCTCCTCCCGCTCTGTTCTTAGCCACATCGCACTTCTCCGAAAAGCCTTGACCTTTGGGGAGCCTGTTCTGAGTTCCGACTAACAAAAATAGCTCTCTGGCAGATGAGGGTATTCTTCATTGAACCGTCCAAGGCAGGAACTGCGGACCGAGCCAGGGTGCCCACATCCGGTGGCCGTGGGTGGGCTGGCTTTCCACCCGCGCTCTGCGGCCCGGGCTCAGTCTCCCCCTGGAGCACAGGGCCAATGCTTCTTCCTAGGTCTCGGTTTGGGCCTCCCCTTCCGGAGCTTAGGCGTTTCTCCTGCCGGTGGGAAATCCCCGTGGTTCCCATGACCAATCTCCAGCTCCTTTGTCTACCAGACATTTTCTTGCTCTCACAAAAATAAAAAGAAAAAAAAGTGAGACGCTGCAATTCATTTTGATCACGGTTGTGTAGATGCTTCATTTCCCCGAAACACCAGCCGATTCCACTCGCGGACCGGTGTTAACAAGCAATTTTATGCAAGAGCATACCTGTTTATTCTGATGCAGGGAACATCTGTGAGGATGTTTCCCAGCCCGTGTGAGGTATTAGCTACAGCTCCTGCAGAAACCTGCGGGAGAGAGAGGGAGGCCTGAGCAAAGCCTGCACCTGCTCGTGGCTCGCCAATAAGCTGCGCCTTGAGACAGGTCGGGACGTGCCGGGTCGGGAGGTGCAGTCGCGCGGTTACCGTTCTCGTCACTCACTCACTCGAACATGCAGGTGAAGGCCGTGGGAGGCGTGGGCACGCCACACAGTCCCCTGCTTGTGCCGGGGTCTCAGGGTTAGTCCCAGACGATGTGGCAAAGCCAGCCGAGCAGTCCCAGGCCACGGTGAAGCTTCTGCGAGCGCAGGCGCCGGGCTCCTTCTCCAGCCGACCCATGCACAGGCCTGCACTCAGCCGCTCCCTCATGCGTGCGTTCAGCCTTAAAGCACTTACTGGTTTCCAGGCAGGCAGAGATGAGAGAGCCACCCTCTCTGAAGAGCTGACAGCCCAGTGGGGAAGACAAGCAAGTGAATGTCGCAGCCCAGGGAGATAAATGCAGTGGTGGACGGAGGCGTGGCCAGGTCAGGGAAGGCTCGAGAGAGGGCCATAGCTAAACAGGAGCTGCAGGGCTGCCTTGGGCGGCGAGAAGAAAGCACAGCGCCTGGAAAGTGTGGAGGCAGGAGAGCAGGACCAGGGAGGCCAGGGAGGCCAGGGAGCCCCTCAGGAACTGGGTTCACCCTGGCATGTGGGAAGACCTGGAAGAGTGAGGGGCAGGACAAAGGTGTGTCCTGGAAGGGTCGCTCTGCAGGGTGGTGTGGAGGCAGAGAGGCTGGTTGAGAGGCTGCTGCAGGAACAGTGAGTGAGAAAGAGTGAGGCCGCCCGCAGGGGAGAAGACAGGGCAGAGCCCAGGAGAAGCAGCAGGCTGGTGACAGGTGGGCCGGAGAGCCCAGTGGTGGTCCCATGAGGAGCCTCCTGAGCATAGAGGATTCCATATTTGCACATGAACACTTAGGTCCAAATAAAACTAAAGAGCAGGACTTGCAGGTGGCATGGTGGTAAAGATGCTGGACTCCCACATGGCCGACCACTGTTCAAGTCCTGGACCTGGTGGCTTGCTTTCTCACTGACCCCTTTTTCTCTTGTCACTCTCTGGTGAGTGCATGTGACCTGTAGCAAATTAAAAATAATAATAGTAGTAAGATGTAAAATTAAATAAATATTTTTTTAGAAAAGAGCTGTGTGCAGGAGAGGTCTTCAGAAATTTCACAGAAAACACATATTATAAAGATTGTACATGGATTTCAATTTTTTTGCAACAAAATTAACTCACACATTCAATTTTTCCACATTTTGAAGTCCCGTTATGTATTTTTAGAAATCATCTGTTTATTCGATTTTACTTGTTATTATCATTTTTTTCATTTGACTAGAGCTAGAATGACAAAGTGAGAAAGCAAGCCAAGTCCGGAACTCAAACCATGGTTGGTCACGTGGAGTCCAGCACCCTAACCACCACACCACCTCTTGGCCTCAGCCCTGTGTGTATTTTCCGAGTATTTACTGGAGCGAGTTGAGCTGTTGGTAACAGGCAGACAATGCGCCTGCCGTCCCTGGGAGGGGCGCAGCCTGCAGCCTGTGTTCTTGAGGGTGTTGTCAGGCCGACCCTCAGACCGCAGTGCCTTGGGTGCGTTCAGCCTGCAGGTCTTGGGGCTGGCACGTCCCAGCCCCAGTGGGACATGCGCAGGGTGCACGCAGCCCTCCATGCAATGGCACGCTCCTTAACGCAGCTCCTATAAGCCAGAGCCCAGCCAGAGAGCACGTGAGTGAGTCGGCGCCCTGAGAGGGTGAAGCGCTGTGGGCGGGGAGCACAGAGCCACTGGAATGGGGGAGGCCTCTGGAAGGAGGTCAAGAGGGAGCAGGGCCTGGTGGTCACCCTAGTCAGAGGTGAGGTGCGGGTGGCAGTGGAGTGCTGCACGGGAGGAGGGGCACCTCCAGAGAGGAGCAAGTGGCCCTCAGGGAGGATGCTGTGCGGGAAGCCGAGGACAGGGTTGTTTCAGGAAGGGGGATGTTAACCATGGTGGCACTGCCGAGGGGTGGGTGGTGACATGGCAGTCAGTGGGGTCTTCCATGGGAAGATCTTTTTTTTCCTTTTTGGTGAGGGTGTGTGCACTCACCAGAGAGAGACAGCGAGGGGAAGAATGAGACCACCCCTTGGGGGAGCTGGCCACGCTGTGATCCCTTCTCCATTCTCGGGATTTGGGGCACACACGCACACGCACCCAGTGTGATTCTCAAGCCACGGGTCTGGGACTTGAACTACGCAGTCAGCCACGTGGGGTCCAGTGCCTCAAGCTCCATGCCGCCTGCTGGCCCATCACGGGAAATGCTAATGGAGGCTGGGCTAGACCTTGGTGGGAGCAGGCCGAGAGTGGGTGGAAGCAGCAGGTGGGGGGCGTGAGGAGGACTTCTAGAATGGCTCCTGGAGAGAGGCTCGGCTCCGACGCAGGGACAAGGGCTGGTGAGGAAGCCGGACAGGCACGATGTTTCTTTCCTTCATTTTTTGGAGAGGTTTTTGCTATAGGGTGCGTGCGCTCGCCAGAAAAAGAGACAGAGACAGAAAGCAAGAAATCACCCCCCAGGGGGGATGGTCACGCCGCAATCCCTTCTCCTCCATTCTCCTCTCGGGATCTTGGGCACGCACGCACACGCGCCCGGCGTGAGTTTAAGCCACCGGGTCTGGGACACGAACCGCGGTCGACTACGTGGGAGTCCAGCAATATAGCCATTATGCCAACTGCTGGTCCCAGGATGTTTCTTCATAAAGTGAAAAAGACAGGCCTTAGTGTGCTAGTGAGAACGAGTTAGCGAGGGCTGCCGCTGTACAGAGGCGGATAGTCCTGCCTGAACGTCTCCCAGGCCGACCCTCGGTCCGCGCCCACTCACCTTCCAGCTCTCAGCTCAATCGTGTCCCCAGAGAGGCCTTTGTGGACACAGCACTGTCTCCCCTTTCTCCGGCCATGGGGCCCTGCCTTCCCTACGTAGGACTCGTCACCACTGCACTTAAAGGCTGTTCCTGAGTGTGTGAGGTTGTCTCTCCCACAGAGAGACTGCATTGCTGGCCGCTCCCCTAGGCCGCTAGCACAGCTTCGCACACGATGGTTGAAGGAGAAATAGCCAGCCGGCCTTGATCAGGGGTCAGAAAACATACCAGGAAGAAGGCCAGAGTTCGGGGACCTGGGCCTGCCATTCTCAGGATTTGGGGCACGCGTGCACAGACGCCCAGTGTGATTTTCAGGCCGCCAGGTCTGGGACTTGAGCTATGCAGTCAGTCCTGACCACCACCACCAGTCAGTGGGCCTCCAGGATTTACCACGTACTCCCCCGCGCCTCCCAGGCCCCCAGCCTGGGGCGACAGCAGCCCAGGGAGGCCCTTCCAACCCGCTGGGCTGCCCGCAGCTGGGAGCCCATTTTCCAGAGGGCCCGCCCTGTGTGTGTGTGGTGGGGTGTGCCAGCAAGGAGCCAGGCCACCCCGCCGCTGGCTCTCTGGTTCCCTCGCATCTGAGAACAGTGGGCAGTGGTTAATGGCGCACAGGTTGGAGGAGTTGAAGTTGCGTGCTCCTGGGCGCGGGAGAGCAGCAGTCAGTACGGAGCCCGGGCTGCCCTCCCTGGTGGTGCGGAGCGGGGCGAGCACCTCCAGGGCCTCCCTCTGCCCTCCGGAAAATGGGGAGAAAAGAGCACCGGCCGCCAGCTCGCATGCTGCTCTTCACCTTAAGGTGGGTGATGAGGGGAGACCATGCCGCTCCCCGGGCCAGGCCGCAGCGCATGTGGGGAAGCTATCAACAGTCTGCTCCCGCAGGATCCCGGGTGGTGGAGGGCAGAAAGAACCGCAGAGTATTGGGAGCCCATGAAGTCAGAGAAGTCACTGAAGAGTGACCGACATGGGGACAGGCAGGGAGATCCAGGCACAGGAGTGAGCTGACCTTAGAGAGCAGGGCAGAGACCTGCTGTGAGCGGGCAAGGATGGTGGGTGCACCTGGGCAGGGGAGACCCCTAGGTAGCGGGCTGGAGCAGCGGTGTAGGGAGAGAGCTCACCCACCTCCAGCTGCTCCCCCAGGAACATGCGGCCTGCTAGGAAGGCAGCTGGTCATCCAGAGAGACCTTCCAAAGTCCGCCTGGGCGACGTGGCTTCCTGGCATTTGGGGGCGTCTACAGTGCCTTCAGAGGCTGACTGCGGGCACTCTGCTCCTTGACCTCTCCCAAGACACGGCCTCATCACTGCCAGCTGGGGGCTCACAGCGGACATCGGACATCGTCGAGGTTTTCCCAGGATCTGGGATGCAGGATTGCACCTGCCTGTCAAATGCGATGCCCAGGGTGGCCGTTGCAGGGAAGCCGGCAGTGGGAGGGGATGGGAGGGAGTGCTGTGTCTGTCTGCCCCTGCTCCCAGCCCTCGCCCACCCCACCGCAGGGGCAGCCCCTACTTGGTGGGCCTGCTGGGCTTGCTTGTTTTGTTTTGTTTTTGCTATAGGGCATGTGTGCTGGCTGGAGAGAGACAGAGACAGTGAGGGGGAAATTGAGAGACCATCCCTGGGGGGGGCCTGGCCATTCTGCAATCCCTTCTCCTCCATTCTCCTCCCAGGATCTTGGGCACCCAGTGTGATTTTCAGGCCGCCAGGTCCTGGACTCACTGGTAGGCCATGTGGGAGTCTGGCGCCTTCTCCAGGCGCCACCTGCTGGCCCCACTGGACTTGCACCGTAAAGGCCTCCTGTGGGCCAGACCCGTGCGCCTGGCTCTCGCCCAGCCTTGGTGCTCACACTCCGGGAACCACCTGGCGCTCTTAGAGAAGGTGGCTCCCAGGCCGAGCCTCACGCGGTCCGATCGGCCGCACTGGGGTGGGGGCCAGGGATGGCACGCAGCAAACCGCCCTGAAGCTCCTCGTGGGGCCTGGACTCCGCATACGTAGACAGCTCCAGCGCCGGCCCGCAGCGCCGCCCGCCGTGACCAATTCCTTCACCCCGTCCGGGCGGCCTTTCCATCTGGCTGTTCCTTCCGGTCCCTGGCTCGGGCTCTAGCTCATTACCGGAGCGTTCGGGGGAGCCGTGAGCGAGCACCACCTGAGTGCGGCTGGAAACTAGGCCATCGTGCTTGGCCGAGCGCACCCTATCGCCCCAGCTGCTCCTGCCGCCTCCGCCTCACCCTTGGTGCCCCCGCACCCGCCCCCACCGCCGCTGTGGGGTGAGGCCTGGGGCAGAGCTCTGGGGCAGAAGGGACCTGGAGAGGGTAGCCAGGACCTCAGATGCAGGGTGGGGCCAGATGCGCCCCAAGTCCCAGGAGCAGCAGACACCAGAGTAGGCACTGGGCTGAGAGGGTGTGGGGTGGCACCCTCTGCTCCACGCCGGGCCACCCTCCCTGTCCGCCAGGCCTTCCTCCCCTCCCTGACTTCCTTTCCCCCCCCTCCCTCTCGCTCCCCTGTCTCCTCGGTCCTGAATGGCTCCCCCATTTCTCTCCCTTTCTGTAGACCTGTCCCCCCTTTCCTCCTTGCCCCTCTCTTTCCTTCTCCCACCACCCTGTCTCTTTCACCGTGTTCTCTGTATCTCTCATGATCTCTGTCTCCCTCCCTGCCCTCTAGCTCTACTCACCGTCCCCTTCTGGGTGACAGCTCTGGGCTCCTCCAGGTTCTCCTCCGTCACCACTGGACCGCAGCCTGTCACCCAGTCGTGTCCGGTTCCCACCTCCTACTCGGCTGGGCTGTGGGGACAGGCGGGGGCCCTGGGTCACGCTACCCTCCAGCCACATTCCACTGGGGAGGCCCGGGAGGAGGTGCCGAGGGTCCCCAAGAAGTCAGGGTGCTTCTCGTTTGGCTGGGTCAGAGGCCTCTGCTCCCCATGTGCAGCTCAAATGCCAGGCCCACCCTCGCCAGTTCCCCCCGCCCCCGGGCACAAGCCCTCCCTGACATGTGGGCAGGGGGCTTGCGTCTTGGGTGGCGGGCCTGGGGGCCATGTCGTGGAGGAGACGGCTTCTCCTTGGAGCCTGCTCACCTTTCCTGGGCAGTGGGCAGACGGCCCTTGAGCCCTCGGTATGCCGGGCACCGGCCTTGTGTCAGGCCACGCAGGGCCACACCGGGCCACACTCCGGGCCATGCCAGGCCACGCCTTTCCCTCCACGGCGGGGCAGGCTGTGAATGCCTGCTCACCGCAGGGGATTGTCGGGGCTGCAGGGTACCTGGCAGGAGGAGCCCAGGAGGAACGCGGTGGTCTGGGGAGGAGAGAGGAGCCCGGAGGCCCTCGGCACCTGCCACCACACCCGAGGCTGTGAGCAGCTTCCACCGGAGGAAAACCTTGAGTCTGGAGCTCCGTGGGGCCTGGATTCCTGCCTCCCCAGGCACAGCCCCAGGGACAGATCACCCAAGGGGGAAGATCCTGCCCCAAGCCCTGAGGCGGGGGTCCCCAGGGGCAGCAAAGGAATGAGACTGCTTAGCTGAGGGTCCAGCAGGTGTCCCCTCCCCCAACACACTGCAGCCGGCTGGAGGCCGCATTGCAGCGGGGAGGACCTGGGGGGCAGAGAGACCCCCTTCCCCCTTTTCAGAGGAACACCCTGAGGCTCCGAAGGCGAGTCCGAACCAAAGCCATGCCAAGCTCCACAGGGCCTGTGTGTCACACTGTCCTTTCCCAGGTCAGCCAATTTGTCACGGCCTCTTCAGAGGCCACGGCCTCCCTGCACAGCCTCCAGAGAGCTGCCGTACCATTTGGCTCTAGGGTTTCAGGGAGATTTCAGGCCCTGGAAACCCAAAGGGGAAAATGAAACTTAAAGTAGGGAGAAGCACAGCTCCTCGGGACAGAGGAGCCAATACTGTCTCAAGTGCAGCTTATCTCACTCCCATCCAGTGAGGCTGGGAGACAGAACCTGGGCTGTGGAGTGCAAGATCCGCCTGGCCTTTCTGCATCGGAAGCCTCAGGGTTTGACCGTGAACTGGAGTAGCCTCTGCCCCGCAGGGTTACAACACCGGGTGGGAAAGGTGGGAGGAGGCTGTCTCCTGGGACAGTAAGGGACCCCGGGCCAGGGTGGGCCTGGGAGGCCTGACCAGCCCTTCGGGCTACCCTGCTCCCCAGGGGTGGTGAGGCCAGCCCTGCTCAGCCCCGCCTTCCTCCCGCCCCTAGCTGCGTGGTGGACGAGATGGACTTCTCCAGCATGGAGCTGGACGAGGCCCTGCGCAAGTTCCAGGCGCACATCCGCGTGCAGGGCGAGGCCCAGAAGGTGGAGCGGCTCATCGAGGCCTTCAGGTAGGCCGCCAGCCCACCTCCGCCTGGGCCCTCGGAGCACAGGTCCTGAGATGGGGCTTGTGGTGGGGGGTGGGATGCAGTGCTGCAGCGGCCCGGGCCGGGAGGTGCTGGTGTCGGGGTGGGAGAGCCCTCTCTGCCGTTGGCAGCCACTGGCTGGAGAGAAAGGAGGGGAGAGGGGAAAGGGCCGGGCTCCCTCGACTCTCCAAGCCGGGGCCACTCCTCACTGAGCCCGAGGCTGGTGCTGGGGGAGGGCGGACGCCAGCCTGGTCTCTCCGTGGAGGCCCCCTGGGAGCTCAGCAGGTGCTCCCACCACGGGGGCGGGAGCGGGGCTCAGCGTGCTCCGTCCCTCTCGCCAGCCAGCGCTACTGCATGTGCAACCCTGACGTGGTGCAGCAGTTCCACAACCCCGACACCATCTTCATCCTGGCCTTCGCCATCATCCTCCTCAACACCGACATGTACAGCCCCAACATTAAGCCCGACCGGAAGATGATGCTGGAGGACTTCATCCGAAACCTGCGAGGTGAGGGCCGCCCGCTCAGCCTTCGCTCTGCGAGTAGCTTTTCGCCCGCTCACCTGGCCTGCTCCCCTGGTCACCGGCTGGGAAGTCGCCTGTGCGGACCCAGGAGCCACTGCCACTGTCCTGCTCGGAGCGGCGAGGGCCTCCTGCCCTGGGTGGAGCACTGCGGGTACCAGCAGTTCCACTCCATGGCCCGGGAGGGAATAGCCAGGCACAGGGCCGGCAGGTCCACCTGGAAAGCACAGCGCCGCTAGCACGTCCTCTCCTCCTCAGGGCAGCATGCCCTTCGCAGGGGCCAGATCAAAGCCAGCAGGATGTGGTGGGCGCTCCATCGATCGTTCATTGTTTTAGCCTTTAAAAAACCACAGTGAGGGCTGGCAGGTAGTGTCATGGTTACGCTGGACTCCCACACGGTCGACCATGGTTCGAGTCCCAGTCTCCGTGGCTTGAAACTCACGCCGTGTGTGTGTGTGTGTGTGTGTGTGTGTGTGTGTGTGCCTAAGATCCTGAGAGGAGAACAGAGGAGAAGGGATTGCAACATGGCCATCCCCCCCAGGGGGTGATGTCTCGCTTTCTGTCTCTCTGTCTTTCCAGCGAGCACACACTCCACAGAGCAAAAAAATCTCTCTCAAAAAAAAAAAATTAGTGATACATGATTATAATTTAATGAAGCCAAATAATTCTGCAAAGCTTACTACAGAAACAGTAATTAGTCTCTCCCTTCTCACCACTCTCCTCCAGAGGCAACCACATTCAACTTTTCACTGTTCGTCTTGTGCTTCTGCTCCATCGATCAGCTGCACGCTTCTGCTGCTTTTCCTTCTTCCTGTTTTTAATGCTTTAAAACACACACTGTAAGGTGTGTACGCCGAGCGCGGGCTGAGTGTTACGTTTATGTATACCCGCGTAATCACACCCAGACCTCGATGGGACTGCTTCCATCGCCCCAGAACACACCTCTGCTCAAGGCGACAGCTGTTCTGTTCGGTCACCGTCGGTTAGTTTTGCAAGTTTTGAACTTCACATAGATGGGGTTGTGTGGTATATATGCCGTGGTATGCAAACTTTTACACATTCCTTCTTGCTGGCTTTTTATTTTTGCTTTTTTATTATTTTACTTTTTTCTTTTTCTTTCTTTCTTTTATTTTTTTAGTTTTTGCTAGAGGGCATGTGCACTCACCAGTGAGAGCCAGAGAGAGCCAGAGAGGGAAAGTGAAAAAGCACCCCCTTGGGGAGAGTGGCCACGTTGCAGTCTCTTCTCTTCCATTCTCCTCTCGGGATTCTGGGCACACATGCACACACGCCTGGCACGTGTTTCAAGCCACTAGGCCCAGCACTCGAGCAGTGCAGCCAGCCACGTGGGGTCCCACTGCCTTAATCTCCACGCCGCCTGCTAGCCCCATTTTCCCAGCATTACCTACTAGCCCGTCTTTGGAGAATATAAAGGGCGACCTCTGCTGCATACATCTTCCTCAATTCATCCCTGCTAAGATCGTGTCGTGAAGGTTAGCTGTACAGTGATTAAAATTCTTTTCTACTTCTGTTTTCCTTGGAGTTCATACGTGCCTTCTCCTTCCGTTTGCTTTGCTCTGTATGTACCCACCCACTCTCATTCATCCCCAGACTTCCCTCCCTTCACGCCAAGTTCCTCTCGGCATGCGTAGACCTGGGAGATACCACGGGGTATGGTCTTGGGTCACTAGCTACGCCGCAGTCTGGGCAGCTGGGCCGCCCCACAGCGGTCCTCCTGGGGTCTCCTTCCCTCCGTGTTGAATTCCTGCTTCCTGGATTCAGAGCTCCCTCATTTTAAGTTTATCCCGACTTTCTGTCTCTCTGGCGAGTGCACACACCCAATGGCAAAAATCTCTCACCAAAGCAAACACATCTTTCTCTGCCTTCACCGTTGGTTGGGAGTCGGGCTGGGAATAGCGTTCCAGGTCAGGAATACGCAGGCCAGAGCTGCGAAGGGCTGCTCCACTGCTGTGCGGCCGGCAGTGCTGTTCTGTCATTCAGTTCTTGCCTTCGCGGGTCCTCTTTGCTCCCTCTCTGAAAACGTATAGGTTCTCTGTTTGCCTTTTGTGTTCAGAATTTTCATGACGATGTGCTTGCTATGGTTCTTTTTTTTTTTTTTTTAAGAATTATTTTATTTTATTTTATTTATTCATTCTTTTTAAAAAAAAAAAAAATTGTTGACCAGAGGGAGACAGAGAGAGAGAGAGATAAAGTGAGAAAGCAAGCCACCAGGTCCAGGACTTGAACCATGGTCAGCCATGTGGGGGTGTCCAGCACCTTACCCACCATGCCACCTGCTGGTCCCGCTATAGTTCTCTTTTCATCCATGTTGCTTGGCCCTGGGTTGTCCCTTCTAGTCTAGAAACATTTGTGGGGAGTTTTCTTAAACACTGTGTTTTACTATTTCTCCCCTCTGTTTTCTTGTTTGTTTGTTTGTTTTAGATTGCTATGAAGTGCATGAGAGAGTCACAGAGAGAGAGAGAGAGGAAAAGTGAGAAGGCACTCACCAGGGAGGATGGCCATGCCAAGTCCCTCCTTCACTATTTTCCTGTTGGGATTTTAGTCATGCATGCACGAATGCCTGATGTGCTTCTTACGCTGCTGGGTCTGGAACACAAATTGTGCAGTTGGCCATGTGGGATCCCGTCACCTTAACCCCCTTACCGCCAGCTGGCCCCTCAACTCCATTTTCTCTGTAGTCATTCTTCGACTCCTGTTATTCAGATGTTGGGTCTTCTGGCTTGAAATTCCGATTTCATGGCTTTCTATACACCGTCTTTGCTTTCTTCATTGAAAGATGGGTGATGTCTCTCAACTTTGTCTTTGAGGAAGTTTTTGTCAAAAACCTACTAGTTTTACATTCCTGTTGCCATAGTTTTAAATTTTTAAAATTTATTTTATTTTATTTATTCATTCATTTTAATTTGATCAGAGAGAAAGAGGTAAAGTGAGAAAGCAAGCCTCTAGGTCCGGGACCAAGCTGGCCACGTGGGAGTGTCCAGCGCCTTAACCCCCATGCCGCCTGCTGGCCCCACCATAGTTCTGATTTTCAGTAGTGCTTAATTTCCTCTAAGTGTTTCTCTATGACATTTGTTCTTGTTTTGTAGCTGCAATGTCTTCTCCTTTCTCTTTGCAGATATGACTACGCTTTTGTTCACTAGTTCTAGTTTCTCCTGATACCTCTATTTCTTCTGGGTTCCTTTTTGTGTTTTTTCTTGCTTTTCTTTCCCTTTCATGTTACAAATTTTCTGAATATAACTGATGAAATTTGGATGTCCATTCAGCTTAAATGAACTTCTGGGAATCAGCAGATGGCATAGAGTTACGTTGCTGGATTCCCACATGGCCAACCGTGGTTCAAGTCTTGGACCCGGTGGCTTCAAATTCACACTGGGTGCATGTACACGTATGCCCAAAATCCCGAGAGGAGACTGGAGGAGAAGGGACTGCAGCATGGCCACCCCTCTGGGGCGTGATTTCTCACTTTCCGTCTCTCTGTCTCTCCGACCAGTGAGTGTACCCTATAGCAAAGATCTCTCAAAAAAAAAAAAGAAAGAAAGAAAAGAAAAGAAATAAGGAGTGAGCCTCTGAGAAGCTGAGTAAGAGCTCAGTGAGCCTGGGCATTGGGGAGCCCTCTCGTAGGGTGATTTGATGGAGCCATGCCACAGGGAACCCTTACCGAGTATCTTTAGATATTTTGTCTGTGCTAACTGATTACCCAGAAAAGAAATATCCAGTCTGTTGCCTAGAGAGTAGGATTCTGGCCCCCAGTGTTCTGAGATCTTCGTGGGGAGTGAGGGTGAGGGGTCTCTTACTATACAGAGATCAACTTCATCTCCCAGTTTTCAGCACAGACTCGCACCCTTGGCTGGGCTTGGGATCTCCTAGACCTGAGTTCCTGGTTCGCCCCTTCAAAGGATGAGCACACGCACACATGCACACTCACTCACACACACCTACTGCAGTGGGGGAACGGGTAGGGTCTCACTGCCTTTTTCCCTATTTCCAGCCCCCTTGCGCTTGCACTAACTGCCGCCACCAGTGCTGTGCCCTGTGGAGACTGCAGTGCTAAGTGGCTTCCCAGCTCTCCGCTGACTTAGAGCTCAACTCCCGCGGGCTCGCTACTCCACTCCCTCACTCCCACTGCTCAGGCCCCAGAGCCCTACCACCCATTCCCTTTGTTTCTGTGAGTTTATGCCTCTTTATAAAGAGTCCTATGGGGGGCCAGCAGGTGGTGTGGTGGTTAAGGTGCTGGATTCCCATGTGGTCGTCAGTGGTTCAAGTCCCAGATCTGGTGGCTTGAAAATCACACAAGGCATGTGTGTGCGTGCCCAAAGTCCCAGGAGGAGAAGGAAAAGAGATTGGCCATCTTACCTGGTGTGTGTGTGTGGGGGGGCTGATTTCTCACTTTTCCTCTCTTTGTATCTCTCTGTCTCTCTCTTCAGTGAGTGCATGTGCCCTGCGGGGTTGTTCCCAGCGTGAAAAAAAAAAAAAAAAAAAAAAAAACTAAGTCCTTTTTCCCAGGTGTTCAAAAGGGCAGAGGTGTGTGGCCTGCCACGAGCTGGGGCCTCCGTGGGTTTAGTCTTTCTCCTGCTTTCTTGCCCGCAGCCTGATTTCTTTGGGTCCCCTGCATGCCACGTGGCTCGTTTGCCATCGTGGAGAGACAGCTGTGGCAGGAGCAGGGACACGACAGGGTTTGCACATGCCCGGCACGTTGTCCTCCTGGCAGCAGGAAAGCTCCCGGAGGACATTCGTTTTCGATGTTCCCCTCTGACCACGGGAAGTGGTAGGAAGTCGACACCTACTGCCCCACGTCTCCGGGAGTCTGCCTTCACAGCGGCATATCTCCTGCTGTTACGCCGTCCTGGTCAGAGCTTCGTCACCGTCACCGTGAAGTGGGAGACGGGCAGAGGGCCTCGTTAGCTGCCTCCGCACAGGGTCTGCCCGCTGCTCTCCACTTCAGGCCTGACGCCCCCACGCTCCCTTTTAGCACCTGGTTGCTCAGCACCCTGCTCCCCCCGGAGGGGAGGGAGGGGGACGATCCGAGAGAACAGGACAGACACGGTCAGGCCACTCCGGTGGCTGCAGTGGGTGGGGGAGTGCAGACATATTCCTGGGAGACGTAGAACCCCAGAAGCGAACCCTAACCAGAGCACGGAGGCTGTATTTGGCGACCAGGAGAGACCTGGGAGCGGGGCCTGCAGGTGTTGGTGGAGGGCTGCCTGGAGGTGGTGTGTGCTGGGGACATGTACACAGCACGGGTTTGGGTGCCTGCTGAGGAGTTTGTCCTTAATCTAATGGGCATGGGGAACCAGCCATGGAGACTGTGGACCTGGGGCCTGACGAGATCAGGGCCACCCCCTAAGAGCTCCAGTCTGGCGGCGGCTTCCTCTGGCTCCGGAGCCTGACCCGTCCTCCCCACGCCCTTCCCCACCCTCTGAAGGTGTGGACGACGGCGCCGACATCCCCAGGGAGCTGGTGGTTGGCATCTACGAGAGGATCCAGCAGAAGGAGCTCAAGTCCAACGAGGACCACGTCACGTATGTCACCAAGGTGGAGAAGTCCATCGTGGGCATGAAGTCGGTAAGTGTCTCCTCCGCCGCAGCTGCCACGGCCCACCCCGTCTCCCTTCTTTCTCCCTGGCCTCTCCTTTCCGCCCAAGCCCACTTTTCTGTCACCGTTCTTAGCAGTGAGTCCCTGCTCGGGGGACCCGCTGTTTGCTCCTGCCTCCGTGGACTGCAGTGAGGGGAGACGGCAGAGAGACTGCCTGGGGCTCTAGTGCTGAAGGCTGGAAGGAATGGGAGGGGACAAACCAGCATTCCTGGGTGGTCCTCGTGAAGGGGGGCAGGAGACAGGCCCAGCAGCCGCTGAGCACGGCTCCTCACACCTCGAGGCGCCCCGAGAGCCGCGCGCTTCGGCACGAACCCTGTCCCGCGTATGCAACGGCTGTCACGAGTGCTTGCCATTGCTCTGTGCATCTGCAGACACGCCTCACGCCACAGGCACAGAGGGTGTGGTCTGTGCAGGCTCCAGGCCCTCCCCCCAAGGCTGCTGGCTCTGGGTGCTGTTCGGGAGAGTTGGGGCCCCGCCGAGTCCCCGCCCTGGGCTGCCCCAGAACCTTGCCTGCTGAGACGTTAGCCTCCGTCTGGTTTGCAGTAGAGAAGGGGGTGGCAGTGTCGCATGTGCAGGCACAGCTGGGGACGTGGGGATGCCGGGACGCCCCGTCTCTCCGGGAAGGTCGGTGCTGGATCAGAGCAGCCTGGAAAGACCCCATAGCCCCTGGTGGCTCTAGCAGGACGAGTCGTCTCTGGCCTTGCTCCTCGGGCGTGATGGAGGGGAGAGAGCCCCAGAAGAGGAGAGGGGAGGTCTAGGGTCCAGGGCACCTCCAGAAGCAGTCCCCTCCTCTGCCCCGGGGTCTCCACTTCCTCCCTGGTCAGTGGGTGCCGTGGGGTGGGAGGGCTGCAGGGCTTGGACTCCCCACTAGCTCCCGGTTGGGTTCCAGGTGCTGTCGGTGCCCCACCGCCGCCTGGTGTGCTGCAGCCGGCTGTTCGAGGTGACCGACGTGAACAAGCTGCAGAAGCAGGCGGCGCACCAGAGGGAGGTGTTCCTCTTCAACGACCTGCTGGTGGTGAGCGCGGAGGCCGCGTGGGCAGGCGGGAGTGCGGGGCTTCTGCAGCACGCTACCCGGGCGCTCCTCTCATTCACGCACGCTCACAGCTCACACGTGGGTGAGGGAGCCCAGGCAGGCACTGGTATCCCTACTTTGTAAGTCGTGAAGCCGAGGCACGGGGACCCCAGTGACCTGCTCCTGGCCACACAGGCAGGGTGGAGTGAACCAGATCCCAGCCATCTGCCACTGCAGGATACCTAGGGCGGGGAGGCACAGCCGTGTGCTTCCTGTCCCCATCCTGGGTGAGACAGCGGGCCTGAGCGAAGCATGTGCCGTGCCTGGGCCCAAGGAGATGCTGGGAGCCGTGTGAGTGTGTGTACACACACACACACGTGTGCATATGTGGGGGACTTGTTCCTTACATGTATGTGCATGCGTGTCTTCGTATGCTTTCCTGGGTGCGCACGCGCATCAGCACACGTGTGCACCTGTCAGTGCATGCTTGTTTCTCGGACAGATTCTCAAACTCTGCCCCAAGAAGAAGAGCTCCTCCACCTACACCTTCTGCAAGGCGGTCGGCCTGCTGGGCATGCAGTTCCACCTCTTCGAGAATGAGTGTAAGTCGGAGGGAAGAGGAAGCACGACCCAGCCCGGGGCGGGGGCGGCCGGGGTTGTCGAGGGAGAGGCGGCCGTCCTCGGGGCCGCGGGCGGGAGAGGCCGGCATACAAGGGCCACTCCGTCCCTGTCCGGCTGGCTCCAGCCCGCGCTGCTGCTCACGCCCCGTGGGCCGTTTCCAGATTACTCTCACGGCATCACCTTGGTGACGCCGCTGTCGGGCTCCGAGAAGAAGCAGGTGCTGCATTTCTGCGCCCTGGGCTCAGACGAGATGCAGAAGTTCGTGGAGGACCTGAAGGAGTCCATCGCCGAGGTGACGGAGCTAGAGCAGATCCGGATAGAGTGTAAGGACACCACGTCCCGGGCTCTCTGGGACGGCCGGCAGGGCGGGGTGGGGGGGGCGCCCTGTCTGCAAGGAGCAGGGGTGGCCTCTGTCCTCACCCCTCTCCTGGCCCCACGGCACCATCAGGGCTTCCTCTGAATGGGACCCGCGTGGGTGCACTGCTTTTCAGTGCGCTCACGACCGAGGCGGGGCATGCTCGTGTTCACGTCTCACCTGGCATGTGGGCTGTGGGCGGGGCAGGGAAGGCGCGGTGTCTGACAGCCCAGCCAGCTGCCCAGGCAGGCCTGCGGGCCAGAGAGGCCTTCCACCAAGCGGTCTTCTAAAGCCTACCCTGTCCAGCTTCCCGTGTCGCATCTGGTCAGCTTCGCCTCTCTAATCTCCCGGTCTAGAACAGTCCTTCCGCTCTGTTTATCCACATCATCCGTTTGGAGAGTCCAGGCTGCTTTTCTGACCACTCCTCACCCTAGAGTTAGTTGTCTTCCCATTCCCCTAAGGAATGCCTGGATTCTTGATTGTTTCATGTTTGCATGTTAGCAAATGTTCGTGTCCCTCCATGCGTCCAGGTGGGTCACTGCTCGCTTTTTGGTTTACAAGAACAGCAGTGACCCACAAGCTGTGCCACCTGCAGGCTCTCTGAATAAGTGCAGTGGCTTCTGATACCTTAAAGGGATGCTAAATTAGAAGAGATTCAAAAACCAAAACAGGGGACCAGCAGTTAGCGTAATGGCTATGTCGCTGGACTCCCACGTAGTTGACTACGGTTCGTGTCCCAGACCCGGTGGCTTAGAACTCACGCCGGGCGCGTGTGCATGAGTGCCCAAGATCCTGAGAGGAGAATGGAGGAGAAGGGATTGCGGCGTGACCATCCCCCCTGGGGGGTGATTTCTCGCTTTCTGTCTCTCTCTGTTTGGCAAGTGTATGCGCCCTGTAGCAAGAACCTCTCAAAAAAAAAAAAAAAAAAAAAAGAAGAAGAAAAGAAAAAGAAAGAAAGAAACCAAAACAGGAAATAAAAATAAACTCAGGTCTGCTGTGTACAGTCACTAGTTAAAAAGTGGTTCCAAACTGGCGTAAATTTATTAGGCAATAGAAAAGCAGTCTTTGAGCAAGGAACCAGAAAGTGCATGCCAGGGAGAGAGAGAGAGACAGAGAGGTGGAGAGGGAGGAACCCATGGGATGTGGTCATACCACAATCCCGTCTCCATTTCTCCACCCTGTCAGGGTTAGAGCACACACGCACACACATGCACCTGTTGTGTTTTTCAAGCAGCTGGGACTGGGACTTGAACTGTGGCTGGCCACGTGGGATCTGGCTCCCTTAATCATGCGGCTATGGGGCATGTCCGGGGAGAGGGAGAGAGCAGTGCTTCTCAGCCTCGGTGTTTGGAGCAAGGTGGTTTGTTCACATCCTGCTAATCCTCGGTGGCCCTGCGAGGTGGGAGCACTGCCCCCGGTGGGGCTCGGAGCACCGTCCCCATGACGAAGCTCAGAGAAGGTCGCGTGCCCGGGTCGTGTGTGGACAAGTGCAGGAGCTGGCATTTCTGCTTAAGTCTGGTGCCAGTGTTCGTGTGCTTCCACTCTGAGCGTCAGAGAAGAGGTTATGTTTATCCTTTCCTCACAAGCCCAAGTCAGAGTTAAACAAAAACTTCCCAGACTTGGGCCAGCAGGTGGCATGGAGGTTAAGGCACTGGAGCCATGTGGCTGGTTCCACAGTTCAAGTCCCAGACCTGGCCACTCGAAAACCATGCCAGGCTCATGTGAGTACGTGCCCAAAATCCTGAGCGGAGAGAGGAGGTGAAGGGATTGCAGTGTGGCCACCGCCTGAGGGATGATCTCTCACTCTCCCCGCCCCACTGTCTCTGTCTCTCTCTGGCAAACACACGCACCCTATGGTAGAACCTAAAAAAAGCAAAAACGGAAAACGACTTAGCAGACCAGACCTCACACCTTGGGAAGCTGCTTGGCAGGAACGGGTGCGGGTCAGGTCCTCTTCTGCTCGCTGTGAGCTCACTTGAGTCCGGCTGTGTAACAGATAGACTCTTCAGGGGCTGAGCTGTTTGCTCAGAGAGGCCACCTCGACTGTTGTCCTGGAACATTCTTGAGGACGTGCCCTGAAGTGGCTCCTCTTCTCTCGTGGTCAGAGTGTCACAGGTGGCCCCTCACTGCCCTGGGGAGCTGCAGCACCCAGTGGCACCAGCATTGCTGGAAGAGGCACCTCTTTCCCATCAGCCCTGGGAGCGACGCACACACCCTTCCCTGAATGACAGGGAGGCGGTGTCAGAAACTGTCACGTCAAGGGGCCAGTGTCCTCCCTGGATGTCTGCGGGCCAGCGAGCAGGAGGACTCTCACGGTGGTCCGCAGTGTTAGGTCAGGGAACGATGCAAGCAGCTGAGCAAAGATGAGGGGCTGGCCAGGGAGACAGAGAAAAGGAAGTCGGAGAAGAGAAGGGCCCTCACTGCGGAGTCTAGTTGCCAGACGTGAGTCGTACTCTCCTCACCTTACCGATGTGCCAAGGAAACCCACTAGCCGAGTTTAAGGCAGTCGTCCAAATTCACCAGCGGAGGACAAGATCGGCACCAGACTCCCCTGCACCCGGCTTGTAATTATGATGCTAACTTCTCCAAAGCCAAGAGAGCCCCGGGGAGAAGAGCAGCTCTCAGCTCAGCGAGGTGCGCGGTGTTGATCGATGGTGGGGCTCAGGCCGTCGGGACACATTACTCTGGCTGCTGCGCGGTCTGGTGTCCCTGCATTCTTGACAACCAGATGGAAGCCAGGAGAGCAGCTTTAATAAAAGGAACTTGAATTACGTCTCCTGGAGAAGCAGCGAGGAGTGATTTCGTAACGACTGGCAGGTCTCCGACAATGAGCTCTGCTGAGGGCAGACGAGGGGGCAGGTCTCCAGTCCAGAGAGAGAAATGAACATGGAGGACTGAGACAGATGTCCTGGCCTCACGCTGTGCACGTGGACAGTCCCCGACACGGGGAGCTCCTCCTCGGGAGAGGCCAGAACACCCTGTGGAAGGCTACGCGTGCTGGACAGGCTAGGTGTACCAACCGCGTGACGGCCTGCCAGGCCAAGTGGCACCGAGGAAGAGCCCAGCTGCCCTGCGAGCGCTGCGTGTGTTCCTCGCGTAGCCCTTCCCCGCCCGCGATGTGGACCACTCTCTCCTCCAGTGAGGCAGGCAGAGGTCAGGGGACCCCTGAAATCACACAGAGAAGCAAGAACCAAGGTTCAAGTCCAGGCCTTGGCTGCCCTTGGGCACGGCCCCACCCACATGCAGATCAGGAGGCTGCAGCTCCCAGAGGGCGTTTTGCTTGAGGTTAGGAGGCAGCTGGGAGGTCCACGCTGGAGCAGGTTGGGACCCCCACCTCCTGGGCTCTCCTTCCCCTGTGTACCTCCCTGGCTCAGACTGGGCTTCCTCTTTGTTCCCTAGGGGAGCTGGAGAAGCAGCAGGGGACAAAGACGCTCTCCTTCAAGCCCTGTGGGGCCCAAGTGGACCCACAGTCCAAGCAGGGGTCGCCTACAGGTGAGCCTGGGCCCGGCCTCCCTGGGGCCACGCACAGCCCCTGGATGGGTCTGGGGCAGTCCTGGCAGGGGAGGTGCTGTGTCTGTGGAGCCCTTGCCTAGGTCTGCTGGGCTTTGGCAGCAGGAGTGAGGCGGAAGCGAGGAGCAGCGTGTCCCTGTCGAAGCCCCCAGAGTCCCAGGCCCCACAGCAGTCCTGCGCTCCAGGCCCTGCAGCCAGGCTCTGAACTGCACTCCTTGTGGCAGAGGGGTGCGGAGAGCTCCAGCCGGGAGCAGGGAGAGTGGACACAGGACTGGACGCAGTGCTGGCCCCTGCAATCCATCCCTTCCTGGCCCGGGCAGCCCGTCCCGCCATCCAGATAAACCCTCCACGCCATGCCTCCACACCCGGAATCCATTCCACAATCCGGTTAGCTGCAGACCTAGCGCCTTTGGCCAGTCCCAGAACCTGCTTCCCCTCCTGCCCTGGCTTCCCCTCACTGTGGGAGCACAGGAAGTTACCCACCTCCCCTCCACCAACCTCGAATAACAGGGACAGGAGACAGGGCAAGGGTTAAACCTCACCAGACAACACGGCAGGGAACCTTCCAGAACTGCCCAGTAGGCAGTCAGCCGTCCTCTTCTCCCAGTCGGCCACACTGGGAGTGCCCGTGCTGGGCCTGGAAAGCCAGGGCTGGCCAAGGCACCAGCTGGAGCGGAAATGCCGGGGGTCCCGTGTGGCACCTAGCCCTTGGCAGGGGGCCCCGACTGCAGATCAGGGCAGATAGCAGCTCACGGGGGCATGGGACTCACTTCTAATCGGGACGTGGGGCTCTTCTGCCTGTGAGCCTCACTGGACGG
>NW_006201391.1:236366-240943 GCF_000334495.1 Tupaia belangeri chinensis
GTGGGGCTTTTTCTGTCTGGGGGCCCCCGGGGGGGGGGGGGGGGGGTGGTCTTTGAAAAGTTTGTGGAACATGGAATTCAAGTGTAAGCTTATTTTGGTACGATTTTGAAATCCCTGAGTACTTTTTTATAATGTGCATTTTCCACGAACATTTTGGAGACCCCACGTGTGTGGTCAGACGTTCCCAGAGCGTCCACCATTGTCCACTCCCCTGACTACAGTGGGCCCCTTCGCTTCTGCAGGTCAGGGTACTCAGTGGCTGCCTGCCCTCGTGGTGTCTGCTCCAGGCCCACCTCGCTGCGATTCACTCCCTGCGCCCCGCCCCATGCTGCATGCCCCTCACTGCACGCCGGCCCCTGACTCTGGAAGTCGGAGCCCTGGTTGGCCAGATGCAGATCCCAGGGCACGCACGGTTCCTCATCCCCACATGATGGCCGTGGCGCAGCAGTGGCTGAGGGCCAGCAGCAAAGGGGAGTGGCACCCCCTACAGGCCAGAAGTCAGAGGGGCTCCTGCTGAGAGTGACAGCCAGAAAGAGGCGTCAGCTGTCCTGGGTGGTCCCAGGGTCCCTATCACTGCTCCAGGCCTTCAGAAGGTTCCCAGAGCAATTGCAGAGCCATTATGGGCTCCAATGGGCCTAGCCCTGCGGTGATGGCCGTGCGGCCTCACCAAGTCCAGGCTGCGTAGCTAAGTCACCCGGACAGGAGCAGGGGACTGTGGGCAGAGGAGGCAGAGCGGCCTGGTGCCCACAGCCCAATGCCCACCTCGTTTGGTAAGGCTTGCTTTTTTCTTCCATTGCTGGAGGGCACATGTACTCACCAGAGAGAGACAGACAAAGGGAAAGAAGGAGGGAGAAAGCACCCCGCGGTGGGGCGTGGCCACGTCACACCCCCTTCTCCATTTCTTCATCCTGTCGGGGTGTGGGAAACGCACACACGCGTGCCTGGGGTGTTTTCCGTGGGGCCAGGATTTAAACTGTGGCCAGCCGTGTGGGATCCTGCTCCATTAACGGCCAGACCCCGGGGCCGGCCTCGGAAGGCTTTGACTTGAGCGAGTGATGCGCCACGGTGCCGAGACCACAGAGAACGTCAGGGACCGTCTGGTCCTTGGACGCTCAGAGAGGCACAGCTTGTCGCCCAAGATCACACAGGGTTCCAGCTCCTGGCTGCAGCCTCCGGCCTGGGCTGTCCGCAGCCGTAGCGGGGCCTGGGCCACTCCCAGACTTCCTGCCCGCACCCCCAGTTGTAGGCAGACCGTGGGAGGCGGAGGGCAGGGCTGGCATGGGCTGGTGGAGAATGAGCCTGTGCTCTTTGCATTCAAAGCCAAAAGGGAAGCTGCGCCGGGGGAGAAGCCCGCCGACGGCCTGGTGGAGGTAAGTGGAGGCCTGGTGGCCAGGTGAGTGTCCGTGCCCGCCTTCCGCCTTCTCACCTCTCTGTTGTTTCTCTTCTCAGGTATTAATCAATGCCTCCCCAGCCCGACTCACCATTTTACCAATTTCAAGAGATACAATTAAAAGTTACTGCTAGCATGGGTAATACCCTGTCCCAGCCCTCCCGGCCCAGCCGGCCCAGCCCGTCGCCCGCTGGGGCACACCTCCCCAGCTGACCATGGCCCTCTAGCCGTCCCTCCTGTGTCCCCCAACTCCGCTTTCCCTGCAAAGACCCGGCGTTCCCTTCCCTGAGCCCTCCATCCTCCAGAGGAGGGGAGAGGCCCCCCCTCAGTCAAGGCCCCCCAAGGGCTCAATCTCTAGGGAAGTCGGGAGCTGGGAGGCAGGGCTTCACTTGGGAGCAGCTGGCCCATCTGTGAAGCTGGTGGGGAGGGATTGTGGGTAGCAAGGGACTGAGGCAGGGCCAGGCAAAGAGCAGACAAATCCGAGGACTGTCCATGTCAGAGGAGAGGGTACCCATTCCAGAGCCTCATGGGGAGGAACCAGAGGTATCTGTGGGGCATGCAGTTGCCCCTGCAAGCCCAGCTGAACCCCAGCCCTGCTGCACCCCTGCCCCTGCCCCGCCAGGCTCCCAGGACCACTGGCTGCTCACAAAGACACCTCCTTTCCCTGCCCCACTTCCAGCTGGGGGGTCCCCCTTAGCTGTCAGGGAGGAGTCTGCCCCACACCTGCCTAAGCTCTGGGAGCTTCAGGACACCCAGAGGAGCCCCGTTCCCTCTCTCTGTCCCCACGGCCCCCACCCCCCACACACCCGTGTCTGGAGGAGGCACCTTACTCGGAGGAGCTTCCTGCCCCAGCAGCTGCCAAGCCCCCAGGGTGGGTATTCCATCCCCTGCCCGTCTTCCGTATCCTCCTGCAGCTGCCCATCCCCCAGCCTTGCAGATAAACACCGAAGCCCTGCCCTCCTCTCAGTCTCTAGCCCTGCCAGTGCCCTCGCCTGAGCTGCCTAGGGAGGACACGCCATCTGACGCACACCCCCCCCCCCCCCAGGGCCATGTGGCCCTCTGCAAGGCTGCCCCACCTTCGGCTAGCTCCGGGGCCCTGCCACCCTCTGCCTGGGGCAGAAGGCAGCCTCACGCCCATGGCCTCTCTGCTGGACCCCAGCTCTGTCCTCTGCGCTCTCTCTCTCTCTGCCATTGCCAGGCCGAGCCCCTGTGGCAGGGGCTTCTCCCTCCTCGAGCTGCCTGACCTGCTACTCATTTCCATCCTCTCTGTCTCTCTGTCTCTCTCTCTCTTCCATGGCAGGGAGGTGAGAAGGGCTTAGCCAAGAGGGCATTTTGCTGCCATGACCTGCTTCTCACTGACTGACCATTAAGGATAAAGGCGCCAGGCGGGGTGGGGTGGGGTGCACGCCTGGAGGGGAATCGCCTGGAGGCAAATCCGGAAGGGCAGGGCAGAGGGGAGGAAGGGAGGAGGAGGCCCAGAGCTGTGGGCCACTGTGGGAGCAACCCAGAGGGGGAGCAGGGGGAGGAGGAGGATGGGGGTGGAGGGGGAGGAGGGAGGCTGGTATCTGGGGCCTGGGAGGGAGGCAGGGGCACAGCTTGTCCTGGCCTTCTCGAGCCACCTTTCTCCTAGGGAGTGAGTCAGGGCAAAGAAGGTGGGGATGAAGGCAGGGCTTCCCAGGGCAGGGTGGGGAGGGAAACATGCCCACCATGTCTCTTGGCAAGACAGAGGAGCTCAGGGACCCGTTGCTTGTCGGGGGACCCTCGGTCTAAAAGATGCTATCAGGTTTGCTAAGGAGACTGAGGCCTACGGCTCTGAGCTGGGCCCTGGGCTTGTGACCCTCAGGGGTGTGCAGTGGGGGGCCTCGAGCCCACTGGGAGTGCGAAGGGGGCCCTGAACTGACACCGTTAGCCAGAAAAGATTAGGAGATGCTGGTTCCAGGCTCTGTGCCAGACTTGGGCTGGCCCAGCCTGGTCTAGGCCTAGGGTGAGGTTCTTCCCTACAGCCCCCCCCCACCCACCCCCCACCCCCCGCCATCCTGAACAACCAGCCCGAGGAGGTGCCCGAGGACAGAGGGTGGCCCAGCAGGAAGCATCCTCGGAGAGTCCAGGGTCTCAGCCACCCCTAGAGGGCCCAGATGTTTGCAGGGGACAGTGGCCATTCTGTTTGAGGCAGAGACTTGCAGGGTAGAGCAGAGGGAGATCTCTCCTCCCAGAGACCTCCAGCCTGCCTCCCCTCCTGCACTAGAGGAGGCCACGCCAGTTCCTGGAGCCCTCTGTGGCCAAGGGAGCACTCATGGGACTCCCCCAGGACAAAGATTAGAGTGCTTCCCGGTGTCCCCCGAAGATTAGAGTGCTTCCCGGTGTCCCCTCCTGCAATGGGGCAAGTGTCCCCAGGATGCATGGGCCTGCCTCTGCCCCGCTGTCAGGCTGCTCTCCAGTGTGGCCGAGGTCCTGGGGAGTCTGGAGGGATCGGATCAGCCCTCAGGGGTCCCTGATGTGCTGACTCGAGGCACCTTCATGGTGTACATGGCCGGCCCACAGTGAGGCTGCCTTTTTCTTTAACAAAGCCGAGGGGAGGGGGGCTGCTAAAACGCCCCTGGACTGTTCTTTGTGTCCATACCCCCATCCCGGGAAGCAGGGACCGGCAAAGGCCATTGGTTGGCGGGATGTAGCCAAAGCCCTGCAGGTGCACAAAGCCTGCAGACAGGCAGAACCCATCTCACCGACAGGAGACCGAGGCGGAGCGGTGGCTGCTCCGTCAGGCTCTTGACTCCGCTCTCCCTGCCGGAAGAGCCCCGGGTCAGAGTCCCGCTTCCTTCTGGTGCGGAGATGGGCGGGGTCTGAGTGAGGCCGAGGAGGGAGGGAGGCAGAGGGCGGCTCTGGGTAGCCCTTCCCAGCAGCTGGGAATTAGTCTTGTAACATTTCACGCTTCTCTGGCTGTTTCTAAACTAGGTGTCAATTCACAACAGGCTTCAAACGTCCCAGCACAGCTCCGGGCTGGGGGCCGAGAGGGGAGTGCCGGCGCCGCCAGACCTGCAGCCTAGCCCCTTGACTGAGCAGCCCCCGCCGCTGCCGCCGCCGCCCACACCCCCGGGCACCCTGGTGCAGTGCCAGCAGATCGTCAAGGTCATTGTCCTGGACCAGCCCTGCTTGGCCCGCATGGAGCCCCTGCTGAGCCAGGCGCTGT
>NW_006201391.1:241055-242905 GCF_000334495.1 Tupaia belangeri chinensis
CTGGTGTAGACCTGCCCCACCCGCTGTCCCTCCACGGGCTCCAGGAGCCTGGTGTGGACCTGCCCCACCTGCTGTCCGGGGGCTGGGCCTGGACCGCCCCTTCCTGCTCCCACACGCTCTGGTCACCCATCACAGGCACATTGGAAAGAGCTCGCCCGGCACCTGGAGTGCCTGTCTGACCCCCTTCTCCTACTCCGTTGAGCACCCCTTGCCGAGTCCGAGACGCCCTGCACACAGCCTCTTCCTCCACCACCACCTGGCTGGTGGGGCTGTGGGTTGACACCAGAGCTGAGGGTCTTAGAGACTTGTGGCTGGGGTGGGGGTGTGTGTGTGGGTACCCGGGGCCTCAGTGGGGGGGTGGGACCCACAGTCTGGGCTGGTGGGCGGGAGCTCTGGGCAGAAAGACTGCAGAAAGAGGCAGGTGTGAGGAGGGGGCTTTCACTGCTGCCCTGGGCCCTGGGGACACGTCCTTCCCCTCCTCTGGGCCTCCCACCTTCTCTGGAGCTGGCGCTAGGCAGAGCAGAGGGCGCACTCAGCCCTCCCTGGTGGGCCCAGCACCAGGCCGCAGGTCTGCAAAACACACCTTCTAAGGAGTTCTTAGGGCCCGAGAGCCCGGCCACGCCTGACCATACTCAATATGCAGAGGCAAGTGACAGAGACACACGAGGGCCACTTTGTCTCTGACATAGCGGAAGCAGGCGGCTGTGCTGGCAGTGGGCCTGGGCCAGGCCAGGGCCCCTCCTGGGTGACTCCCATGGCCTCCCCAAGGGACTTGGGTACAGAGCAGAAGGGCTCCAGAGGCTCCGGCCTTGCCCTGCTGCCCCTTGACCTCTAAACAGCCTGCCTTCAGGAGGGCTGGACCTCCCTGCAGGATTGAGCCCCACGGAGCCGAGGCCTGGGGCAGGGCGCTCTTCCCTGCCAAATGGGAGGCAGCCTGCTCTCAGAGACCACAGGGCACCGAGGCCTACCCCACCTTACCACGGCCCTTTCAGGAAGCGTGCCCCGAGCCTGCCAGACTGTGCCAGCAGCTCGCTGCTGCGCTGAGACCCCTTCCCGCCCCGGCCTGTTGTCAGAGCCCCCAGACAGTGCACCCCTACCCTGCCCTGCGCCCGGCCTGCAGAGGCCTGGGCCCGGCAGAAGGCGCTGCCCGTCCCCCACTCCGAGGCTGGGCGACCTAGTTTCACGTGTCATGTGTGCGGTCACGCAGGCGTCACCGTGATGTCAGCCGGTGAGTTTATTTCTGGCTCCTCTTTGTCAGCCTGGTTTCCATCACTTGTGGCCAATCTGCTGTCCCCCTGGCACCCCGGCCACCTGGGCTCTCTGTCCTCGGTGCCCTGGCCCTCTCTGTGTCTTTTCTGTGACAGGCATGCTCCAAACAGCCTTTGGGGATGGAGTAGCCCACAACTGGGGTGCACTTCAGACACTCCGATGCCCCTGGCCAGGGCGGGAGGCGGGGTGATGGGGTGGGGGAGTAGAGTGGGAGCTGGGGACCTGAGGCGGGAGCACAGGTGTGAAGGGCCAGGAGTCATGAGGTGGCTGAACCCCCTTCCGGGGAGACCTGGGCTGCTGGGGATGCTGAGGGAGGGGCACCACGAGACGACCTCCCCGCCCGCTCACAAATGCTTCAGGTTTACAAGGTGCCCCCCCACAACTGACCCAGCTTTCCCAGTTGGGACCAGCAGAGGGCTGAGGGCCGGCACATGCGTGGGCCTCCTCTGGTGACCCGGATTCTCGGGCACATGGGCGCCCCGGCCCAGGGCACAGCCCCACCCCCACCCCCACTCCACAGCTGCCCTGGGCCGCACTGGCAGCTCGAGGGCCTGCTTGGCCGGGCCGCCCCCCAAGCCCGG
>NW_006201391.1:243097-257254 GCF_000334495.1 Tupaia belangeri chinensis
GAGGGCTTGCTGGGCAGGGCGTCCCACCAAGCCGGGCAGCCTGCAGCCAGCCCGCTTCCCTGCAGGGGAAGCCAGAGGCCGCGGCACCTGGACCCTCCCCATCAGCCACAGCCCCAGGCTGGGACCCAGTTCTGTCCCCTCCCCAAACCAAGCCCCTGGGGCCTGCAAAAAGCCTCCTGCTCCCGCCCCAGGCAGCAGCCCACCAGGCCTTTAGTCCTCCCAGAGGGCCCCGGAGCTGCTGTGGGCACCTCAGCTCTCGCGAGGCCAAGGGGCAGTGGCCCCAGATCTCATCACCCGCGGTGGACCCACGCTATCAACTCTAGGCCTTACGGGGACCTGGCCCCTCTCCTGACCTTACCCCTCTGGCCTCAACTCCAGAATGGGGCGTGGGGGTGAAGTCAGCTCCCTGCACCAGCTCCTGGCTCACCCCTGAAGCAAGACCCTGCAGCACCCGGACCTGGAAGCTTGCCTGTCTGTCTGTGTCCAACGTGGGCCCTGCGCTGCCCCCACCTGTCCCCCAGAGCCTGCAGGACGTCTCTGTACCCAATAGGCACCCCCGTCACCATCTGTCCGTCCGCCCCACTCCCGCTGTGCATACCTCGTGCTGCACCCCGCCACATGCACCCCCGTCCCCTTTGGAGAGAGGCCTCCCTGGGGAGGGCGGGGCTGCACCCAGCGACTGATCCAAATGGCAAATATTTTGTAACAAAGTAGCCCAGAGGTATTTTATCTGTTCAATTCATAGAGTTTTAGAGATTATATTGAAATATGTCACTTGAGCAAACTGTGTGGGTTCCGTTTTTTTCGTTCTCCTGTAGGGAAGCCCCCTACCCCTTAGATCAGAGTGACTGATGAGGGTCCGAGGCAGGAGGGCATGCCACGGCCCTCCGCACTTGTGGCTGCTGGGAGAGGCCTGGGACAGATGGTGATGCCAGGCCGCCCTCCTCTGGCCTTGAGAGCGTCACTGCCTCAGCCTTGGGACCATGGACCCCCCATGGCCATACACAAAGGAGGCTTCGGTGTGCAGAGGGCGAGGGGAGTAGTCTGCCAGGGTACCGGACAGAGCTGAGGGTGCAGGACCAGACCCTCACCCACCAACACACACGCACATGCACACACATGTGCACACGGCTCCTGGCCAGGCCAGACAGCAGGCTGCAGCGGGGACCAGAGGCTGTTCTGCAGGGGGCAGGACAGCCAGTGTGGGTGCAGGGAGAGGGGAGGTTGGGCCCCTCCTGGCCCATTTGGAGCTGCAGTGGACAGCCAGGCTGTGCTGGGGCTTGTCCCACAGACCCCGTGTGATCACAGCCTGGGGATTTTCTCCCAAAGCCTGGCTTCAAAGGCAAGATTTGGGCTGACAAGCCCCAGGGGTGCTCTTCCTGCTGTGGAAGAGCTGGCAGGGACTGATGGGACCCCGCTGGGGATGGTGCAGGGTCACAGAACATTTAGCAAACCTCACCTGAGCCTGCAGGTCCCAGGTCCCCGCTGGGGCTGGAAGTGTTACCCAGACCCTGGGGAGGGCAAGGCCATGGCCAGCTGCCCCCAGGGGAGGAAGAAGAAGGAAACGTGAGCTAGCGAGAGGCAGCAGGCTGGACGCAGTCAGCCGTCAGCGGAGGCCCTGGCAGTGCTCAGCTCCGGGCCATGGGTGGCTTGGGCTGGAGACTTCTGACTGGAGGGAAGAGAGCTGGCAAGTGGCCCGAGGGCTGGCCCTGGGACATCTGCGACAAGGGCCCCTGGCTCGCCCGGTGACCAGAACGCTGCATCCCCAGAAACCCAGATGGCCCAGCGCCTCCCCAGGGCCGTTGGAATGAAAGGGGCATGGTGTCACCTTCTTCCCAGGAAACGGGAAATTCCAGAAGAAGCCAGAGGCCAGCTAGGACCTGTCCCGTCCTGAGAATTCTCTGACCCAGGAAGCTGGAGATGGTCCCTGGAGAGCACCCCTGCGGGAACCAGCTCAGCCCCGCCGTGGGAGAGGGCCCAGGGTCTGAAAGGCCCCACTCTTGCTGTGCTGGGATCTGGGGTGGCAGCACTTTCTCTGTGTTTCCGGTCCCTACAGTCCCCTCATCTCTCGAGGTCTCTCTCCTGGAGGAGACCATTCTCTTCTGTTAGGGCCCCTCTGGTGGGCTAGGCCCTGCTGGGTCCATCTGCCACTGGGATGCAGAGCAAGGTCAGCACCCCTGTCCCCCTTTGCCATGACCCTTTGCAGCGGGGAACTCAAACCCGTCAGTCATTGGCTTGAGCAGGCCTGTAGGCAACCCGGGATTGGCGGGTTTCTGGCTGACGATGGGCCAGAAGATGCCAGAGCCGAAGCCAGGCGAATTGGATGACAAACCGGTGCACGCCTGCCCTGCGCCAGCACTCCTCCAGGTGCGGGGACCCAGAGTTCACCCTGGAGACAACGTCGGAAACCGACCCCTTCCAGGTGGAAGGTGGCCCTACCACAGAGGCGGTGGAGGGCGTTAGCGTGACTCAGTGCTGTGTTCTCACTGTGGGCGGGCCCGGTGCTCGGCACCCCGTGGGGTGTGGCCACGCGCAGTCCCTTCTCCTCCTCTCCACCCTGTTGGGATTTGGGCACACGGACACCTGGGGCTGGGCCAAAATTCAAACCGTATCCAGCCCTGTGGGCTCCAGCACCCAGAACCACTGGGCCGGCCCAGGCAGGGTCAAGGCAGGCCCGAGGGCGTGAACGGTTCGGAACCCTCTGCGGTGGCCAGCCTCCACCACTCTTAGAAGCAAAACCCAGGACCATCTGCCACAGGACTGTTTCCTGACACGTGACCTTACTTACAGGAAGAAAATCTCCGTAAAGTGTAAACACGGCTTTAAAACCACCTGGATTACGGGAATCATAAAATCGGTCTTCTAGAAACTCCAAGACCAGATGGTCTCTCTAATCGGAGACCAGGGAGAGAAGTGGGTTAGAGGGGACAGGCGGCCCCGGCAAGGCAGGGGGAGGCAGCTCCAGGAGGACGCGGGCAACAAGGAAGACCCAGGACACGGGCCAGTGGCAGCGGGCCACACTGCCCTGAGACCCACAGGGCTGCCCACCCACCCCCGCCAGGACCAGAGCTGCCTAGGGCTTGCAGCCGGTGCCTCGTCCACGTCCACTCCCGTGACCCCCAGCCCAGCGGACTCAGGTTTCCACTTTCAGATGACACACAGACGTGCTCCATGGTGGTCACTCTGGGCATGAGCACACGAAACAGCAGCGAGGTCGACCTTCCTGTCAGCACGAGGACTGCCGGGGCCAGAGGGCACAGTGCAGGCCAGGGCCTTCCCTGCCCTCTCCCAGCCCTGGTGGGCCCAGCCCACTGACCACACTTTCTGCGTGTCACCGTCAGTTGGTGGTGAAGCCGCCTTGCCAGCCGGCCTCTAAGATGGGAGCGGGTTTTAGGGCAGGAGACAGCGGGCTGCAGAGGGTGGTGAGGAGCTGCCTCCTGCACCGTCAGGCTGCTCAGGGGAGCCACTCTGGAGCGCACCTGCCCGGATCCCCACTGCCTGCGCCTCAGCTCCTACTGCCCTCAGCTTCTCCTGCAGCTCCCTCCCCTCCAGCCCACAGGGCCAGCCAGCAGGGTCTCTGGTCACCTCACAGCTGTCCGGGCGGAGTCAGGGAGAGGTACCCGAGGAACTCTCCTGGGGAGCTTGGCACGCTCCTCAGGGTGAAGCCCCAGGGCAGAGGGGTCTGCCAGAGCCCAGGGGCCCAAAGCCACAGGTCGAGTTCTGAGCTGCTCCCTCCCTTCTGAGGAAGGCTCCCAGGCCCTGGAGAAGCCCAAGTCCTAGCCGGGTCGGGGAGTTAAAAGAGAGAGGGAGACAGGTCAAGAGCTGGCCCACCAAGGAGTTCCTTTCTGGGCGAGGCTGGCAGAATTGCTCGTGAGGTGAGGGGCATGGGAACTCCGTCCTCACCTTTCCACTCCTGTGCCTCTGTAGGTCTGGACGTCCCCTCCCTGGGGATCTCCAGACCCCGGGGGCCCGCACACTAGCCGGCCCTAGCAGCCTGGTGCTTCCTGCTCCTGCCGTGACCCTAGGACTGGCCTCCCGCCGGCTCGGGAAACCTTGGGGACTGACCCCCAGGGACCCAGCTGTCGTTCTCAGTCTCCAGCTTGCCACCAGACCCGCTTGCCCTCCACGACATCTGAGCGGCCCCACTTTCCCTCCTGACGCTGGGGGAGTAGAGGCAGGGGTGAGGGGCCACGCCCACCTCCAGTATCAGACCCACGGCGAGTTAGCCCGACCAACTGGGTTGGTTATCACTTGACAATTTAAATCGGAAAGTATCAAAAAGAACAAAAAATAAATCCAAAGTATAAGGAAGGAAATAATAAAGACAAAAGTGGAAATAATGAAAGAGAAAACACACAATAGAAAGGAACAAAATAAAAAATTAGCTGTAAGAAAGGGTCGAGCAGGTGGCGTGGTAGTTACAGTGTTAGATCCCACACAGCCAACTCCATGATTCAAGTCCCAGACCCGGCAACTTTGAAAACCACACAGGGTGCATGTTCCTGTGTGCCCAAAATCCTGAGATGAGAATGGAGAAGGGACCGTGATGTGGCCATCCCCCCAGGGAGGGTGATTTCTCTTTCCCTCTCTGTCTCTTTCCTTTGAGCGCACATGCCCTACGGCAAAAACCTCACACTAACTAAATAAACTAATAAAAGGAGCCTAGGGCCCAGCCAGGTGGGATGGTTGTGAAGACAGCTGGATCCCACGTGGCTGACTATACGTTCAAGTCCTGGACCCAGTGACTTGCAAAACACACCAGGTATGTGTGCAAAATCCCGAGAGGAGAATGGAGGAGAAAGGACTGTGGCGTGGCCATCCCCTCGAGGGCTGGTTTCATACCTCCTCTCTCTCTGTCACCAGTGAGCGCACACGCCCTATAGCAAATAGCAAAGTAAGTAAGTAAATAAATAAGTGGATTCTATATTGATAACAGAAATAGCAGACCATGACCAAGCCGGGTGTGTCCCAGGACTGCACAGTCCATGGTATAACGCGGTAAAGGAGAGGTGGTACGATCGCCTCCATCGATGCGGAAGCAGCAGCTGATAAGATCCAACACTTGGGCCAGCCCCACGGCTAGTGAGTAAGGGAGCCAGATCCCACGGGGCCAACCACAGTTCGAATCCTGGCCCTGGGAGCTTGAGAAACACACTAGGTGCCCCGAATCCCGAGAGGAGGGGGAAGCGGAGGAAAAGTGATCGTGGAGTGCCCATGCCGCATGGGAGGGCGTTTCGTCTCTCTCACTCTCTCTGTCTCTGGTGAGCATGCCCTATGGCCATTTTTTAAAAAAAATTCAACACTAATGCTTGATTTGGAAAAAAAAAAAAAAAAAACAGCAAACTCAGAACGGAAGAAGCGCCATCCCCTGATAATCGGCATCTCCAAGCTCAGCAGCAGCTACCACGCTTACTAGTGCCCACACGAGGGTGGCAGCTCTCGTCCCTGCACCCCCAGCCCCTCTCAGCAACCGAGCCCCGGCTGCACTTGCTGGCCCGACGGGCTCTGGCCATGGGTGCCACGAGCCCCACAAGCTGCCGCTGGACCTTGTTGCAGCAGGGGCTTGGGCACCGGCCCCACCGAGGGACCTGGACCTTGGGCTGGGCTTTGCCAGGGAGCGAGCTCCTCTGCAGTGCCACCTGGTGACTCCGTGCCCGTGCTCGCCCCCGCGCCTGTCCCAGAGCGCCCGCCCAGCCCGTGTATCAGCCTGGAAGCGCAGGAGTGCAGGCAGGCACTGTCCTTCCGCAGCCCCCCAGCCTCTGTGTGCCAGTGGGGGCCGGCCAGCTCTCCATCCCTGTCAGCTCCAATCAGCCTGCAGCTTGGCTGGGCAGCTGAAACCGCGGGGGCATCACGTGGGCTGGGCGTCAGGGAGCTGGGCACGTGAGGACCGGGCGGCAGTCAGTCCTCTCCTGCCCCATGACAAGGAGAGGGGGACCCAGGCCAGGGCCTGGGCAAGGTCAGAGGGGACGCGGCCCCACAGCAAAATGCTCCGACAGGAGTCCTCCTCTTCCCAGAGTGTGAGGGACACAGTGAGGAGGAGCCGCAGCGGAACTTCAGAGGGGTGGTTCTTGGCTTAGCTGTGCGGCACCTGGAGGTAGATGCCCCTGCTCTGCAGGCTGAGACCACACAGCAGGCCCAGGTTCGATTCCTGGCCCACACAAAAGCTGCTTGTGCCGGCTCGCACCTGCAACCCTAGCTACTCAGAAGGCTGCGGCAGGAGGAGCTCATTTAGTGAAACCCTGTCTGTTCCGTCAAAGAAAGCTCTGGGAAGCCAGGGACTGTGCTAGTTATCTGTTGCCGCTTAACAAGTTGCTGCGGAGTGCGATGGCTTGGAACAACAGGGCTGGTTACTCCCCTCCCTACAATCGATTCAGGCCCTGGTGTTGGGCTCAGGGCCTTGGGAGAAGGCCTTGCCGAGGCTGGGGGAGGTGCCAGCGAGAGGCCTCGGTTCTTTCCACGTGGGGCTGTCTGTCGGGATACTGAGTGGCTTTGGGGTGCTCTCTGCCATACGGCAATTGTCTGGGAGGACACTCTAGAGCTAGGCTCAGATCAAACTAGCCACCACCTTCTCTGGAAAGGGCAGAGTCCGGCAGGAGGGGGACTTGATCCAGGATGAACAAATCCGTCAGAGCATCCGTGCAGTGGAAGGCCTACACACGAACAAGCCAGAGCCGGCGGCCATTCTAGGACCACCCCCTCTGAGGCACCAGGAGTCCCAAGACCATGGCCCTCTGGTTTTTCCCTCCTGCTGGAGCAAGGGTTCTAGTCCTCCCCGCTGCCCGGAGGCCCTCACTAACCTCCCACACAGCTTCCGTGCTCAGCTGCTCCCAAACGCGAGTGTGTGGAAAGTTCGAGGGTGAGTGGCAGGAAGCGGTAGAGCCCGGGCACGCTGGAGAGTGCCCAAAGGCGGCCCTTAATTGTGTGAACCCATCCCGGCTGGACAGATCAGGGCTGCCAGAGCGGGAGGTGTGGAGCACACAGACACCCGGGCACAACCCACAGCTGTTTATGTGCGCGTACACACATGCACATGCACATTCATATTACACACATATCAGTGTCACGTACAACTGCATTGCACACATGCATGTACCTGTACACACAAATGCCGGTATCACACACATGTCTGTATCATACCTGCATCATACATCACACACATGCCTGTATTGTGCACATACCTATACCACACACACCTGTATTACACATGCCTATATTACACACACCTGTACTACACACATGCCAGTATCACTCACACTTGTATTACACACACCTGTACTACACACATGCCAGTATCACTCACACTTGTATTACACACACCTGTACTACACACATGCCAGTATCACTCACACTTGTATTACACACACCTGTACTACACACATGCCAGTATCACTCACACTTGTATTACACACACCTGTACTACACACATGCCAGTATCACTCACACTTGTATTACACACACCTGTACTACACACATGCCAGTATCACTCACACTTGTATTACACACACCTGTACTACACACATGCCAGTATCACTCACACTTGTATTACACACACCTGTACTACACACATGCCAGTATCACTCACACTTGTATTACACACACCTGTACTACACACATGCCAGTATCACTCACACTTGTATTACACACACCTGTACTACACACATGCCAGTATCACTCACACTTGTATTACACACACCTGTACTACACACATGCCAGTATCACTCACACTTGTATTACACACACCTGTACTACACACATGCCAGTATCACTCACACTTGTATTACACACACCTGTACTACACACATGCCAGTATCACTCACACTTGTATTACACACACCTGTACTACACACATGCCAGTATCACTCACACTTGTATTACACACACCTGTACTACACACATGCCAGTATCACTCACACTTGTATTACACACACCTGTACTACACACATGCCAGTATCACTCACACTTGTATTACACACACCTGTACTACACACATGCCAGTATCACTCACACTTGTATTACACACACCTGTACTACACACATGCCAGTATCACTCACACTTGTATTACACACACCTGTACTACACACATGCCAGTATCACTCACACTTGTATTACACACACCTGTACTACACACACACCTGTATTACACATGCCTATATTACACACACCTGTACTACACACATGCCAGTATCACTCACACTTGTATTACACACACCTGTACTACACACACCTCTATTACACATGCCTGTATTACACACACCTGTACTACACACGCGCCTCTATTACACATGCCTGTATTACACGCACCCGTACTACACACACACGTGCCTCTATTACACATGTCTGTATTACACACACCTGTACTACACACGCACCTGTATTACACATGCCTATATTACACACACCTGTACTACACACGCACCTGTATTACACACACCTGTACTACACACACACCTGTATTACACACATACCAGTATCGCTCACACTTGTATTACACACCCATGCATGCCTGCACCACACACACCCACATGTACACACCAGTATTACACACATATTGGTATCACACACCTGTATTACATGGGTGCACATACGTGTACACACCTGTATTACACATTCTCACATCCGTGTTACACACACCTGTATTACACACATGCCAATATCACTCACACTTGTATTAAGTGCCTGTGCATGCCTGTATCACACATGTGCACATGTACACACCAGTATTACACACATACCTGTACACACCTGTATTACACATTCTCACATCTGTGTTACACACACCTGTATTACACACATAGCAATATCATTCACACATGTATTACACACCCATGCATGCCTGTATCACACACACCCACATGTACACACCAGTATTACACACATACCGGTATCACACACACCTGTATTACATGGGTGCATACACCTGTACACACCTCTATTACATATTCACATGCCTGTATTACACACATGCCAATATCACTCACACTTGTGTTACATGCCTGTGCATGCCTGTATCACACATGCACACATGTATACACAAGTACTACACACAAACCTGTATCACACACTTGTATTACACGGGTGCGCACACTTGTACATACCTGTATCACACAGTCGCATGCCTGTATTACACACACACCTGTATTACACACACGCCAATATCACTTACACTTGTTTTGCACACCCATGCATGCCTGTATCACACACATGCACATGTACACACCAGTATTACATACCTGTATCACACACACCCATATTACACGGGTCCACACACCTGTACATACCTTTATTACACATACCTATATTAGATGGGTGCACACACCTGTACATGTCTGTATCACACAGTCACATGCCTGTAGTACACACACCTGTATTACACACGTGCCAGTATCGCTCACACTTGTATTACACACCCATGCATGCCTGCATCACACACCCCCACATGTACACACCAGTATTACTCACATACCTGTATTACACCTGTATTATACACATGCACTCCGGTGTCACATGCATGCCTTCTTACACGCCTGCACACCTCTGTATTACACACGGATGCACAGCTGTGTGCACACACATCCCTGTATCACACCTGCACACCCGCATTGGTGCTCTGGCACTTCTTAGAGGGAACCCATGGCTCTCGGCCACGTGCAGCCCATTGTGAGCAGGTTCCCAGCGGCTCCACGGCCTGCAGCCCATCCTCCGTTCCCTACGGCCCCGCAACCCCCACCCCTGTGAACTCTCCCTGGGCATGGAGGCCTTGGGGGGACTGTGGCAGCCCCTGCCTCTGGCAGCCCCTGTGCCAGAGCAGGCACCTTCCAAGGTGGGCGGTGAGCTTGAAGCCAGGGCCAGGGCGGCCCAGCATCGGGGGGAGGAGGGAGAGCAGCCGTGTCTGCAGAGACAGGCTGTGAGGGGCCTGAGGGGCGCAATGCAGGTGCTGGAGAGAGGAAGCCATCGGGGCCTGCCACTGGAAATGCTGCACCCCACCATCCCACAGCTGTCTCGTGGAGCCCCCTCCAGCACACACCCTGGGCTGGGAGAAGGACACAGCACGCAGCTGACTTCCAGAGGCAGGGACTCTCACAGGAAGGGCTGTTCTGGCCCTCCCCCGCAGAGGGGAGGGTGCTCGCCTCTGCCACCAGGCGGCAGCAGGGAGTGCGGCTCCGGCTCCACCTGACGACCCAGGTCTCCTGAAGGAGAGGGCCAGGCTGAAGTGGTTTCTCTGTCCTTCCTCGTGGACCCTTCTTTGACCCCTGCTCGCCCGACAAGGGTGAGCACAGGGGCACGGAGCCATCCAGGGGCTGCTGGAGCAGGAGCAGGACACCTCTGTGCCCACATGCCATGGGCCTTTCGTCCTTGCAGGCCATGTGACGATGGTGGCTGCCCTGAGGATGGCCTGCGGCTGTTGGGGACAGAGCACACTGGGCGGGGGCTCGAGGTGACTTCTAGAGGGGCCCTATTCCCCCCAGGCAGCTCCCTGGTCCTGGCAACCTGTCCCCAAGCATCCCGCCCCACCTCATTCCTTCTCCCTTCCCTTCTGGACTGATCCAAGCTTGCCTTCCTCCTCCAGAAAGCCTTCCTGGCATGCTTCAGGGATGGGGGGCAGAGGAGGAGCCATGTGTGGGAAGACGGGCACGCACCTGAGCCCTTCTCAGTGGGTGGCTGTGCTCTCAGACCCACAACATCCACTGGGGACATGGAGAGCGACAAGAACAAGAGGCCCAGAGAGGAAGTCCGGCCCGTGAACACAGGCTGGTGGAGGAAACACCAAGGGGCACCACCTGGGGAGAGCGCCTTGCCCTGCCACAGAGGGGACCTCTCTCCCTCCCCTCCCAAGGCAGAGTGACTGACTGAAGGCAGGCAATCTGCACACGCTGGTCAGCGGAGGCAGGGAATCCCTGGCCTGAGCACAGGACACGGGTGTGGTTATCTCTCTGGCCCGAAAGCCACTGAACCTCAAGGGAGTCACTTAGCTGCCTTGGTCTTTGTTTTTTCATCCCCCCAGGTCAGGAGTTAGGGTTAGGAGCGGGATGGCAAGTCGAGCTGCCTGTAGCACTGTCAGGATTGTGAGGCGGGAAAGAATCTGGGATCAGTTAGTAATGTCTGCCCTGGGCAGAGGAGCAGCGGACATGCCTCCAGGAGCCTGTGGCAACGTGTCAGGAAGAAGACTGCAGAGCTAGGTTGGAGCTGGGGACATCTTGAGAGGCGGCTGCTGAGGAAACTCAAGGCCCACACGGGCTGTGAGGCTGTGCGTGCTATTCCTCCAGTTCTCGCCTGCGGACTCTCCGGAACGTGAAGCCTAACGAAGGACCTCTCCCGTGGACCTCCGAACCCGACGTGGCAGGTCCACCAGGCTGAGTCCGACCAGGGTATGTACCCGATCACAGCCAGCCCTGGGGGAGCCCGTGGGGCCCTGCAGACCACGTGGTACAGGCAGACGGTGGGCTCCGCAGAGACCACTTCCCTTTATAAATAAGACAGCGTTCCAAAGAGGGGTGCTTCACAGAGGGCATGTCCCGGGGTGCCACCCTACCCCCCAAAGAAGCTGGCCCAGCTGAGGGGAGGAGAGGGGCCTGGCCTCTGACTAGGGTGCCCAGGGGTCCCCAGAGGTTCTCAGCAGGGCTGTGCAGGGGACAGAGGCAGACGCTGCCCCCTGGGGGTGGAGAGTGGCCCTGACCTGGTCCCCGCTCAGCAGCCACCGAGCCTCAGGCCACAGCCTACAGATGGGTCTCCTTCTCGCCGGCTATCAGCCCCTCCTTTGTCAGGGAAGGCCCGCGTGGCTGACCGGCGCTGCGGTCAGGGTAGGGGTGCTGCCTGGGCTGGGGCAGGCTGGAGTCGGGGGTGATCAGCTGCTGCAGGCGCTGTGGAGAGAGGGGGCCAGGTGTTGTGGCAGGGCGGGCAGGCTTCACTGTGCACCCTGAGTGCTCAGCGCGACGTGAGCGGGCACACGAACACGCAGTTGGAGATGAGAGGAGAGGCACTGTGAGGTGACCGGGCGTGGGGCTGCTGGGGACTTTCTGCTACTCCTCAGGCAGCTCGCCGGCCCTCCGTTCATTCTACCCCCTCAGCTTCCTCGTCTGTGCAGTGGGGACTCTGTGGGACACCCCCCACAGAGCAGTGCCTGGCACAGGGTGACTGCCTGCTTTTGTTATTATTATCACTACCCTTTTCTTTTGTCCTGTTTTTTCTTTCTTTTTTTGAGAGATTTTCGCTATAGGGCGCGTGCGCTCGCCAGACAGACAGAGAGACAGAGAGACAGAAAGCGAGAAATCACCCCCCAGGGGGATGGCCACTCCGCAATCCCTTCTCCTCCATTCTCCTCTCGGGATTCTGGGCACGCACGCAAACGCTCCTGGCGTGAGTTTAAGCCACTGGGTCCAGGATGCGAACCGTAGTCGACTACGTGGGAGTCCAGCGACATAGCCATTATGCCATCTGCTGGTCCCAAACAGCCTTTTCTAAATTGCCTGAAAACACGCGTGCTCACCAGGGGTGGGAGGACTGGGGGGTTGAGAGAAGAAGAAAGCACCCCACAATCCCTTTCCCTCCCTTTCTCCATCCCATTAGGCTTTGGGACACACAGGCCCACACATGTGTGTTTTTCAAACCACCAGGACTGGGCTTTGAACCGTGGCAGGCCATGTCGGACCCAGCTCCTTTAACCGCTAGGCTAGGGGCCGGCCCTGTCAGGACTATCCGTACAGTGCCACTCTAAGTGCTCAGTGAGCCGCTCTGTCTTACTGCAGTTACCGCCGTCACGGCTGTCGCTGGCATCATCGCCCCGCCTTGCCCCTTCCTGCCTGGAACACACCGTCCATAGGCCTTCTCAGGCAGCGCAGCCGGGCCAGCGCCGAAGGGCCCCTTCTTGGACCTTCCTGAGGCCGGCGTGGCTTGTGCAGGCTGATTTGTGTGTGCAGCCAGATCGGCTCCCACAGACGTGATGTCTCTGTGGGGCATTGTCCACGGTCCCCACAGGAGGGCATGTCCCCAACTCTAAACTGGAAGCCTTCTGCGTGTCCCAGGCGGGCTAAGGGCGGGCAGAAGCTTGGAGTCTGCATGTGGAGCGAGTCAGGAGAGCTGGCTGTCAGTTTCAGTAGAGTAAGGATCCATGCTTGAGGGACCAGCAGTTAGCGTAATGGCTATGTTGCTGGACTCCCATGTAGTCGACCGTGGTTCGAGTCCTGGACCCCACCGGGCGCGTGTGCGCGCGTGCCCAAGATCCCAAGAATGGAGAAGGGATTGCAGTGTGGCCATCCTCCCGGAGGGGGATTTCTGACTTTCTGTCTTTCTGTCTCGCTCTGTCTTTCTGGTGAGCGCACGTGCCCTACAGCAAAAACCTCTCAGAAAAAAATAAATAAATAAAAGAATCCGCACTTGGGCCAAATGGTGACTGGAACCACGGTCCACTACATGGGAGTCCAACAAGATAACCATTACACCATCTACTGGACCCAACTTTGTTTTTTTAGAGAGAGAGAATTTTGCCATAGGGCGTGTGCCTAGAGATTAAAGTGGCTGGATCCCACCTGGCCAATTCTGGTTCACGTCCCAGACCCTGTGGCTTGAAAACCACACCGGGCACATGTGCATGCATGCCCAAAATCTCGAGAGGAGACTGGAGGAGAAGGGACTGGAGGATGACCTTCCCCGGATAGAGGCAGGTGGGTTCTCACTCCCTCCCTCTGTCTCTGGTGAGTGCACAACCCTATGGCAAAAACCTAAGGGAAAAAGTCTTCACTATAGGAGCCCTCTGGTCTGAGCGCCTCCTGTCCCTGTTTGTGACCTAGCTTACCCTTCGTCCTTCGGCAGTTTACCCCGGCTTAGCCTGCCCAGGTGATCCGCTAGCATGAGATGCCATGGGGCTAGGCCTCTAGACTTTCAAGGTTCTGAAAAGGAGGCCATTGGGCTGTCTCTAACGACCTTCCCCTTTAGTTCCCTGGGACCCAAGGGCCGCGCGCACTCGGAGCCCCTGCGGGCCCTGCCCCCAGCCCACCTCTCTCAAACCCTCCTCGAGTGGGTCACTGCCCCGGCCACCTACCTTCCTGAAGGAACCCTGAGTCTGCAGGAGCGTGACGATGACGAAGAGAGGGACGCAGGCCATGGAGGAGAGGGCCAGCAGCCAGCCGATGGAGTAGCCCCAGGGCGGGTACACGTAGACG
>NW_006201391.1:258447-259769 GCF_000334495.1 Tupaia belangeri chinensis
AGGCTGATTTGTGTGTGCAGCCAGATCGGCTCCCACAGACGTGATGTCTCTGTGGGGCATTGTCCACGGTCCCCACAGGAGGGCATGTCCCCAACTCTAAACTGGAAGCCTTCTGCGTGTCCCAGGCGGGCTAAGGGCGGGCAGAAGCTTGGAGTCTGCATGTGGAGCGAGTCAGGAGAGCTGGCTGTCAGTTTCAGTAGAGTAAGGATCCATGCTTGAGGGACCAGCAGTTAGCGTAATGGCTATGTTGCTGGGCGCCCCTGGTATCGACCGTGGTTCGAGTCCTGGACCCCACCGGGCGCGTGTGCGCGCGTGCCCAAGATCCCAAGAGGAGAATGGAGAAGGGATTGCAGTGTGGCCATCCTCCCGGAGGGGGATTTCTGACTTTCTGTCTTTCTGTCTCGCTCTGTCTTTCTGGTGAGCGCACGTGCCCTACAGCAAAAACCTCTCAGAAAAAAATAAATAAATAAAAGAATCCGCACTTGGGCCAAATGGTGACTGATGACCTTCCCCGGATAGAGGCAGGTGGGTTCTCACTCCCTCCCTCTGTCTCTGGTGAGTGCACAACCCTATGGCAAAAACCTAAGGGAAAAAGTCTTCACTATAGGAGCCCTCTGGTCTGAGCGCCTCCTGTCCCTGTTTGTGACCTAGCTTACCCTTCGTCCTTCGGCAGTTTACCCCGGCTTAGCCTGCCCAGGTGATCCGCTAGCATGAGATGCCATGGGGCTAGGCCTCTAGACTTTCAAGGTTCTGAAAAGGAGGCCATTGGGCTGTCTCTAACGACCTTCCCCTTTAGTTCCCTGGGACCCAAGGGCCGCGCGCACTCGGAGCCCCTGCGGGCCCTGCCCCCAGCCCACCTCTCTCAAACCCTCCTCGAGTGGGTCACTGCCCCGGCCACCTACCTTCCTGAAGGAACCCTGAGTCTGCAGGAGCGTGACGATGACGAAGAGAGGGACGCAGGCCATGGAGGAGAGGGCCAGCAGCCAGCCGATGGAGTAGCCCCAGGGCGGGTACACGTAGACGTTGTTGTATCTGAGCGGGGTGTACTTGCTCAGGGAGAAGAGGAACGTGGCCTGCACAGGGGAGGGCGGACAGGCTGGGACGGGGGCCTCTTCCAGAGCCAGGGCATGGACGCGGATGCCGGGCCCCTTCTCCACGGTGAGTCAAGGCCCTGGCCACCGCGGGCTGCGACAGGAGGGACGGGGGACGGGAGGGGACGGGCAGACACACAGGCCGACCTCTGGCAGTCGGGCAGGAGGCAAGGACCCGAGGAACAGAGGGAGCAGGGCTGGGAGAGGGTGAGGTGGCTCGGTGGGGACCGG
>NW_006201391.1:259820-261139 GCF_000334495.1 Tupaia belangeri chinensis
GGCCCAGTGGTGTGGGCAGGCCACCTCTGCAGTGGGCTGGGCAGCAGGAAAGGGCCCCATGAGTCAGGCGTACTTCCGCAGGGTCTCCTGGGGCAGGCGGGGTGGGGGTCACCAGGTGGACACGCACCACACAAAGCCCAGGGGTCAGGAAGAGCCAGGAGATCTTCACCAGGGGCCACGGCCGGTAGCCAATCATGTCCTCGATGTTGTCATAGAAACGGTCCGCCCCTGACCAGGCGTGGTGGGGAGAGAGTGAGGACAGCTTCATGGGGACTGGGGAGCACTCACCCCTGTGCTCGTCCCGCCCCGTGAGGAGGCGGCCAGGGCGGGGAGCAGCGGCCTGCTGCCACATGCAGGCGGAGCGAGCTCTCCCTGCCCGAGGAGGACACCCCACTGTCCTGACGGCACAGGGCAGGTGCACCCAAGGGGGCTCGCAGCCACACAGGTGAGAGCCGACCTGTGCAGCATACGGGGATCTAATGGGGCCAGAGCAGCTGCGTGGCCAGGGCCCCACTGTCCTCACGGATCTCTCAGACCTCACGTCGGCCTAGAGAGCCACTGGTGACAGGCAGCTGCCCGAACCTCAGCAGAGTCTAGACTTCCGAGGAGGCACCTCCAAGTTCCCAGCGCGGCCGTGTTGGGGGACCCCGGCTGGTCTATTAGTGCCTCACGTTTCCCCACTGGCTGTAGCCCTCGGCAGAGCCAGGCTTCCCGGAGCAGAGAGCCACTGGTGGGTGAGGGCATACAGAGGGTGACCTTACTGTACCCCTAACTCCACACCCAAGTGCCTTCCAGCTGACAGCTGGCGGACAAGCTCCCGTCCCCCCATTGGAGAGCCATCCCTAGCTGGCTCCGGAGCCTGTGACTAAGGGAGCCAGGTCCTGCAGGGCTGGCTGCAGTTCGAGTCTCAGCCAGGGAGCCTGGAAAGCAGGTGTACACGCCCCAACCCCCAGGGCGGCGAGGCGAGGAGAAGGCCTCGGGGGTGCCTCCCTCCTCTCATTGGGCCTCTCTCTGGCCGGCACTGCATTCCCTGGGCAGGTTCGACGGGCTCCAGACGGCTCCTTCACCCACAGCTCAGCCACGGCCCGAACCGCACCCCTCACAGGGCTCTGGTGCACTTCGGAGCAGGACTGCTGAGCACGGCGGAGCGGCCCAGGGACCACGGCACTGTGCAACCAGGTGGGCTGGTGCAGGGATGCAGCGGCCCTCAGTGTCCCCCGGGGATGAGCTCAGCACTGGGGAGCAGGCACGGGTCCCACACGGCAGCCACCGTGGCAAGGGCTGCCCACCACTGGCCGGTCGCCCGGCTGCCGCCGGGG
>NW_006201391.1:262466-270588 GCF_000334495.1 Tupaia belangeri chinensis
GGGTGCAGGCTCCTGGGGAGTCAGACTCAGGGCCCCACAGGGCCCTTCCCACTGGCAAAGGGCCTCTGGCGGCCTCTGCATGGAGGACTCTACTTAACCCAGTCATCGCTCCCTACGCGGGCGACTCTGGCTACCCAGCTCTCCCCGCCGCGGGCCGCCCGTAAACGGAAGCCGCTGACTGGCCGCGCAGAGGGCAGCACCCCACTCCTGGCCAGCCCGGTGCAGCCCCCCACCTACCGTACACCCAGCTGATGCAGACGACCTCGAACACCGAGAGGAAGAGCAGGCAGATGCCGCTGGAGGCATAGTAGTCGAACAGCTGGAAGATGTACATCCCGCCCTGCAGGAAGGAGGGGGCGCTGAGGCCGCACAGGGGTTCCTCCCCCTCGGTGACAGCGACACCAATGGCCTGCATCTAAGGAGGGCTTACCCTGCACCCCGCCTTTAGGCCCCTCCTCGTGTCAGGACAATCATGTCTGGCATGACCTCCTTCTGGGCTCCATCTAGGTTGGGGTGCCCTTCTCTCCCTGCTCCTTCCCCGGGGTGGCTGTGGTTAAGGGCAGGCTGCAGTGTGGTCCCTGCTCCTTCCCCGGGGTGGCTGTGCTTAAGGGTAGGCTACAGTGTGGTAGGCTTCCTGGACCACGCAGGAGGAAGGGGAGCTCTGAGGTAGACAGGAACAACCCACTGATGTCGGTGGGGCAGCTGGAACCAGCCATGCCAGAAACCAAAATCTCTCTGGACTTCAGGAGCCTTCCCCTTTCCTCTGCTCTGATCTGTTCTGTTGCTGGCACCTGAAGGAGCCCCCTGCCCTGCGGCGTGACCCTGTGAGTGGCTGTGAGGGAGGCAGGGTGGTGTGCACAGCCCTGGCTAGCAGAGAAGGGATGGCGGCATCCCCACGACCCCCTCATCCCGAGTCCCGTCCGCAGGCTGCCCACCCCGCTCACCTCGGTGACCAGGAAGAGCCCCATCAGGTAGCACGCGACCGCGATGGCGAGGATGAGGAGCTCGCGCCGCCCGCTCTTTCGGCGCTGGCTGGGGAACATGGCCACTCCACGCAGACGAACTGCGGGCGGGAGGGCGCGGTGAGCGGGGCAGGCCAGGCCCCAGCTGCCTCCCTCGTCCACCCTCACTGACAGGCAGGGGAGGAGGCACGTGGAGCATGAGGGGCCAGGGAGGCAGCCTGCCCCGGCCCCCGCTCCCCCGAGGGGTCCCCAGTGAGGGCAGGGGGTTGCATTCTGTCCTCGGGGCTGGACACTGGGCCACTCGGTGAGCAGGTGAAAGAGGCCAGAAGGACCGCTGGGGGGAGGTGTCTGTGTTCAGGGGACAGAGTGGGCAGTCCCCCACCCGGAGAGGGTCTCCAGGTCCAGGCCCACCCAACCAGCCCCAAACGAGCCCTGGGCACAGGGGCCTCAGGTGAGTGGGCAGTGGGGAGGGCCGAGCAGCGATGGCAAGGGGTCCCGGGCCCCTGGGAGGGCCGGGGGACGTACCTGGCTGTCCAGCCCTAGGAATATGAGCATGATGAAGAAGAGGCAGGACCACAGCTGGGACAAGGGCATCATAGTCACGGCCTTGGGGAACGCGATGAAGGCCAGCCCAGGACCTGCCGGGCACACGGCTGAGCTCCGGGCCCTCGCAACCTCGGGAGAGCTGTCCGCAGGCCCTGCGTGCGTGCGTGCGTGTGTGTGCATGCGTGCGTGTGTGTGTGCACTTCCAGGAGGGGAGATTGCATCCATTATCTGCTCTTCCCAGGTTCCGGGGGCTCACGGCCACCCGTCCCCCGACTCCCCTCCCCTCACCACTCATGTTAGGGAAGCCCGCTCTGTGCCCAGCCCCACCCAGACGCCACACAGCTCACACGCCTGGCTTCTGGGACCCCTGCCTTTCCATGGCAACAACTGTATCCTCTGACCCTCCTTCCCTGCAGTCCCCAGAAAGGTGGCACCTACCTGACTCGGCCACCTCAGAGATGGGCACCCCCTGCTCTTGGGACATGAAGCCCAGGATGGAGAAGACCACGAAGCCGGCCACAAAGCTGGTGGCACTGTTCAGGAAGCAGAGGGCGATGCAGTCCCTGCGGGGCGTGGCGGAGCGAGCAGACAGGCAGAAGGGGATAGTGGAGAGGAAGTCAGCAGGGATCCGAGAGGGACAGGGCGAGGTGGAGAGGGGACATGGAGGAGAAAACACACAGGGAGGCGGAGAAGACGGCCGAGACCCAGCAGGTGCAAGACAAGGCGGGTAGGGAGAGAGCCCGGGGAGAACGGAGTTCAGCCGGGAGGGACCCGCAGCCAGCCGGACACACCGTCACTGCCTGCTAACAGACGGGGACGGCTGGGCCCAGTCACAGGGTCTGGGGCCAGCGTCGGGCCCGGTGCTCCGTGGGGCACAGACAGCCCAGCCAGCCGCCCTCACCTGTAGCAGTTGTTGTGGTACTTGTTGTAGCTGCCCAGGGCCGTCAGGCACCCCAGGCAGATGGCGAAGGAGAAGAAGATCTGGGTGCCCGCGTCCATCCACACCTACGAGGGGAAGACGAGATGCAGGCATGTGGCTGGGCCAGGCCTGGCCAGGGAGCTGAGAGGTCTGACCCTGCCGAGCCTGGGGCTCCGTTCCCCGGGCCCCACAGAGGTTCTTGGGCACTCCCTGGACAGTGCAGGCCCTGGGCAGAGAGGGGCGATCACAGAGACAAGGCCCTGGGTCTGTCCCACCCTCCTGGGAGAGGCTCTCGTGCAGCGTGACCAGCTGGGCGGGAATCCCAGCGGGTGCTCCAGGATGCGAGCCCTCGCTCTCAGGGCCAGCGTGAGCACGTAGCATTGGCCCTTGTGTCTCAGAACCTCTGTCTAAGACGTGGGGAGATGGGTCCCAGCTGACCAAAGCCCCGGGGTGAGGGGTGACGCATCTGCACAGGGCTTTGTACCCCCCGGGAACCCCAGCTGCCAGGCGGGCCCGTGCTGTTAGCGCAGCTGGCCGGCGGTGCACGCTGTGGCTGAGATCCCACAGTTAGAACAACATCCTGTGACAGACATCAAGGCCGTGAGACCCAGCAGCTCTCGGAGCTGCCGAGCAGGCCCCGTGGCGGGCCCTTCCCAGGGACCCTGCCCCCGAGGTCAGCACCGCAGACCACACGAGCCCTGGGCAGCTTCGCCCAGCCAGTGCTCCCCGTGTTCCCAACAGGAATGGGCAGACGACACCACCATGTAACCCCCAGAGAGGACTCTGCTTTCCATAAAACCCCCTGTCCAACCTTCCAGTAACCTCGGGCCTCCACGCCCACGTACCCAGCGCTCCTCAGCCATCACCAGCAGTCTCAGCCCCACCCTCTCCCCACCCCACAGGCCACAGCCCCTAGCACCGCAGGTCCGAGGGCCAAGACCCGGAGCCACACCGAGTGCTCAACCGGAGCCTCTAGCCAAGATGCTGAGTCCTCTGGGCCTGCAGAAAGCCCAGAAACCACACATGCCGAAGCTTCTTGGGGAGCAGGCCGGGGATGACCGCCGGGTCACCCCTGAGAGCTGGTATCAGGGCACTCCCAGGCCACGAATCCTCTGGTTAGATTTCCATTTCTGCAGAGATAGGGACAGAGCAGGGAAAGGTGGGGGAAACGAGGGGTGTCCCTAGACTTTGGTCATTCTGCTTCTGGGAGTCCCAGGCCCACGGTAGTTAGGAGTTGTCACCACAGACAGGGGTCAGCAGCAAGAGAAGGATGCAAAGGGCTGGCCAGGGCAAGGCAACGGCACAGAGGGCAGGAGCTCCAGAGAAGGGCCAGCAGGTGGCATGGTGGCTGGGGTGCTGGACTCCCACATGGCCAACAGTGGTTCGAGTCCCAGACCTGGTGGCCTGGGGGTCATGCTAGGTGCTTGTGTATGCATGCCCAGGGTACCAAGGGGAGAATGGAGGAGAAGAGATTGCAGCGTGGCCATCCCCCCGAGGGGTGATCTCTCACTGTCACCGTCTCTCTGTTTGGTGAATGCATGTGCACTATGGCAAAAACTTAATAATAATAACAACCCAGCGAGACTCATCTTAACTGAGGGATGATGCCGGGGAAGGAAACGGGGTTCGAGATCTATGTCAGAAGCCGGAGAAGGAAAGGGTGGGCACAGAGGCTGGCCCGAGGACAGGCGAGGGAAGCGTGTGCACTCAGCCTGCAGACGCCCTGGCCAGCCTTATTCTCCCCTTGGGGCGTGCCAGGTCATTTTCTCCTCTAAACGCTGCCCTGCAGGTCCTGCGAAGAGCCCTCTGGGGGAACGCCGCGACCTGGTCCAGCCTGGTGCAGGGTGCCCCTGTGCCCGGGGGCCTGACCGGCTGCAGGACAAGCTCTCCTCTCCCTCAGGCTCCCCTACCCCCTCCTCTCTCCTTTCCTGTCTCTCTCCTCTTCTCTCTCGAGTACAGGCACACTCCCCATCACACATTAGAGAACAGAGGGGCGTGAGTCGCCCTATCCCATCTCCCTCCTGTCTCGCTCCGTAGGATATCGGCAGCTTCCAGGGCAATGAGCCAGCCCATAGCCAGTGGTTAAGGGAGCCAGCGCCTATGTGGCCAGCTATGGCTCAAATCCCAGCCCCAGCAGTTTGAAAAACATGCCAGTTGCGTGTGAGTGCATGCCGCAAATCCCAACGGGAGGAGAAATGGGGGAGAAGTCCCTTGCAGCAGAAAGCCCTGAACTCGTGCATAACGGTTTTACCCAGGGCCAGACCTCCAGGGCCAGGAAGAGAGCTTACCCTCCAAAGCTCACAGGTCCCACCTGACATCAGTCAGACACTCTTGCCCAAGTCGGTCACCCAGGATGTGGCCCACGAGGCCTGGAGCCCTGAGCCCAACAGGGACAGACTGGACCACACCTCACAAGGAACCCCACGCCCTCGGGACACTGGCTCCACCGTGCAGGCGCGCCCCCGTGCAGATGATGTTTGTGAACGTGGGCTCAGGGGGAGACAACAAGAGAAACCATGACTTAGCTGTTTGCCTGCCATGGGGGTGGGGTGAGAATTGGGAGGAGAGGGGGATGAGAACAGAGGAAAGGCCGCGGGAGGGCCTGAAGCACAGAGCTCGAAGGTCAGACGTGGGGCACAGACCAAAGCCCCCTCGCTGGGCGCTTGGCAAGGCCTGCTCTCTGCACAGCTGTGCCTGACCAGCCTGCTGGGAGGGGAGAGGGACAGCAGAGCAAGCTGTTCTGTTCCCACCGCAGGCAGTCCCCTCCCTGCCCTTCCAGGAGCCCTGGTTTCTAGAACAAAGCTCCCACACGTCTTCGGCTGAGGCAGAAGACTGCCAGAGAAAAAGCATGTGTGAGAATTACTTGGAGTGTGGGCAAAAGAGAGCCTTGAGGGCGAGAGGAAGAGAGACCGCTAGAAGATCTAGGAGAGATGTCTGCAACACAAGTCCAGTTCCCACAATTATTATTATTATTATTATTATTATTATTACTATTTTTGGAGAGGTTTTCACTATAGGGCACGTGCATTCGCCAGACAGACAGAGACAGAGAGACAGAAAGCGAGAAATCACCACCCAGGGGGGATGGCCACGCCGCAATTCCTTCTCCTCCATTCTCCTCTCGGGATCTTGGGCACGCATGCACACGTGCCCAGCGTGAGCTTTAAGCCACCGGGCCCAGGACTCGAACCACAGTCGACCACATGGGAGTCCAGCGACATAGCCATTACGCTAACTGCTGGTCCCTCAGACGATTATTCATCCCTACTATTCTAGGACGGCAGTGGTGCATGATGGGAAAAGCAGGGGCTCTGCAGTCCAGCTAGTCTGGGTTCAATTCCCACCTCCATTAATTACTGGCTGTGTGATCTTAGACAAGTCATCTAACTTCTCTGACCTCCCTTTTTGCATCAGGAAATGACTATCCTAACAATTAAAATGGTGTATATAAAATGCCAGACTCATACGTAAATAGTGGCTTCCTATCCCATCTTCTAGAATTATAAAAAGCAGCTCTGGTGCCAGTCGGTGGCATGGAGGTTAAGGCACTGGATTCCCACATGGCTGGCTGTGCAGTTCAAGTCTCAGACCTGGTGGCTTGAAAATCACACTGGGTGTGTGTGCGCACCCAAAATCCTGAGAAGAAAATGGAGGAGAAGGAATTGTGGTGTGACCATCCCTCCAGAGGTGATTTCTCTCTCTTTCTCTTTCTCTCTCTCTCTCTGTCTCTCTCTCTGACAAAACACGTTCCTTTCAACAAAAACTTAAAAAAAAAAAAGTCTGAAAACTCTCAAATGCTTTGGATCTATCACTAAAACAGCAGACTCCCAAAGATGACTTGGGGCCAAACCCAAGCGTCTCCACCTGCTGGCTTTAGGGTTTGGGCCACTGTTCTTGCTTCCCGAGGTCTGTGTCCACATCCGTAGAACGGGACGCACACCTAGCTCACAGGGTTAGTGTGTGGATCACACCGTGTCAAGCACTCAGCAAAATGCCTGGCAAGGGAGAAGCCTGTGACGAATGTCAGCTTTTGCCTGCCGTCTGCTGCTGATTTTTAAAGTCACTCCCCCTTCGGTGTACGCAGATTTCAATGTCAACGTGCTACGCAAAATGAAAAGACTAGTTCTGGCCGGTGGCTCCAGCGTCTTCCTAAACAAGCCTTCACGGGGCTCGCTTAACAGGGATTCGAGGCTTCAGGAAGGGCCTGCACCCCCGCCCTGCCTGGTCTCCCGAAGTGCAACAGGACACAGGGTCAGGACGAGGGGCAGGAGTGGCCTGAGGAGAGCACGCACTGGTTCGCAGACTCTGCGCTCTCGGGCCATCCCCCAGTGGGACAGAAATGAGCCCCGGAACACCAGGAAAGGCGGCAAGGCAGCGACCTGCCCAGCGCACAGCAAGCCTCCCAGACAAGAGGGAAGAGCAGACTGAGCAGCCCCTCAGCCCCAGCTCAGCGGGCGCACTCGGAGCTGTCCCTGGTCTGTGCGAGGCTCACTGGAACTTTGCGCCTTCCTCAAGTGCCAGGCAGATGCCGGCTGGAACGCCCTCACTTCCTGGGGAGTGCCAACGACATTCAGCTAGAGCTCTGGCAGGGCATCCCACCCCGTAGGGCTCTGCTCACGGAGAACAAAGGCCTGGAGTCAGCATGGGACCTGGCCCAGGCAGCGGAGGAGGCCATCTGCAAGCTCAGGGACAGGCCTGGCCCTGAAACAGCTCCTGCCCTCAAAGCACTGGAAAGCCAAATGCTCCCTGCACAGGCTCCCGCCGGCTGGGGCTGGAACGGGGGGATCTCAGAGAGCAGCTGAGGCAGCAGTACCCCACATGGCCGATCATGCAGTTCAAGTCCCAGATTCAGCAGCTTGAGAAGCATACCAGGTATATGTGCATGCACGCCCCAAATCCCAGGAGCAGGGGCATACCAGGTATACGTGCATGCACGCCCCAAATCCCAGGAGCAGGGAGACATGGAGGAGAAAGGATTGCGAGGCAACCATTCCCCACTGGGGAGGGGCTTTCTCCTGTCCCTCTCTGTCTCTTCCGGAGCACACACACTCCAGGAAAGAAAATATATATTTCCCGCAATAACCCGGATGCAGGACTGTGGCCGTGGGAACGCTCAGAGCTGAGGGGTGCCTGGCCCACCTTCTCCGTACTTGCTGGGAGTATCCTACAGCAAACACTGCAGTAAAACTGGCCTGGCACATAAAGATTCTTGACCAATTCTTGCTGAATGGATGAGCTGTGAGAGAGACCACGCGAGCACGCTGGGGCCTGGCCCGCAGCAGGAGATGTAAAGCGCGTGGACCTGTGCAGGCAGACCCGGTTCCCGCTGCAGGCGAGGGTGGAAGCTCAGCTCCCTGGGCTTTCATCTCCTTATCTGCACAACAGAGACACCTGGTCTGCTGGGAGGGCGAGGCGAAGTGGACTGCTCGGCAGCACCGAGGACATAGTACACCAGGTGGTCGGGAAAGCCCCGACGTGTTTTTTTCCACGTAAACACGCGTCCTGACTTTTCTGACAGCCCAGCGGTAAGCACTCGCGGTTGTTGGCTTTCCACACAGCCAGGACAGGCCCCTACCTCAGGCCTGGAACCCCTGGGCACCTCTCACCTCTCTCTTTCAGCCTCGCTGGCTGTCTCCCTCCCCTCGTCCTCCCTGTGAACAGCCGTGAACCAGCAGCTTAGCCAGGGGCCAACCGC
>NW_006201391.1:271193-273576 GCF_000334495.1 Tupaia belangeri chinensis
GGGCGCCTCCAGCGAGGGCCAGGCGGAGGCCCTGAACTGGGCACGCCTCCCAGTGAGGGCCAAGAAGGTAGAGGCAGAGGCAGGGCACGTGGCTGGGCAGCAACTGCAGGGGTTCTGGCTGGAGCTCCCCACGCTCCCCTCTGCCCGGCACCTCCCGGCTTTGCCAGCTTTCAAAATGGCTGCCAAGAAGGGGAGAATAAGAACCTGTCAGAGACGCAGCTTCTGAGTCCAGGCCTTGCCTTCCCGGCCACCCGCAGCCAGCAAGCAGCACAGCCCTGCCCTCAGGGCCACCTGCAGCCAGCCAGCACCAGCTGCAGCCAGGCTCAACCCTGAGGGAAGGGCCAGGAGGGAGCGGGCAGAGGCCTCTGACAACTGACCGGAAACTCGACACCAGCCCAGCTGGTGCCAGGACCTAGAAACGGGTCACCAGGGCAGAGGGAAGAGACCAGAGGGTGGCAGGTCGAGGGGTAAGAAGCGGAATGGAAGTGCAGTGGCCGAGAGGAAAGTGTGCAGGAGGACGAGGGTTTGGCGGGGTAAAGCCCGTGAAGGAAGGCTGTGGGTGGCGACTCGCAGCTCCAGAAACGTGACTAGGCCCCAGGTCCCGGGTTCCCACCCCGCCCCACCCCACACGGACAGGGATGCCCAGGTCGGGCCAGGGCTTGCCCACCAGACCCAGGGAAGCCTGTGGCCCGGCACGTCAGGAGCTGCGTGACAGCCCCTGTGGTGGCTTCTTACCTGGGGATCCCACAGCCGGGTGAGGTTGGGGTACAGGTAAAACTGGATTCCTTGGGCCGCCCCAGGCAGCGTCACCCCTCGAATCAGCAGGACCACCAGCATGAGGTAGGGGAAGGTGGCTGTGAAGTACACCACCTGGCCGAGGGCAGACAGAGACAGGCTGGTGAGGCGGGGGCAGGCCTCAGCTGTCACCAGGGCAGGAGGTGCGCCCCACAGAGAAGGCGCAGGAAGCCCCTCTCCTGTGAGCCCTACTCCCTGTGCTTAAACCACAGCCTCCCCCTCTTCAGTCGCCCTCCCCTGGACACATGTTCCGTAAATATCTGCTGAGTGATGCGGGCTGTCAGGTATGGGGGTCCTGTACCACGTGGCCTATCCTCACGGGGCTGGAGCTGAGCACAACAAGCAGCCGGGGCCTCCGGGCACGAGGCCAGGAGGGTCAGAACGCCGCCCCACACCACGGGTGCTCTAGGCCAGAGTCCCTGGATTCTGGGCTGGGCTGAGGATCATCCTGAGATGAACAGACTTCATTCTTGCCCCAAGGACCGTGGGACACGTGTCACATGAAACGGGCCCACGGACTGCGTTCGGTTTGCGCCATGCTCACGTGTGCTGTGTCCAAGACCACATTCCTCCGGGAGAGTACCCCCCCCCCCATTCAGCTTCCCTGGATACCAGAAGTACAGGGGATTGAATCCAGGGGAGGCACAGGACCCAGGAAGGGGGCCACAGAGCCTTCGCTGGGCCACGCCTCGGGTGCTCCTGGGCCACGGTGCGTGAGGTGGGGAGCCGGGAGGCCGGGGCACCGACACAGACCTTGCCCGTGGACTTGACGCCCTTCCAGATGCAGAAGTAGCAGACGACCCAGGCCAGTAGGAGGCACAGCGCCAGCTCCCAGCGCAGGGCGCCCAGCTGCTGGATACCGGCGGAGAGCTTCAGGACGCGCCTCCTGGGGAGAGGGTGGGCCGTGTCCACCTCGTGCCAGCCTGTGTCCTCACGCCCTCGGGCAGCAGAGCCACCCTCCAGGCTCCGGTCCCGAGGCTTGCTGGCCCTTGCCACCCAGATCCACGGGACAGTCCCCAGCCACGGTGGGCACAGATAGATGAGTGGCAAGGCAAGCTGTCCCCAGTCTGCTTGTCCTCCTCCGCCATGGGGAGGGTGCAAATCCAGAAGTCCTCACCCGGGTTTTAGGGCTCTCTGACACAGGGCCGAGCCCTGGGCGAGCATCAGTGTGTGTGGGGACAGGTGGGCAGGAGACAGCATACATGCAGCTGAGCACACAGGTGGTGAGTGGGGACTGCATGTACGTGTGCGCTCTACACGCCAGCGGGCACACGCCTGAGGAAAGGGCAGCACGGCCTGAGGAGAGCTGGGCAAGCTCGCCTCCGAGACCCTCCCCACGTCGGCCTGCGCGCCGACACAGCGGAAGCCAGCGCTCGGTGACAGCCCAGCACCCAAGGAGCAGCACCCTGCCTAGGCGCCCACGGAGAGCTGCCGCACCCACTCTCCCCTGCCCTAGGTGCCCACGGAGAGCCACCGCATCCACCCTCTCCTGCCCACAGTGCCCGCAGAGAGCCGCTGCGCCCACCCTCCCCTGCCCACGGTGCCCGCGGAGAGCCGCCGCGCCCACCCTCTCCTGCACACGGTGCCC
>NW_006201391.1:274007-315992 GCF_000334495.1 Tupaia belangeri chinensis
CCGGCGACACTTCCTGGCCACAGCCGGTGAGGGTGACGGACGCCATCGCAGAGAGGCTAAGGTACACGCGTGTACACGGGGACGCTCCGGCCTGGCTTCCGAGCACTGGCGGGGGTGAACGACCACTCTGCTCTGTAAGCTTTGTGTCTTGTCTCCAAAATGCAGATAATACCCACCGTTGAAGGTTGATGGGCAGATGGCGCGGTGGGGCGGGACGCTACCAGAGGGCCACTGGGGTTACTCGAGCCCCAGACCCAGAGGCTTGGAAAGCAGGCCAGGCGTGCGCGCGCGTGTGTGTATGTGTGCGCGCACGTTCCCAAAAGTGGATAGTGGAGGAGAAGGGATGGTGGCGTGGTCGCTCCCTGTGGGGATGCCTTCTCACTTTCTCTCTCCCTCTCTGTCTCTCCCCAGCAAGCACATGCACCCTATAGCCAATTTGGTTTTTTAAAAAAGACTGATGGAGGGATTAAATGAAAATGTGAATGTAAACGCTTGGTGAATAGCTTTTATTATTTATCCATTGCTTAGGAGTTTCACAGAGCGTTGATATTCTCTTTCACATTTTATTAGCATAATAGCCCTGGGAAATATTAAACAGGGGTTGTTCTCCCTATTGTAAAAATGAAGAAAATGAGTCTTACAAATGCCCTGTTATGGGCCAACAGGCGGCGCAGAGGTTAAGGCGGCCGGATCCCACATGGCCAACTGTGCAGTTCAAGCCCTGGATCCGGGGACTTGAGAATCACGCTGGGCGCGTGTGCGTGCGTGCCCAAAATCCTGAGAGGAGAGTGGAGAAGAAGGGATTGCGGCACGGCCATCCCCCAGGGGTGATTTCTCACTTTCCCTCTTTCTGTCTCTCTCTAGCGAGTGCACATGCTCGGTGGCAAAAAACCTCAGAAAGAAAAAAGAGAAAAGAAAAACCGAGGGGTAAAGGTGAGTAGGAGGAACGGCACGAAAGCTGCCACATTCGTTAGTGCAGAGTGTCCCCCCTGGCCTGTAGAGGACTCCAGCCCCAGTCCAGAACTGGGTCATTTACTGAGCAGGAAGACTTCCTCCCGGCTATCCCCACATCGGAGGGCAGGGGCCACGGGGCAGGCGCCGAGACTGGGGACGGGAGAATGAGGTGCAGCGTGGAGCAATGGTCAGCACAGGCCAGCGGGCTCTGCAGCTGGGCTGTCCCACGGGGACCACTTCGGCCCAGTGGTTTGGAGACAGAGTAGCCGCAGCGACCCTCCTGCCTCGGCCTCCCAGCTGGGAGCATGGGCGTCACCACCACAGCCCGACCTTGAGGGTGGACCGGGGATCAAATCTAAGCCTCCCACGTGGTCCCAGCCTGCAGAGCGTCGCAGCAGTGCACGCCACCAGGGCTGGCACCTGTTTAATCAAAGTTCAATTCAAATTTGTTTAATTTTTATTATTCTTAAAATTTTGCTATAGGGTGGGACCAGCAGTTAGCATAATGGCTATGTCGCTGGACTCCCACATAGTCGACCATGGTTCAAGTCCCGGACCCGGTGGCTTAAACTCACGCTGGGCACATGTGCGTGCGTGCCCAAGATCCCGAGAGGAGAATGGAGGAGAAGGGATTGCGGAGAGGCCATCACCCCGGGGGATGATTTCTCGCTTTCTGTCTCTCTGTCTCTCTCTGTCTGTCTGGCGAGCGCACACGCCCTATAGCAAAAGTCTCTCCAAAAAAAGAAAAAAATATTTGCTATAGGGTACATATGCTTGCCGGAAAGAGAGAGAAAAAGAGAGAGAAGAAAAGTGAGAAATCACCCCCCAGCAGGGATGGCCACACTGTGATCCCTTCTCCTCTTGGGATTTGGGGCATGCATGCACATGCACCTGGTGCGTTTTTCAAACTGCAGGGTCCAGGACTTGAACCGCAGTGTTGGCCATGTGGGGTCCACCTGCCTCAACCAGCATGCCACTGCTGGCCCTAAACTACAGTTCTAAGCTGTGTTTCCCAGACACACTAGCACGTTGCCGGTGCTCCGTAGCTTATGCGGCCACCGTGTTGCCCAGCGCAGAGCTCTTTGGGAGACCACCGCCCTCGGTATTTTTGTTGCCATTACTTTCGGTGCATTAGAGTCGGTGCTTCCATTGCCGCAGGCGCCTTGCGTAGTCTTCACGGTTCAAGAAAGGACCAGCAGACCCCATGGAGGTTAAGGTATCTGATTCAAGTCCCAGACCCACATGGCTTGCAGCACGGTTCGAGTCCCAGACCCAGAGGCTTGAAAAACATGCCAAGAGTGTGTGCATGCTGAATATCTTGAAAGAAGGACGGAGGAGAAGGGATTGAGGCAGGTCATCCCCACTGGGGGATGATTTCTCATTTTCACTCTCTCTCTCTTTCTCTCTCCTCAGTGAACACACATGCCCATAGCAAACTAAAAGACAAAACAAAACAAAAATGTTCAGGATAGGGAACATTGGCAGTTGGCGTAATGGCTATGTCGCTGGACTCCCATGTAGTAGACTTGTTCAAGTCCTGGACTCGGTGGCTTAAACTCACGCCGGGCACATGTGCGTGCATGCCCAAGATCCTGAGAGGAGAATGGAGGAGAAGGAATTGCAGTGGACTTCCCCCCGGGGGGTGATTTCTCACTTTCTGTCTCTCTGTCTCTCTGTCCTTCTAGTGAGTGCACACGCCCTGTAGCAAAAATCTCTCAAAAAAAATTTTTTTTGGATAAATTAATTGCTATTATAAATTATACTGATGACAAAACAACATTTTCCCACGACCAGCAGGTGGCATAATGGTTACATCACTGGACTCCCATGTAGCCGACCATGATTCGAGTCCCGGACTCAGTGGCTTGAAATTCACATCAGGTGCGTGTGCATGCTTGCCTAAAATCCTGAGAGGAGAATGGAGAAGAAGGGATTGTGGCGTGGCCATCCTCCCTGGTGGTGATTTCTCACTTCCTGTCTCTCCATCTCTCTGGCAAGCACAAAGACCCTATCAAGAAAAAGAAAAAAAAAAAAAAAAAAAAACTGAGTCTCAGTCATATGACCTGAAAGGGCTAGTTAAGTCCACATCAATTGTAAGTTTGAAAGACCTGAAACAGTACCAGAAAGAAAAATGAGAAACAACTAAATGGACAAACCATATATCAAAACGTATTTCTAAATTAATAAATCTTTAAACTACATTTTTAAAATATATTTATTTATTCATTTAATTTCATTTGTTATTATTTTTTAATTTGAACACAGAGAGAGAAAGGGTAAGTGAGGAAGCAAGCTGCCAGGTTCGGGACTTGAACCACAATTGGCCATGTAGGAGTCCAGCACCCTTAACCATCATGACACCTGCTGGCCCCTAAACTACATTTTTTAAAAAGTCAGTTCTATTTGTGAATTGAGTACATCAATTTCTTTCTTTTTTTGAGAGATTTTTTTCTATCAGGCATGTGTACTTGCTGGAGAGACAAAGAGACAGAGAGAAAGAAATCCGCCAGGTGAGATAGCCATGCCGCAATCTCTTCTCCGTTCTCCTCTTAGGATCCTGGGCACACACACACGTACCCAGTGTGAGTTGCAAACCGCCAGGTCTGAGACTCCAACTGTGCTCGGCATGCGGGAGTCCAGCACCCCAACTGCTATGCCACCTGCTGACCCTACTTCGATTTCTTTTTAAAGAATAAAAAGGCCTGTAACATCTTCCCTGTGATGCTGGTGGTTCTCTTACCCGTTTTTAGATTTTCTGCTATAGGGTGCATGCACTCACTGGAGAGAGACTGAGTTGAGAGAGAGAAAAAGTGAGAAATCGCCCTCCTAGAGGGGATGGCCACATCACAATCCCTTCTCCTCCATTCTCCTTGGGACTTTGGGTGCACATGCACATGAGCCCAGCGTTTTTCAGGCCACTGGGTCCAGGACGCAAACTGCAGTCAGCCGGGTGGGATGTAACGCCTTAACCACCACACCACCTCTGCCCCATCTCACTTTATTCTTGATGGAAGCTCCCCATCAAGCTCCCTGGCCAATTTCTAGCGTGTCCTGACTGAGGACTGGGGACGGGGACAGGCCCAGCCTGGGTCAGGCGGCAGAGCAGGAGGAGGCAGCGGCTGCCGGGCGGGGGCCTTACCCGTGTTCCACTCGTGGTGGCAGCTTCCCCAGGGAAGGTCCGTGGTGAAGCTGCTGAAGAGGTAGAAGAGGGCCCAGGCCAGCACGATGATGTAGTAGACGTTCAGGAGGATGACGATCATCTGGGAGGCATAGCCGATGCTTGCGGGTGCAGAGCGGGCAGGGCGGGTTCCCACCACTGCCCGTGCCAGGCCAGGAGAGGGTCTGCACTGCCTGCTGGGACCCTCAGCGAGGAGTGCTGGGGCTGGCCTCTGCCCTCCCACCCCCGCCCGCGCCCCAGCGGGGATGCCGGTGCCCCAGCAGCCCTTCTGGGCCAGACCTGCACTGCCCGCTGGGGCCCTCAGCGAGGAGTGCTGGGACTGGCCTCTGCCCTCCCACCCCCGCCTGCGCCCCAGCGGTGCTGCCGGTGCCCCAGCAGCCCTTCTGGGCCAGAGGGACTTCCTCTTGTCCTCTGCTACAGCACCCCTGCGCCCCGTGCACCTCCATCTTCAGTAGTTCTGAAAGTTCTCTGACCCACAGTTATTTCAAATGTGCCAGACTAACTCAGAGCTTCCAGGGTCTCGTTCCCCAGAACCAGTCTGAAATTAAGAGGGGCAGCCTGTGCCCATGGGAGAAAACCAAGGAGCGAATGAGCATCTCTAAGATACATCCGCTGGACCAGCAGGTGGCGTGGAAGTAAGGCGCTGGGTTCTACGTGGCCAACCGTGCCCACGGTTAGAGTCCCAGACCTGGTGCGTGAAAAACACACAGGCATGTGTGCACGTGTGCCCAGAAATCCCAAGAGGAGACTGGAGGAGGAGGAATGACGATGTGGCCATTCCCCTCTGGGGGTTATTTCTCGCTTTCTCTGTCTCTTGTGAGTGCAGGTGCCTATAGCAAAATTTAAAAAAATAAATAAAAAAGGCGTATTCATCCTCTCTAATAACTGTAGGTGTCTATAGCTGTACTGAAATGCCTCCGAGTGGTAGAACCAGTGGTTTTCCAAACTTGTCTGCACACTACAATGGCCCGGGCGGTATTCACAGAATTCCAACTCCAGGTCAGACCCCAGAGCGTTTAAGTCACACTGTCTGGGGGTGGGGTAGGCTGCAGGATGTTGTGGAGATTCTCAGGCGACTCCCGTGAGCAGGCGAGTCTGAGGGCCGCTGGTAGAACCCAGGGCTGTGGAGTTGTTGAAGACATGGGCAAAGATGTCTGCTCGTGTCTAGTGACATCGTAAGTCACTGTCACACTTCCACAGGGAATTTAACAAACTAGATCAAGAAGAAGCAACGTGACAACCCACGGGATCCAATAAATGTACCTGGGAATTTTTCCATGGAAATAATTCCAAAAGGGAGGGGAAGCCATCTGAACAAACACACACAGCAGCAGAGCACACAGACGTGACGAGTGGGGCCAGCCAGCAGTGTGGTGGGGAAGGCAGCTGGACCCCACGCGACAGACTGTGCGGTTCGAGCCCCAGATCTGGCAGCTGGAAAAGCACACCAGGCACATGTGCGTGTGTCCAAAATCCCAGGAGGGGATGGAGGAAAAGGGGTGTGGGACGAGCCTCCCCACAGGGGTGCTTTCTCTCTCTGACGAGCGCATGTACCCTCTAGCAAAAGATAAAAAATAAATAAACCATAAAAAATGTTTTTACAGGGACCAGCAGGTGGAGTGGTGGTTAAGGTGCTAGACACTCCCACATGGCTGACCAGGGTTCAAGTCCCTGGACCTGGTGGCTTGCTTTCTCACTTTCCCTTTCTCTTTCTCTATCTCTGTCTCTCTCTGGTCAAACTAAAAGTAAATGAATAAATAAATAAAATAAAATAAATACTTATTAAAAAAGAAATAAAATAAACTTGAAAAAGATTTTTTTAAAAAACGTTTTTACAAATAATCGAAAATAGGCAGAAATCCCCAGAGAACATTCTGTAAACTATGGTATATCTACCTGAGGGAAGCTTATGCAGTCGTTGTGTGATTTCCGTGCAGAAAATGGAAGCTAGGACTAACCGCAATTTTAAAAAAGAACAAAACCGTACACGTTCCGTATTAATAGGCATATCACATCTATAGAAAGAGAAAGAAATACTGAAACAAAACCGTCCATACTGGAACCACAAATGTTCTTCAGTAGATGAACAGTTAAACAGGTACACCCATACCGCGGGCCGGGGGGTGGCACGGCGGTGACACAGCTGGAACCCCATGGGAAGGTCCTGGGGTCATATCTCAGGACCTCCCTGAGTGCACCAGACACAGCCGATGCCTGTGACCCAGGCCAGCTGCGACCGAGTGTGGGCGGCAGTGCAGGGCACCTCGCTCTGTTGCTCTCTCTCTCTGACTCTGTCACAGAAGGAATGGAAGGAAGAAGGAAGGGAGTTTCTGACTCTCTCTCTCGAGGAGAGAGGGAGAGAGGGAGAGAGAGAGGAAGGAAGGAAGGAAAGGAAGGAAGGAAGGAAGGAAGGAAAGGAGGAAGGAAGGAAGGAAGGCAGGAAGGAAAGGAGGAAGGAAGGAAGGAAGGGAGAAAGGAAGGAAAGGAGGAAGGAAAGGAGGAAGGAAGGAAGGAAGGAAGGAAGGGAGGGAGGAAGGAAGGAAGAAAAGGGAGAACAAAGAAGCCTTTAAAAAGAAGAAATGAGCTACAGATGCACGCGCCGGCATCTGGTGGATCAATGGGCTTGAAGGGTCTCATGCTGGTGAAAAAGAGTGTGCACGGCACACCCCACGTGCAGCCTCCCCAGAGGATAGCCTCTAAGAGGCTAAGGATGGGCGGGAGAGCTCGGGCGGCTATAGAGGGCACAGGACGGGTCTTTGAGGTGACGGGTGGCTCCAAATCCTGACTGTGATGGTGTCTCCACACATTCACCTGTGTCATGAAGTCACACAGTGGTACGCACGTACGCACGAGCGCGGGGAACTGGCAGATCCCAAAGGAGGTCTGTGGATAGCCTCTAAGAGGCTAAGGATGGGCGGGAGAGCTCGGGCGGCTATAGAGGGCACAGGACGGGTCTTTGAGGTGACGGGTGGCTCCAAATCCTGACTGTGATGGTGTCTCCACACATTCACCTGTGTCATGAAGTCACACAGTGGTACGCACGTACGCACGAGCGCGGGGAACTGGCAGATCCCAAAGGAGGTCTGTGGAGTTGTTGAAGACATGGGCAAAGATGTCTGCTCGTGTCTAGTGACATTGTAAGTCACTGTCACACTTCCACAGGAAATTTAACAAACTAGATCAAGAAGATCCTGAAGGAGGTCTGTGGGTACACCAGTGTGGATCTCTCAGGGTTTGATGTACTGAATTACGGAAAGAAACTTCCTGGGAATCCGTAATTACCTTAAAATAAACACTTAAAAAATGTATATGTGTGTGTGTGTGTGTGTGTGTGTGTATGATATATATATATATATTTAGAGAGAGAGAGATAATGAAATAAAACACCCTACATGTTAAATAGCTATTGTGTCAAAGATGGTAGAACTATTCATAAAAATTTTTCTCCTTTAAAATTTCTTTTAACATATTTTATAATTGATTGAATGTCTTTAAAAATACAAAATCATTATATGCTACATATTATATATATGATTTTGTATTTTTAAAGACATTCAATCAATTATATGGCATATATTTATATATATATATGTATATAACATATTGGCTCATCAGAAAACTCATGATGTACTTTTTTATGTTTTCCTATGCAAAAATGCATCATGACTTTTCTGATCACCCAATAGTATATATAATACATATATTATATATATTTTAAATACATAATAACTTTGCACTCTACTTTCTCTTTTTTGAGAGGTTTTTGCTATAGGGCATGTGCACTTGCCAGAAAGACAGACAGAGACAGAGAGACAGAAAGTGAGAAATCACCCCCCAGGGGGGATGGCCACGCCACAATCCCTTCTCCTCCATTCTCCTCTCAGGATCTTGGGCACGCACACACATGTACCCAGCATGAGTTTAAGCCACCAGGTCCGGGACTCGAACCGCAGTCGACTACATGGGAGTCCATCGACATAGCCATTACGCCAACTGCTGGTCCCATGTAGTCTATTTTTTAACCTAAAACATTTGTCCAGCCTCCACTTGTCCCTCATCTTTTTTTAAAATGTTAGGGGTTTTTAAATAATTGTTTATATATATTATTTCAATTTGCTATTGGGCACGTACGCTCACCAAAGAGAGACAGAAACAGAGAAAGAGAGGGAGGATAAGAAAGTGAACTGTCTGGTCTAGGACTCCAACTGGGGTCTGTCAGGTGGGAGTCCGGTGCCTTAACCACCACGCCACCTGCTGGCCCTCTCCCTCATCTTCTAGTGGCCCAGGCGGCTAGCTTAATATTCAGCCCACAGTCCTACCTTCACCTCAGAACCTCCTGGTCACCCAGCTGCCCAAGTACGGACTCAGGTACAGAGCTACTCACCCTCAAAGATGGGGCAGATCTTCCTCCAGGCTGTGACGCCCCCCTGGCTCGTGTACTGGCCCAGAGCAGTCTCCAGGAGGAAGACGGGAATGCCACAGGTGAAGAGGAAGATGAGGTAGGGGATGAAGAAGGCACCTGGGGGTGGAGAAAGGCCATGCGTCGCCCGCATCCTCCTCCTCTGGTCCTTACTCCTCATCTCCTTCCATTACCCGCCCCCCAGCCAGAGTCTCAGGGTGGGGGGCAGGGAAAGGACCCCGGGGGAAACACACAACTTTGTGACCCCCATTTCGGGGTCAAGAGTCACCAAATGATCCATTCCCGTGCCTCTTTCCACTGTGAAGTCCAGTCCACAGCTGGCTTGCCCCTTCCACAACAGCAGCTACCACCCTCGCTGACGCACCTGTGGCCGGATACCCAGGAGCACAGCCACTCCGCAGCTGAACTCGGATTCCCCTTCGGCGATCTTTCTGTGTTTTCAGAACCACTGATTGGACCAGACTGCTGATCCAGAAATGCTGGTCTCTGCTCTGCCACGGACTCTATCTGCAGCAACATGGACGGGAACTCCCAGGATAGAGAACCACAGAAGCAGACCCTGCATAGAGACGGGAACTGCCTTCCAGCTTTCACCCGGGTACTGGTCAGTGCGTGTGTCTGAAAACGTACCCAACGTGAGGCTGAGAATCACTGAAATGACGAGTCGTGGAGCTCACACGGTGCCTGTCCTCACCAGCCGGACTGAATAATCTCATGATTCACCGGCGCTGGTGAATCAGTGAACATGCGTAACCTCAGCAGTGGGGAGCAGCTAGCCCTAGACTGAACACGACTTCGGTCCTACCTAACAAACCCTTATTAAAAGCAAGAAGGAAAAGGGACGGTAGCTACCCTGGTCCCAGATCAGAGCTCGAGAACATCTATAGAAATATAATATTATCCAGCAACAAATAAGGCAAACGTATTAACAGGTCTGGCATCTGATCAAAAATTCCCAGAAGACCTAGCCACGCTAGCCCATGCTGTTAGACCTGGCTCCTTGGAAGGCTGAGGCCACATAGGAGACCCAAATTTGATTCCCAACCCACTCCCAAAAAGCCAGGAGCACTAGTATGCACCTGTAGTCCACCTAGTCAGAAGGCTGATGCAGGAAAATCAGTACTTATGGCCAGAGTGTCGGAAAGAACTGGGCATGGTGGCAATAATCTCATGTTAAATAAATAAATAATCGGGAAAGGAAAGCAGGAAAATGTCACTCAGTCAACTGAATAAAGTAGAAGAATCAGTCAATTAAATCTGACCCAAAACTAACACAGATGTTAGCACAAAAGGGAATTTAGAAAGTTATTATAACTATATTGTATATTCAAAAAGTTAAACAGAGACATGAAAGATACTAAAAAAAGACCCAAAGTAAACCTAATTTTCTTTCTTTCTTTCTTTTTTCTTTTTTTGTAAGAGAGACAATCATGAGGGGGCAGGAAAAGAGAGGGAGGAGGCCATCTCTTTGACAGGGTCTCTCCAGGTCATGGTCTTCTGGCCCCAAACTCCCACTTAGCTACAAGCACTTTGGCTAGTGCCCAGCTAACCAATGTTACTGTACCCAGGCTGACTTTAGGCTGGGCTAGGAACCAGACGTGGGCCTCCCATGCAAACTTAGCCACTGCTCGGTGGCATCTTCCCCCTTGTGCCACCATGGCTAGGCCCCAGTCAAACTTGTAGAGATAAAAACTACATTATGTGAGATTTAAAAATGCACTGGGGCCAGCTCTGTGGCACATTGGTAAAGCACTTCTTAATACAGTAGGATCCCACGTGGCAATCACAGTTTGAATCTCTGGCCCAGTCCACCTGAGACACACCAGGCATGCACAAAGTGCCGAGGAAGAGGGGGTCATGGTATGACTAGGCCCTGTGGATGCTACTTCTCTCTCTCTTAGATGTTCTATCATGAATAATGACAGATAGATAATCTATCAATAATAATGATAGAGATTATGGTAACTACATAGATAAACATATAATTTTCCTTATTGCTCGGATTTCTTTTAAAAATATTGGTTAAACAAAAATAACAATGTAATATGTAGACATGTAAATAACATGTAAACAAGTGAAGTGTATAGCAACAAGAGCACAGACATGAGACATGAGAAGAGAAATAGAATTGTCCTATTCAAAAGTTCATATCTATCGGGTTGTTGGAAAAGTCGTGATGCATTTTTCTATGTTTTTCTATACAAAAATGCATCATGACTTTTCAAGCAACCCAATCTATCTGTATAGTAGTACAATGTTACTTGACAGTAAGCTATGATAAGAAAGAGGTATGCTACAAAATCTAAAACACATACACACACAGCAAAAAAGTTATAATTAATAAGCCAAAAAAAGAATAGAACCAACAGTGGAATAATTTAAAATATCCAATTAAACCCCAAAAAAGGCAGAAGGGGAGGAAAGGAAGAAGAAGGAACTGATAGAATAAATAGAAAGGAAACAGTAAGAGGACAGACTTAAACCTAACCAAACAAATAACTATATTAAACGTAAATGGTATAAAGATCCCAATTAAAAGGCAGAAATTATTCAATCGGCTTTAAAAAAACAGCAGGACTCAATGATATGCTACCTAAAAGAAATGCGCTTCAAATAAAAAGGGCATGAAGAGGTTAAAGCTAAAAGTCTAGAAAAAGACTTACTGTGGCCAATTGTACTGAAAAGAAAGCTGGGGCCAGAGAGAGAAGGAGAAATTGGGAGACCCCGCAATTCCAGAAACAAGTGAGAGAGACAGAAATAGCAACTCCAACAGGGCCCTGACCTGGGAATCCACCCCCAGGCCCAGCCCGCCCTAGATGATGGGTCTGCACAGTCTCATCAAGCTCAAGAACACGGACCAGCAACACTCCCACGTGGGTCAGCATCGCAGAGAATCATACTTTCCCATGTGCTTCCTCTTATGTTGTTTTTAGTAATCACATGAACCTAATGCTTAAAAAAATAATAAAGCTGGGAAGTGTTTATTTTTAATAATTATTTATTTTATTTTATTTATTATTATTTTAATCTGCTATGGGGCACATGCATTCACCATAGAGAGACAAAGCGGAAAATGGGGGAAAATGAGAGAGCAAGCCACCGGGGCCAGGACTCGAACCACAGTTAGCCATGTATGAGTCCAGTGCCTTAACTACCATGTCACCTGCTGGCCCAGGGAAGTTTATCTTAATTTCACACTAAGTAGATTTCAGAGTAAATATTGCCAAGGAGGTCATTTTATTGGTCATTGGAAAAGTCTATGTGTTTCTATGCAAAAATGCATCATGACTTTTCCAACTAACCAATATAGTGATAAAGAAGTTAACTCATCCAGAGAAATAAAATTCTAAATGCATATTCATCTAGTAATAGAACTTGGTTCAAAAACATATTTTGAACTGGGGTCAGCAAGGTGGCTTAGGGATTAAGGCATTGAACTCCCATAGGACTGAACATGGTTCAAGTTCTGGACTTGGTGGCTTGAAAATCATGCCAGATGCATGTGTGTGAGCACCCAAAATCCCAGGAGGAGAATGGGGAAGAAGGGATTGCAGCGTAGTCATTTCCCCTGGGGAACAATCTCCCACTTTCCCTCTCTGGCGAGCACAGGTGCCTTACAGCAAAAACAAAACAAACAAACAAACAAAAAAACCTTATAGAACTACAAGGAAAAATAAATTCCTAATTAAAGTCAAAGATTTTAATACCCTTCTCTCAATAACTTATCAAAGTAAATAACAATCATGGAACCAGCAGTTAGCGTAGCGGCTATGTCACTGGACTCCCACGTAGTGGACCGCGGTTCGCGTCCCGGGCCCGGTGGCTTAAAACTCACGCTGGGCGCGTGTGCATGCGTGCCCAAGATCCCGAGAGGAGAACAGAGGAGAAGGGATTGCGGTGTGACCATCCCCCCTGAGGGGTGATTTCTCGCTTTCTGTCTCTATGTCTCTCTCTGTCTGTCTGGCGAGCGCATGTGCCCTATAGCAAAAATCTCTCCAAAAAAAAAAAAAAAAGAAAAAGAAAAGAAAAGTAAATAACAATAAAATATAAGACTTGAAAAACATACCAAAAAACCCCACTTACTGGATACTTAGATTGAGTCATCAGGAAATCATGACACTTTTTTGCATAGAAAAATACATGACTTTTCTGATGACCCAATAGAACATTCTATTCAACAATAACAGCATATACATTGTTTATTGTTTTCAGTTGTGTATGGAATTTTTACGAAGATAGACCAGCTCTTAGACCATAAACTCAGTAAGTCTATAAGGATTCAAATCACCAAAGGGAAAAATACTTGAAAATTTTCCACAGATTTGGGAATTAGATAATACACTCCTTTTTCTTCTTTTAACTGGACCATTTATTCCAGGGACTATTAATGTTTCGAAGTTTGTAGATTTTCTTGTTTGTTTTTTAGGTTTTTGCCATAAAGTGTATGTGGTCAATGGAGAGAGAGACAGTGAGAGGGAAAGTAAGAAAACACCCGCCCAGGATGGGATGGCCGTGCCGCAATCCCATCTCCACCATTCTCCTCTCAGGATTTTGGGCATACATGCACATGTGCCTGGTGTGAATTCCAAGCCACCGGATTCAGGACTCGAACTATGCAGCCAGCAATGTGGGATGCAGCCATGGTTGTGGCCCAATAATACACTTGTAAATAGCCTCTGAGTCAAAGAAGTCATCCAAAGAGAAATGAGAAAGAATCTTACATGGAATAAAATGAAACATAATATATCAAACTGTGCGGGATGCTGCAATGCTTAAGGGGAGATTTCTAGAATACACGGTTACTATGCTAACAGAAGAAAAGTTTCAAATCCATCACCTTGGCTTCCACCTTAAGACATGAGAAGGATCAGCCAGCGGCATGATAACTAAAGCACTGGATCCCACATGGCTGATTATGCAGGTTTAGTCCTGGACCCGGTGGCTTGAAAAACACACTAGATGCATGTGTGCCCAAAATCCAAAGAGGAGAGTGAAGGAGAAGGGACTATAGTTTGGTCATCTCCTCTCAGGGGAGCTGTCTCTCTCTCTCTCTCTCTCCCCGCCCCCTCTTTCTCTGGCAAGCACATATGTCCTATAGTAAACAAAATAACAATAACAAAAAAATGAGAAAAATAAGAGGAAGTGAAATCCAAAATAAGTTGAATTAAGTAATAAAAACTGAGTGAAAATCAATTAAATAGAAAACAGAAAAACAATAGAGAAAATAAATAAAGCAAAAGCTGGTCCTTTGAGACAATTGAAAAAATGGATAAACTTCCAGAAGACATGTGTTATCAGTATGACAAATGAGCGAGCTATCATTAGTACAGATTCTACAGATATTAAAAGGATAATGAGAAAATATATGAAAACTTGCTGTCAATAAAATTTCAACAATTAGGTAAAATAGACCAATTCTTTATAAAACACGACTACCAAAGGTCACCTGAGAAGAAATAGATAACATGAATAGCCTTATAACTATTAAGGAAATTGGATTTTTGGTTAAGAACCTTCCCAGGAATGCGTCCAGCAGGTGGCATGGTGGTTAAGGTGCTAGAACCTCACAAGGCTGATCACAGTTCCGGCACTGAACCTGGTGGCTTGAAAATCATGCAGGGTGCATGTGCATGCATGCTCACAATCCCAAGAGGAGATGGAGAAGGGACTGTGGCATGGCCATACCCCCAGTGGGTGGTTTCTCACTTTCTCTCTCTCTCTCTCTCTCTCTCTTCTCTGAGGTGAGTGCACGTGCACTATGGAAAACAAAACAAAACAAACAAACCCTCTTCCTAGGAAGACAATTTTAGGCTCAAATATCTTCACCAGTGAGTTCTGCAAACAAATTATACCAATTCTACACAAACTCTTGCAGAAAACTGGAAAAAAGGGAATGCTTCTCAACCCACTCTATGAAGTCAGTTTTACCCTGCGTCTTAGTCCATTGTGTTGCTATTAACAGAAATGCCTGAGTCTGGGTGATTTATTAAAATAGAGGTGTATTTAGCTCCCAGTCTGGAAGTTCAAGGTCAAGGGGCAACATTTGGTTAGGGTCTTTTTGCTGGTGGGTGACAAGGGACAGGGCATCACATGGTGAGACAGCGAGAGTGCATGTGTAGGGTTGGTGCGTCTCTGTCTCATTCCCTCTCCTTGTAAACCTATCAGGACTCTATCATGGGGAGCCCGACCCTGAGAACCTTAATCTTAACCACCTCCCAAAGGTCTCACTTCTTAATCTGTCAGATTACGTCTCCACATCCCAACACCATTGTAATAGTTCACCAGATTTCAATACATGAATTTTGGGGAGACACATTTAAATCATAGCACCCTGATAACAACAACAGACAATAACATTATTTTTAAAAAGAAAAGACAAATATCTTTATGAACATAGATGCAAACATTCTAAACAAAGAGCCAGCAGATACCACGGTGGTTGAGGTGCTGGACTCCCCACGGTGGACAGCAGCTCAAGTCCCAGGCCCAGCAGCTTGAAAATCGAATTGAGCACATGGCATGCCCAGAATCCCTAGAGAAGAATGGAAGTAAAGAGATTGCAGTGTGGCCATTACCCCTGCAGGAAAGGAATGGGGGGAGGGTGATTTCTCATTTTCACTCTCTGTCTCTCTGTCTCTCTCTGGTGAGTACATACATCCTATGGCAAAAACCCTAAAAATAAATTAATTAGTTAATTTTTTAAAAATTCTAAGCAAAATTTTAGCAAATCAACTCCAACAACATGCAAATAGATAATACATTATATAGTGGGATTTATCCCAGGAATACAAAGTGGATTTAACATTCAGAAAACTCACTGTAATTCATCATGTTAACAAAATAAAAAAGAAAAAAACATATGATTTAAAATATATATATACCAAATCAACTACTTGATAAAGGGCATCTATCAAAACAAAGAATAAAAGCCCACAATTATCATCATACTTAAAGGCTGCTAACATTGGGGCCAAGAGATGGTGTAGTGGTAAGACCGACCACAGTTTAAATCCCAGACCCAGTGGCTTGAAACTCATGCCGTGTGTGTGCATGCCCAAAATCCCCCAAAGTCCCAAGAGGAGAATGGAGGAGAAGGGATTGTGGCATGGTCATTCCCCCCGAGAGGTGATTTCTTACTTTCACTCTCACTGTCTCTTTCTCTTAGGTGAGGGCACACACCCTAGGGAAAAAAAAATAATTAAAAAAAAAAAAAAAAAAGAAAGAAAGAAAACTGCTAACATCAAAAACAAGACAAAGGTATCTATTTTACTACTTTTATTCATATTCTAGTCAGCAATAAAGCAAGATAAGGAATTTAAAAATATACGGATTGAAAAAGAAGAAATAAAACTACTTCATTCATAGATGACATAATGTTTTATATAAAAAATCCTTTGGAATGTCAAAAACTCCTAGAACGCATTTAGCAAGGTTGCAGAATACAAGATTGCCATACCAAAATCAATAGTATACCTATATAGTAGAAACAAATCATTAATTTTTAAATCATTAAAAATTAAAGAAATAATATCTTTTGCAATAGCATCAAAAATATGAAATACTTAGGGGGAAAATGTGACAAAAGCCATAAAAGGTATATCACTCACTACTACAAAACATTACTGAGAGAAATTAAGGATCTAAATAAATAGAGAGATATACTATATTCATGGATCAGAAAACTGAATATTATTAAGATATCAACTTTTCCCAATGTCATCTATAAATTTACTACAATCTCAGTCAAAATCCCACCAAGCCTTTTTTTAAAATATAAATTGATGAACTAATTCTGAAATTCATCTGAAAAATGCCAAGAACATAAAATAACCAATCTCTAAAAAAGAACTAAATTTTAGGCTTAACTTGACCTGGTATTTATATTATTATAAATCTACAGCAATTAAGACAGTATGGTATTGGTGTCAGAATAAACAATAGATCAATTGAACAGAATAGGAATTAATAGTCTTTTCATTTATTAATTTGACCAGAGAGGGACAGAGTTGGAGGGGGGGGCGGGGAGTGAGAAAGCAAGCCACCAAGTCCAGGACTCAAACTGCGGTCGGCCATGTGGGAGTCCAGTGCCCCTAACCACCATGCCACCTGCCAGATGTCTTTTCAACAAATGATGTTAGAACACGTGGATATCCACACACCACAATACAAATAAATAAACTTTAATCCATACCCTTACTAAATACAAAAAATAACTCAAAGTGAGTCATAGACTGATATGTAAAACCATAAAACTTCTCTTCTATAAAAGAACAGATAATCTTGATTTTATCAATTTTGTATATATGTGTGTGTGTTTTGTATGTTGTATGTATGCATGCATTTGTACGTTGTAGTGTTGTTTTGATACAGCTTTCCTATTTGGATCCTCCTGTCTTAGCCTCCTAAGTAGCTGGGACAAGATGTACATGCCAGTAAGAGGGCATTTTGTTTGTTTTTTTGCCGTAAAGTGTATGCACTCACCAGAGAGGGAAAATGAGAAGAGAAAAAGAAAAAAACAGGTGGATGGTCACACCACAATCCTTTCTCTTTCATTCTCCTCTCAAGATTTTGTGCATGCATGCACATGACTGACCGCGGTTCAAGTCCTAGACCTGGCGACTCACTTTCTCACTTTCTCACTTTCCCTTTCTTTCTCTCTGTCTCTGGTGAGCACATGTGCCCTACAGCAAATTAATAATAATAAATAAAATTAAATAAATGTTTTTTAAAAAGACAATGTTAAGAAAATAGAAACTACAATACCAAGAATGAGAAAAGATGCTTCAGAATCTATTTCTGATAAAGAACTACATGAAGCAGCCTCAATAAGTAGGACTGGGGAACCAGCAGTTAGCATAATGGCTATGTCGCTGGACTCCCATGTAGCCGACCGCAGTTCGCATCCCGGACCCGGTGGCTTAAGCCATTACCCCTGCAGGAAAGGAATGGGGGGAGGGTGATTTCTCATTTTCACTCTCTGTCTCTCTGTCTCTCTCTGGTGAGTACATACATCCTATGGCAAAAACCCTAAAAATAAATTAATTAGTTAATTTTTTAAAAATTCTAAGCAAAATTTTAGCAAATCAACTCCAACAACATGCAAATAGATAATACATTATATAGTGGGATTTATCCCAGGAATACAAAGTGGATTTAACATTCAGAAAACTCACTGTAATTCATCATGTTAACAAAATAAAAAAGAAAAAAACATATGATTTAAAATATATATATACCAAATCAACTACTTGATAAAGGGCATCTATCAAAACAAAGAATAAAAGCCCACAATTATCATCATACTTAAAGGCTGCTAACATTGGGGCCAAGAGATGGTGTAGTGGTAAGACCGACCACAGTTTAAATCCCAGACCCAGTGGCTTGAAACTCATGCCGTGTGTGTGCATGCCCAAAATCCCCCAAAGTCCCAAGAGGAGAATGGAGGAGAAGGGATTGTGGCATGGTCATTCCCCCCGAGAGGTGATTTCTTACTTTCACTCTCACTGTCTCTTTCTCTTAGGTGAGGGAAGAAAGTTCATTAAGAAAAAAAAGAAAGAAAGAAAGAAAGAAAACTGCTAACATCAAAAACAAGACAAAGGTATCTATTTTACTACTTTTATTCATATTCTAGTCAGCAATAAAGCAAGATAAGGAATTTAAAAATATACGGATTGAAAAAGAAGAAATAAAACTACTTCATTCATAGATGACATAATGTTTTATATAAAAAATCCTTTGGAATGTCAAAAACTCCTAGAACGCATTTAGCAAGGTTGCAGAATACAAGATTGCCATACCAAAATCAATAGTATACCTATATAGTAGAAACAAATCATTAATTTTTAAATCATTAAAAATTAAAGAAATAATATCTTTTGCAATAGCATCAAAAATATGAAATACTTAGGGGGAAAATGTGACAAAAGCCATAAAAGGTATATCACTCACTACTACAAAACATTACTGAGAGAAATTAAGGATCTAAATAAATAGAGAGATATACTATATTCATGGATCAGAAAACTGAATATTATTAAGATATCAACTTTTCCCAATGTCATCTATAAATTTACTACAATCTCAGTCAAAATCCCACCAAGCCTTTTTTTAAAATATAAATTGATGAACTAATTCTGAAATTCATCTGAAAAATGCCAAGAACATAAAATAACCAATCTCTAAAAAAGAACTAAATTTTAGGCTTAACTTGACCTGGTATTTATATTATTATAAATCTACAGCAATTAAGACAGTATGGTATTGGTGTCAGAATAAACAATAGATCAATTGAACAGAATAGGAATTAATAGTCTTTTCATTTATTAATTTGACCAGAGAGGGACAGAGTTGGAGGGGGGGGCGGGGCGTGAGAAAGCAAGCCACCAAGTCCAGGACTCAAACTGCGGTCGGCCATGTGGGAGTCCAGTGCCCCTAACCACCATGCCACCTGCCAGATGTCTTTTCAACAAATGATGTTAGAACACGTGGATATCCACACACCACAATACAAATAAATAAACTTTAATCCATACCCTTACTAAATACAAAAAATAACTCAAAGTGAGTCATAGACTGATATGTAAAACCATAAAACTTCTCTTCTATAAAAGAACAGATAATCTTGATTTTATCAATTTTGTATATATGTGTGTGTGTTTTGTATGTTGTATGTATGCATGCATTTGTACGTTGTAGTGTTGTTTTGATACAGCTTTCCTATTTGGATCCTCCTGTCTTAGCCTCCTAAGTAGCTGGGACAAGATGTACATGCCAGTAAGAGGGCATTTTGTTTGTTTTTTTGCCGTAAAGTGTATGCACTCACCAGAGAGGGAAAATGAGAAGAGAAAAAGAAAAAAACAGGTGGATGGTCACACCACAATCCTTTCTCTTTCATTCTCCTCTCAAGATTTTGTGCATGCATGCACATGACTGACCGCGGTTCAAGTCCTAGACCTGGCGACTCACTTTCTCACTTTCTCACTTTCCCTTTCTTTCTCTCTGTCTCTGGTGAGCACATGTGCCCTACAGCAAATTAATAATAATAAATAAAATTAAATAAATGTTTTTTAAAAAGACAATGTTAAGAAAATAGAAACTACAATACCAAGAATGAGAAAAGATGCTTCAGAATCTATTTCTGATAAAGAACTACATGAAGCAGCCTCAATAAGTAGGACTGGGGAACCAGCAGTTAGCATAATGGCTATGTCGCTGGACTCCCATGTAGCCGACCGCAGTTCGCATCCCGGACCCGGTGGCTTAAAACTGACGCCGGGCGCGTGTGCGTGCGTGCCCAAGATCCTGAGAGGAGAATGGAGGAGAAGGGATTGAGACATGGCCATCCCCCCTGGGGGGTGATTTCTCGCTTTCTGTCTCTCTGTCTCTCTCTGTCTGTCTGGCGAGCGCATGCGCCATATAGCAAAAATCTCTCCAAAAATAAATAAATAAATAAATAAATAAATAAATAAGTAGGACTGAACTACTGACACATGAAAATCTTGGATGACTCTCAAAATGATTATGAGTGAAAGAAGCTAGATAAAGAGAAGTGCATAACGCCTGATTCCACTTTTATGAAATTCGAAGAAATGCAAACTGCAGTGACAGAAAGCTGAGTAGTGGCCGCCTTTGGATGTGGTGGCAGGGGTGATGGAGGGAGGAAAGCATTACAAAGGGGTAGAGAAAACTTGGGGGGTGGTGGATATGTTCATGACCTGGACTGTGGCGGTGGTGCATTTGCATGCAGGGACATTCGCGGAGGCTGAGACTTCTCAGACTGTATCTTTCATGGGCAGCTTATGGTAAGGTATTGGGGAACAGGGTTTTCTCGCTCTTTGCCTTTCAATCTCTAGTTTATGGTTTACTCATCCATAATTCAAACACTAAGGAAGTCCTTGATTAATCTGAAGACATAGAAATAAAATATATCAACAATTCAGCCAGTAAGTCCATAAATCAATCCAAAATGTGTTGAACAGTTTGGAAAACTTAGGAAAGAGAGATCCCATTGACTGATGTGAATGGGGCCAGCAGGTGGCATGGTGGTTAAAGATGCTGGACTCCGACATGGCCGATCTCAGTTCAAGTCCTGGACCTGGTGGCTTGCTTTCTCACTTTCTCTCTCTTTCTCTTTCTCAATCTCTCTGTCTCCCCCCTCTCTCTCTCTGCTTCTCTCTGATCAAACAGAAAAATAATAATAATAAATAAAATTAACTTAAATAATTATTTTTTAAGAACTGATGTGATGTGAACAGTCACCGCTGGGGGGCCCCAGACAATCCAGAAGGAGTAACTGCCCACCCGGCCCCTCCTCAGGCTTCTGCCTCCTGCTCTTTCCAAACAAGCCCAGCCAATGTTTAACTGTGAGTCCCATGGTCAGCTTTGCTCCCCCTCCTCTGCTGCCTCTGAGCACCTGGGCAGCCTGCCACAAAGGACAAAGTCCACTCTGACCAGGAGCAGCTCCTGGCCCCAGAAATGTGCATAGGGTCAGGCTACGATGCAGCCCAAGAGGGGCCCACGAGCAGACCCGGGAGTCCTGGAAAGCTCTCTCTCTCTCCCCAAGTCAGCACTGTAGAAAGGTGGAGCTGGGGCCAGCCCTGGGGCCTGCCGGTTAAGGAGGCCGAACCCCACATGGCTGACCTCATGGTGAGAACCCTTGCCCCGGTGGCTCAAGAAGCATGCTGGATGTGCGTGCGTGTGTGTGTGTGTGCGTGTGCGTGTGCATGCGTGCCCCAGGTGCAGAAGCGGAGAAGGAATCGCGGCGTGACTATGCCCCGCAGCGTTTTCTCCCTCCTTCCTCTGTCTCTTTCTGGAGAGCCATGAAATCTCTGGCAATTAAGGAAGAAAGAAGCATGAGTTAGGGCAGCCTCAGTAACACTGGACGCTGCTGCGTGGCAGGCTGAGGCCACGGGGGAGGTCCAGGTTTGATTCCCAGGCCTTGCCCAAAAGCCAGGCACGGTGGCCCACGTCTGTAGTCCTGGGTACGGGGAGGCTGAAGCAGGAGGGGCTCAACACAGCAAGACCGTGTCTTTAAGAGCAAACAAACAAAACACCACATGTACACACACGCATGCACACATGCACACACACACACACACACACACGCACGCCACACTCAAAACTGCGGAGTCAGTCCTGGTGATGGAGACGGGGTCCCGTTACCCACACTTCCTGATTACTGACTAGTCTACTCTCAAAATTCTCACAAGTGCTGGCATTTTCCCCATGAGACGGCAGAGCACCCCCTCCTTGATGGGAAGCCACCGTCCTTGGAAGGACCCTATTCTTCCAGCTGGTCTCAGAGACGACCTGGTGACACTGTACAGGACCATGCATGGATTGTGGGCATCGAGGAACCAAAAAGCAGAGGCAGTCACCCGGCCTGCTACGACGGGCGTGGGGCGCAGGCAGCATGGCGGGTAAGGCACCGGGCTCCCGCATGGCCGACAAGGTTCCAGTCCCGGACCTGGAGGCTTGCTTTCCCTTTCTCTCTCTCTGTCTCTCTCTGGTCAAATTAAACAAATAATAATGAATTCCTCATGACTCCTGCGAACTAGTCATTTCAGGGGACTGGAGAAATGGAGATTTTCTACTGATAATTCAGCCTCCAGCAAACAAAGCTAGCGTGGCAGGAGACTTGAGGCCTTCCTTCAGAAGAGGATTCCTCATGGCTCCTGCGAACTAGTCATTTCAGGGGATGAAAATATTTAGATTAATTAAGATCTTTAGTAATTCAATAAAAAATGTGTGTGTGGGGGGGAAACAGTATAGAAAGCAAACAAAGATACCAGAGACAGTGAGGGAGGAGAGTGGGAGATGGCAGAGGATAAGAGATAGGGAATCAAGGATCGGGGGGAAAAAAGCAAAACAGAGAAAACAAGAAATGGAAAATTATTTGTTGTCAATAACATGTATGTTGATGTGCTTGATTGAGACAATATATAGTGTACTCTGGATGGGAAATCTCATTTTGTATGCTGTAATGATATACAGTGAATGAACGTAAACAAATAAATTTAAATAAAAAATTAATTAATTAATTAATTTTAAAAAACAAATAATAATGATGATGATAAACGAAATTAATTCATTCTTAACAAGGAAAAAACAACTCGGGCTTTATGTGCAGAGAGGTGTGTCTCGTGCCCCTGTACCCTTCGGTGTGTACGAGGGGAGGAGGGCTCTCAGTGCCCCGAAGCCTCTGCGGGACCCAACGCTGAGGTTCTGTGACCGCTCTTTCCCGCCCCCTTCCCTCCCAGGTGCTCATTTCCTGGGGCCAGCCGAGGCACAGCCTATGGACACCTCACCCGGGGCCTCGAGTCCCAGGTATCCTCGTGTTGAGGGAGCGGAGAGGTCCAAGCCGAAGGCCCAGCCTCTGAAGCACCCAGGCTCTGGGTGACAGGTGGAGCCCAGGCAGGAGAGAAAGATGGGACTTGGGGTGACGTCAGATTTGAGCCTCGTAACTGCTCCGCTTCTCCCTTCCAGCCAGAGATGACGGTAAGTCACGAGATCCTGCTCAGAACCCCCCACCTCCCCATGTCACTGGAGTAAAAGCCCTCCCAGACCTGCCTGTCCCCTTGACTGCTCTGAGCTCACCTGCCCTCAGCCCTGCCCCAGGCGCCTGGGGGGCGACTTTGTGTGCGCTCTCTCTCTGTGTCTCTGTCTCTCCAGCAAGCACACATACCCTGTAGCAAAAACAAACAAAACAAAACTACATACGTGACATCTTTTTTTTCTTTTGGAGAGGTTTTTGCTATAGGGCGTGTACGCTCACCAGAAAGACAGAGAGAGACAGAGAGACAGAAAGTGAGAAATCACCCACTCCCCACCCCGGGTGAATGGCCACACCACAATCCCTTCTCCTCCATTCTCCTCTTGGGATCTTGGGCTCACACGCACACGCCCAGCGTTGAGTTTAAGTCACCGGGTCCGGGACTCAAACCACGGTCGACTACGTGGGAGTCCAGCAACATAGCCATTACCCTAACTGCTGGTCCTGACATCTTTTTTAAAAAAGAATTATTTTATTTAATTTTATTTTTATTGATTTATTTATTTTTAATTTGACCAGAGAGGGACAGAGAGAGATGGAGAGAGAGAGAAAGTGAGCCACCAGGTCCAGGACTCGAACCACGGTCGATCATGTGGGAGTCTAGCACCCTTAACCACCATGCCACCTGCTGGCCCCCATAAGTGACATCTTATTTCATTTCTTTCAGCTTTAACATTCGGTTCATTTAAAGCGAGTTCCACGGCAGAAAAACGAATGAGGCAGAGCTATAAGGGAGGAACAGGTGGACAGATGGAAACTAGCTGAGAGCCGGGGCAGCAGGGGGCCTGCTGCAAAGAGGCCTGCCTGAACTCAGAGCACCAAGCTGCTTCTAAGCGTGCTGGGGGAGAAGGGTGCCTCCAGGTCTTTTCCCGGCAACACCTCCCTGCGCCCGGGGCAGCCCGTCCTGCCCCAAGCACCTGCCTCCTCCAGGCTGTCCGAGCATCCGTCCTGCCCCAAACACCTGCCTCCTCCAGGCTGTCCGAGCGTCCCAGCTCAGTTACTGGCCTCATCCCCGTTATGCCCAGGAGCCCAAGCCTCGGTCTGAGAACCACGACTGTAATAGTCACTAAGCCAGGAGGGAAGGGGCCCGCCCAGCCTGAATGGTCTCCACTCTTCCCGCCCTTCCCTGTCAGCAGCAACAGACCCTCTCAGAAAAAGGCATCACTCGGGAACCAGCAGTTAGCGTAATGGCTATGTCGCTGGACTCCCAGGTAGCTGACTGCGGTCTGTGTCCCGGACCCGGTGGCTTGGGATTGCGGCGTGGCCATCCCCCCGGGGGGTGATTTCTCGCTCTCTGTCTCTCTCTGTCTGTCTGGCACCCTATAGCAAAAAAAAAAAGAAAAAGGCATCACTTCCTTTGGGGAGAGGAGGAGGATGAAGGGCCCACTCTGTGCAGGAGCTCCTCCTGCGTGGGAGGCGGGGCTGCCCTGCTGGAGGGCTCCTCTGATCTTCCGCTAACCACCCAGTGGCTTCAGGCGCCTCGTGCCTCGTGCCCTGCTGCCGTCGTCGTCCACCGGAGAATACAGATGGGCTGAACGACCAGCAAGTGGCACAGTGGTTAGAGCACTGGACTCCCACACGGTTGACCGTGGATCAAGCCCTCACACCGGGCATGTGTGCGTGTGTGCTCAAAGTCCTGAAAGGAGAGTGGAGGAGAAGGGACTGTGGTGTGGCCGTCGCCCCTGCAGGGTGATTTCTTACTTTCCCTCTCTGTCTCTCTCTGTCAAAAACTAATGGAAAACACTAAAAACTAACTAAACAACTAAGTAAATAAGTAAAAAGAGAGCTAAGGCCCTGAGCTTGACCATGGGGAGTAACTGCAGATGGTGCTTTGGCCCGAGACCTGGAAATCGCTCTCTCCCGGCCCCGTGAGCCATTCCTACTAATTCCCGGGCCAACCTTTACCCAAATCCGAAGGGGCTTGAGGAAAGCTGCTCACCTCCTAATCTCTCTGCCATGTGAGAGCTAAGCTTGTTACTGGGTCCCAGATACGGAGTCCCAAGGCCCAGCTTCGTGCCCCCAGACTCCTGCTTGCGCCCTGGCCCAGCCCCCCCCCTTTTGCTAATTCCCTGAAGGGAGAATGCCCAGGCCTAAATCCCTAAACGAGCATGTGGCACATCCAGGGCTTGGGCAGGGGTGGGAAGACCTCCCTCCTGCCTGACAGTGCAAGCTGAGCAAAGTCCTACGATTTCAGGCCACCAGCCAGAAGTCCCCAGGGAGCAAGGCGACGTCGGCCCACGCCCACTCCTCTGGAAAAGTACAAGTTAGCGTCCAGCCCGACGGCGGGTCCTCAATTGCCACAAACCAGGGGTAAGACTGCAGGCCCACCGCGAGTCTCCTGCGTCCCCACCCCTCCACCACTCTGCGTCTCCACTTCTCCCTAAGACCGCCGCGAGGCTCAGCCTGATCCTACTCCCTGCTCCTACCCACCCTGCTTGGTGTCACGTTAGGGACCCTCCGATCCCTGTGACCTGTGAATTTGTCACTCTCCCCTGCATTGTCCCTGGTGACCTCCCTCTGCATTCCACCTTCCTCCAGGCCGGGCTGCAGCATCACTGAGGATTCGGACCTACGAGCCTCCACCTGGGAACTCTCACCTCCCGCGTTTTTGTAGCAGCGACAGGAAAAGCACCAGACGTGGCCTAGGCCGATGCCTTCCCAGCCACGGGAAGCTTTTCCCATCCACGAGATCTCCCCAACCCACTGGCCAGCCACAAGCCCTGCTGCATCCCTGCAGGGCTCCACTGAGAGACTTGGGGTTCCCTGAAAGGGTTGGGAGAGCAGAGGCAGCCCAGGAAACGAGAACCGATCAGGACAGAGTGAAGAGCTGGAGCGCACACCCCTGCCCCGTCCAGTGACACACACACGTCCTGGGAGACTTTGAAGTCACAGTCGCCAGTGTAGGGTCGGGTGACGGTGGCTTAGAGCTTGTCATGGTGCTGGCAGAGTAGGGGGAGAAGCAAGGCCCAGCTGAGGAGTCTCCAGACCGCAGAGCAGTGGCAATTCCCGCCCCACCAGCTGCTCCGATGTAGTACGTGCCCGACGGGCACCAGGCTAACCCTACAACCTCGGAGGGCACGCATTGTTACCGCCAGTCGCGGGGCATCGTGAGGCTTTGAGAGCTTACGTGACCTGCCCGGGATCACATCAAGAGGCTGCAGAGCAGAAGCAAAACCCTGACCCATCAGATCCAAGTCTGAACCCCTGCTTCTATATGTGTCTCATATGTGTGTGACATGAGCACAAGACTCGTATGTAGCACGAGGCCACGCTAGAACAGAAAGAAGCCAAGGAAAGATGCGCCATCTTTCCAGGTCTGTCTCCTTAGTGGCCGCCAAGGGTCCTCCCAACTCTGGCGTTCTATGGACCATGGGGTTCCCCAGCAGTAAGTGCAGGAAGTGGAAGCATCCCCCTTGCAGGGATGGGGGGTGTGTGGGGGCTCTCACCTCCCCCGTTTTTGTAGCAGAGATAGGGAAACCGCCAGACGTTGCCTAAACCGATGATCTCCCCGGCCACTGACAGCACAAACTCCATCTTGTTGTTCCAGTGGCCCCGCTCCAGGGTGTCGTCTTCCTCCGCCTTTTCCAGGCCTGGGTATGCTGGGTTTGTGTCTCCATTACTGGTTGTGCCTGAGACCCTGCCGTCCATCCCACCTGGAAAATAAGCGGGTGCTCCGTGACTGTCAGGAACCCCGAAGGAAAGACCTCCTCCTCCCTTCACCAGCAAATCCCCAAGGCATCAGCACACTGAAAGAGGGTGAATTCCTACTCCTTGGGACCAGCAGAGGGCATAATGGTTGCATTCCTGGATGCCCATGTAGTTCACTGTGGTTCGAGTCCTGGACCCGGCAGCTTAAAACTCACGCTGGGCACATGTGCATGCATGCCCAAAATCCCAAGAGGAAAATGGAGGAGAAGGGATTATGGCATGGCCATCCCCCCGGGGGAGTGATTTCTCGCTTTCTGTCTCTCTGTCTCTCTGGTGAGAGCACACAGCCTATAGACAGGAAAATTTAAAAAATTTTTTAAAAATAAACTCTGAAAATAAATAAATCATTCCTAGTCCTACTCCCTTGTCTGTAGGCTCATTTCCTCCTTGGCATCTCTGATTGGCGGAGACTGGGTAACTGTCGATGAGAATATACATCCCTGCCCTACTGTAGGAAGAAAGCAGTGATATGTGAAGGACAGACTTCGCCTCCAGTTCTCGGGTTCTCTTGGGCGGGACTTGTGGGCATGGAAGGCGCCCCGGGGCGAAGTTCTCCTGGCACCCACGACCAGCCCTGTCTGTATTTGTATGTGCACTGGTTTCTGCCCTCTGAATGCTGGGTCCTTGGAAGGGCGAGTTCACCTACTCTGGCGAGTTCAGCTACCAGTCTGGAATTGGCCCTAACAAAATAATTGTGCCTGCAGGTGAAAGGTTTGCATTAAGGGTGTACATTGTTTATAAAGGCAAAAACTTAGACAGCACATGAATGTTTAAGAATGGTGGAGAGCTTCATAAAGTATAGCACACTCATACAGTGGATTACTCGGTGGTCATGAAAACTCACAGAAGCAAGTAAGCTGAAATGAAAGCGTTACTGTCCGGAGTGGAGCAGCAGGTGCAATGCAATCGTGCTTGACAAACACTTTATATTGGCATGCACTGGGAGATGGCGGGAGTCACCCAAATGCTTCTTGCTCAGCAGCTGGGCTATAGGAATATTTTTTACATCTTCTTCAAAGGACATGTCTTATTTTTGTACTATGAAAATAAAAGCCAATTTTAAAAAAATCCCACAGGGGCCAGCAGATGGCGTAGTGGTTGAACATGCTGGACTCCCATGTGGTCAACCATGGCTCAAGTTCCGGACCCAGTGGCTTGCTTTCTCACTTTCATGTTCTCTCTCTCTCTCTTTCTCTCTCTCTCCCTCTTGTTCTGTCCCTCTCTGGTCAAATTAAAAATAAATAAATAAATTTAAATAAAATCTTTTTTTAAAAATAATTATTTAATTTTATTTATTCTTTCACTTATTTTTTTGGGGGAGAGATTTTTGCTATAGGGTGCATGCGCTCACCAGAGAGACAGAGAGACGGCTTAAACCGAGTTTGATTTCTCTTAGCATGTATGACTATAAATACATGCAAGTATGTATTAAATCTAACTTGTACTTTATAGTTTGGCACTTAAATTTCTAATGAAAATGCTAGTTGGTGTTTTCCTATTCTTTATAATAATCTCTACCTGGTTTGCATGTGTGTGTTTTGGAGTGGAGTTGGGTAATAAATAGTAGCTGGAGAACAGCTTGGCAATAATAGAATCAGAATAAAAAAAAAGAAAGAAAGAAAAAAAATCCTTAGCTCAGGGACGTCACTCATTGCAATTGCTACTGCTTTATGAAATTGCTGTCATTTTCATTTCCTCTATTAAGTTACATCTGTCAAGCAGTCAGGTGTGTTTGAGTCCATAGCCAGGTGTTCTCTTCATAGATAATACTAGAAACATTAATACATTTATATGTTATGGGATTTCTATTTCTAGCCTCTGTTACAGGGAAGAGGACAACAGAAACAAAATAAAGAGCCAGCGTTTTAAACCTTGCACCACCACAAACGGCCTGTCTGGGCTGCGGTGGAGATGCAGGAGCAAGCCCGGCTGTGGCGCACCGTCGGTGAGCAGCTCCTACAGGCTGGCCACTTGGCACACATCCGTTTAACTCTCAGAGCCCTGAGATGCAGGGTACGGCTTCCACTGTGTGACAGCGCGGACACGGCGCTCAGCGAGCTTCCGAGATGTCCTGTTCTGTCAGTGACATCCCTGCCGCTTAAGACTCCCACGCCTAACATAAGCCTCTCCTAGTGACTCTGCCCTGGTGTTCTCCAGTAACCCCTTTTCTGGAGAAGGCGCCACATGGATTTTTTTTTCCAAGCCTCAAGAAAAACTCAACGCTAACAGAACTTTCCTAGCAGGAGCCTCTTATGGCCACAGACCACCTCGGGCTCTGCCTCCCCAGCAGAGCTGCCGGAGCAAGTCCAGAAAGGTAGAGGAAGTCAGGGAGACCAGACACCTTGGCTTAGACAACAAATTAGGGGTGGGCTACAAAGATATTCCGGGGCTAAGAAGGAGGAACTTGCCCCAGAGGGTTCCTCGGTCCTTTGGAGAAGGGTGTCTAAAGCCTTGGGCTGGTTCTGCCTTCCACCCCCTCGCCATCTGCCTGAGGGCTTTCGGTGACGGAGAGCCACCTCCGTTCCCTTGCTCGCCTTCCGAGACCCTAGGAGAGACAGAAGCCTTTTCCTGGGTGCCTCGGCCTCATCCTAACTGCCTCCCACGGGCGCATGAACTGTAGCTTTTCCTGGAGGTTGGTAAGTGGTTCTGGCGTTGGAGTGCATGTGGAACAGCGAGGGTGGCGGGCTCTACCTAGCTATAGGCGCAGCGAGGAGGGCTCCCGCTATGTGCTCAGTAGAATAAAAGGCACTCACACTTGTCTTCCCTTCGATCCTGTCACACAGTGGATCGCCGTCCCATTCCAGGGTTGACATTTACAAGCTGAAATGAAACTCCATGTCTTTCCCCCCAACCTAGGGTTCTCTTTTACACAATCACATGGTTCCTTAAGGCCACAACCACCCACGTTTCAGAAAGGCGAAAGAGAGCGCAGTCTTTGCATATGCACACGTGAGCCTCAGAAACGCATTTTCATACTGTCGCAAAGGCCTTGGGTTTTCTATGGATCCCACCATCCTGCAGTCAGAGACCCAGAGACCGACAGAAAGAGAGAATAAAATATCTCAAACCTTATGAAGCTGCTACCAGAGGTCCAGCAGGGAGAAGAATTATCTAAGGGGGAAGGGGAAGGTGCTGGCTATTTAAAGTGTGGTTGGAGAAAGCCTCCCTGGCACTTGTAATTCTAAACTTGGCCCGGCCCACATTCCGCCCTCCTGGCTCCCCCTCCCCTCCTCCTCCAGCCAGCCCTCACAGGAGAGATTTCACAGTGCAGGGGGAGTGCGTGCACACCCTACAGGTCAGGCCAGCTGCTGGCCAGTCTCCTCCTGAGGGACCCTGCCTTCCACTCCCTCCCGAGTACTTTTTGAATCAATAATAAAGAAAAGAAAATGCCGGGACTAGCGGTTAATATAATGGCTATGTCGCTGGACTCCCACGTAGTTGACAGTGGTTCGAGTCCTGGACCCGGTGGCTTAAAACTCACGCCGGGCGTGTGTGCGTGCATGCCCAAGATTCCGGGAGGAGAATGGAGGAGAAGGGATTGCGGCATGGCCATCCCCCCTGGGGGGTGATTTCTCGCTTTCTGTCTCTCTGTCTCTGTCTGGCGAATGCACGCACCCTATAGCAAAAACCTCTCCAAAAAAAAAAAAGAAAAAAAATGCCAGGATAATCCAACACTGAAGCAAATCTATCATTCTGAGGAGCCATCAGGTGGTGCGGTGGCGAAGGCACTGGACTCCCACATGGCTGAGCACAGTTCAAATCCTGGGCCCGGTGACTGGACTGTCCCCCAGGCACGTGTGCATGCCTGCCCAGAATCCCAAGAGGAGAATGGAGAAGGAACCGCAGTGTGGCCGTCCTCTCTGGGAGTGCTTTGTCACCTCCTCTCTCCGAGGAGCACACGCACCCTACCGCAAACAAACAAAAACCTATTGTGAACATTTTTAACAGAAAACGTTAGCCACGTTACCTTTTTTTTTTCTTTTTTATAAGTTTTTGCCTTTGGGTACATGTGTTCCCGGGAGAGAAAGAGAGACAGAGATAGTGAAAGGGAAAGGAAATACCCTTCAGGGCAGATGGCTGTGTCACAATCCCTTCTCCTCCATTCCCCTTCTGGGATCTTGAGCACGCATGCACATGTGCCCGGCGTGATTTTCAAGCCACCAGGTCTAGACTTGAACTGTGGTCAGCCAGGTGGGAGTCCAGTGGCATAACCGCTACGCCACCTGCTGGCCAACATGACCTTTACTAATGCGGAAGGTTCTCACTTTCTCGGCTTCCATCCACTGATTTCTACAGGGAGGGTAATGAAGTCAGGTTTTCTCGTAACTGTTCTGGGTTTAGCCCTGAGCGTCCTGGGTCCTGAGAAGCTCCTCAATCCCAGGGAAACCAGGCAATCGGACGGGGGCGGGCACAGGGTTAAAAGCATGTCCTACGTCCCAGGATCTCTCGTTGTCAGCCAGCTAAGACAGCCGGTCAAGTTATCGCAGACCCCAACCAAAACAATGACGCGAGAAGTAAGAATCAGGTGAGGAAGAGGTGAAGTCGTCACTGTTGAATGAGAAATGGCAATCAAACACGCCACGAAAGAAAGTCACTAAACTGCTGACATCGGTGATGGCACGCAGCAGAAGGACTGGTCCAAAGCCACGCACAGCATTGGGCCTGTCGGCTTCCTCAGTAACCAGCTAAGGAGCCAGGCTGAGGAGCAGCTCTCGGATGCAGCTCTTCCTCACAAGTAAACAGACAAAGCCAAGGCCCAGGCCGCTCATCAGCGAAGGCAGTGTCGAGAATGAGAAAGAAGTCATCGCAGGGACCTCGCTTGTCAGCGGCAGCGTAGGAGAGCAGAGGTCGTGGGGTCCGCGTGGGGCTGGAGGCCCGGGGCCGTCTAGCTCGGCCCCTGGCTGAAGTGTAGCTGGCGTGGTGCTGGAAGTCCAGGGTCTGAGTCCTGCTCCTGTCACCTTCTAGCTAGGAGGTTTTTTTAGGTTTTTGCCATAAGGCACATGCACTCACTGGAGAGAGACAGAGAGGGAAAGTGAGAAACCATCCCTGAGGTTCCCTATAACTTCTCTGGGTTTGGCCCTGAGTGTCCTAGGTCCCGAGAAGCTCCATACGCAATCCCTTCTCTCCCATTCTCTCCTTGGGATTTTGGACACGCACGCACATGATTTTCAGGCCACAGGCCCGAGACTCAAACCATGGTCAGCGATGTGTGGGTCAAGTGCCGTAACCACCGTGCCACCTGCTGGCCCCCAGCCAGGGTCTTGAGCAAGGTATTCTCATCTATAAAATGGGGGAATACACTGTCTTGCAAGATTGCATGAGATCCCAGGAGATTACAGTAGAGGGCCCCATACACAGCGAGGCCTGCAACGGGATAGTAGTATTTATCTTCGAGGGCTCATTCACGCGAGCCTGTAAGAAGGAGTTAGGGGGTGTGTGGAGGGGTAACTGAGAGAAGGGTGCCTGACATGACGGAGAGGAGAGGAGAGTAAAGCAGACGTTCTGAGGTGGTTTCTGTTTCTCTGCCCTGTCGTCCGTCCTTGGGGCAGGGGCAGGGAGCACACGATAATACATCGGGAGCTCCATGAGATGTCACCGTCGGCGCCAGCTGCCCCCTCCTCCCCAACCACCACCTGTCGGATTTAACTGTAAAACAACGGCATGCTGCCCAGCGCTGTGTCCCCAAATGCATGAGGATCGGATCCCCAGTTTGCAGGAGAGACTCTGAGAACAGGTCATCTCCAAGACGCTCCGGAGGGGCCGGGAGCTGCCGCTCTGGTGTTATGAAACGTTGGCCCTTTGTTTTTATTGGACTGCTGCCTACTACCACTTCGATTACCGTTTCAGTCCTCTACAAATCTTGGCTGTCCCCAGTTTTTTTTTCCCCTATAATGAGAATGGGGACAGTGGGTCTTTTGTCCTGTTTAAGTGGACAAGGTGGAATATAGAAAAGGTTTGAGCTAGGGACCAGCAGTTGGCATAATGGCTATGTCACTTGACTCCCATGTAGTCGACAGTGGTTCGCATCCCGAACCCAGTGGCTTAAAACTCGCACCGGGCGCGTGTGCATGCGTACTCAAGATCCCGAGAGGAGAATGGAGGAGAAGGGATTGCAGTGTGGCCATCCCCCCTTGGGGATGATTTCTCACTTTCTGTCTCTGTCTCCCTCTGTCTTTCTGGTGAGCGCACATGCCTTATAGAAAAAAATAAAATAAAATAAAATAAAACTCTTTTTAAAAAAAAGTTTTGAGCAGGACCAGCAGTTAGCATAATGGCTATGTTGCTGGACTCCCATGTAGTCAATTGCAGTTCGAGTCCCAGACCCGGTGGCTTAAACTCACGCTGGGCGCGTGTGTGTGCGTGCCCAAGATCCCGAGAGGAGAATGGAGGAGAAGGGATTGAGGTGTGACCTTCCCTGCTGGGGGGTGATTTCTCGCTTTCTATCTCTCTGTCTCTCTCTGTCTTTCTGGTGAGTTCACACGCCCTATAGGAAAAACCTCTCCAAAAATAAATAAATAAAAAGGTTTGTGCACATCATCGGTAGGTATCAGCGGCAGTCCCTCCGGACAACCCTGCCCCCACCAGGCTAGCAGGGATCAGGCAGAACCAGCCTTGCATCCACCTCGTGTTGCCATTGTCCTTTGGTCTCTGAGGTGCAAGGCCGAGAATGTCAGGAACAGGAAATACTGGAATCAGTATTCGAGCGCTGTTCCCCAAGAGGCTCCGAGTTTGAAGACCCGGGTGGCCGGTGCTTCTCAGACAGGAGTGTCGGAAGCACAGGGACGGTGGCGAGGCAGGCCTGCGAGGTCTTGCTTTGTATCATTTGGGTCCTGGGCATATGTAAATGGCCCGACCCCGTGCTATAATCCCTCACTGGTGCGTGTGTCTACTAGAACTGGAAATAAAGAACAAATAAACGTTGAAAGAGGCGCAGTCCATTTCAGAAACATTCCTGAGCAACGGCACTGCAACAACGCAGCTGTGGTGACGGACGCGGGGGTTTCTTTCTGGAGCTATCTAAACTGTGAGGCGTTCTGTTTTGTTCATTCCGGCTTCCTGCCGTGTCCGACCTTCCCGTCTTAGCTGCCCGGCGAGGACTGCGTGCTCCTGCCGCGGTTAGCTCTCTCCGGCAGGCTCTTGCTGTGTTGCCCAGGCCAGCCTCAAGCTCGCATCTCCTGCTTCAGCCTCCCGAGACTGCTGGGCTTACAGGCATGCGCGGCCACGCCCAGCCTCTAGGTTGGACTGGGAATCGAACCAACACCTCCTATCTGGTCCCGGCCTGTGGTGCAAGGTGCCTTAACGGCACACGCACTGTGATTAGGCCAAGAGGTAGTTCTGCTTAACCACAGGGGTGAGGAACCTCTCGACTTTTTTGACTCCTTTCGAATGTCACACTGGGGGGCAGCAGGTGGCATAGTGGTTAAGGTGCTGGACTTCCACATGGTCGACCATGGCTGGAGTTCCCAGACCCGGTGACTTGAAACTCACACTGGGCACGTGTGCACATTACCCAAAATCTTAAGAGGAGAACAGAGGAGCAGGACTGCAGTGTGGCCATCACCCCAGGGGTGATTTCTCACTTTCCCTCTCACTGTCTCTTTTTCTCTCTCTCTAGAAAGTGTATGCACCCTCCAGCAAATACCTAAAAAAAAAGAAAGAAAAGTTGGATAAAGAATATATAGAAACTCTCCACTATTTATTCAACTTTCCTGTAAATCTAAAATTAGTCTAAAATTAAGTGTGTTTTGTTGTTGCTGTCATTGGTTTTTTCGTTTGTTTTTAAACTAGCTACTGGGGGACAGCAGGTGGTGTGATGGTCAAGGTGCTGCATTCCCACATGGCCCATTACAGTTCAAGTCCCAGACCTGGCATCTTTTTTTTCTAACAGTTTTTTTTTTCTTTTTTTTTTTTTTTTGGAGAGGTTTTCGCTATAGGGCGCGTGCGCTCACCAGAAAGACAGAGAGAGACAGAGAGACAGAAAGCGAGAAATCACCCCCCAGGGGGAATGGCCACGCCGCAATCCCTTCTCCTCCATTCTCCTCTCGGGATCTTGGGCACGCACGCACACGCGCCCGACGTGAGTTTTAAGCCACCAGGTCCGGGACGTGAACCGCAGTTGACTGTGTGGGAGTCCAGCGACATAGCCATTATGCTAACTGCTGGTTCCCACCTGGCATCTTGAAAACCGTGCCAAATGCATGTGCATGTGAGCCCAGGATCCCAGGAGGACAATGGAGGAGAAGGGACTGTGGCATGGCCATTTCCCATTTCTCATCATCTTTCTCTGTTTCTCTCTGGTAAGTGCACACGCTCTATGGCAAAAGCTTAAAACAACAACAACAACAACAACAAAACAGTTACTGCACCTGCGAAGACTATTGTGGGTACCATTTCTGGCTTTGTTTTTGTTTTTTTTAAATCATATATATGTACTAAATATGTTTTTATACATATATACTTTACATTTTTTTCTACTGCTCTTTTTTTATGCTCTATCACCTTAACATAATATCTCACAACTATTTTCAGATTAATTTCCCATTTTACATAAAGCCCTCATCATGATATATACTATATATGTTTCTTTTTCTTTTTTTAGAGAGAGAGATTTTTGCTATAGGGCATGTGCGCTCACCAGAGAGACAGAGACAGACAGTGAGAAAGAGAGAAATCATCCCTCGGGGTATGGCTACACCGCAATCCCTTCTCCTCCAGTCTCCTCTCGGGATTTGGGGCACTCACACATGCCTGGTATGTGTTTTAAGCTGCTGGGTCCAGGACTCAAACCGCAATCAACTACATGGGAGTCCAGCAATGTAACCATCACCCCATCTGCTGGTCTAGTCGTCGTTGTTAAGATTACGGTTTACTCCCCGATGGTTGCCACTCAAGTGCTGTGAAAAACTCTGGGATGGGACATGTCACAACCAGAGATGTCACTGAAAACCTTGCAACTTTCACGTTGTGTTTGATTCTAGGCCGCATAATTAGCCCAAACTCTAAAAGCCCAATGTTGCAGCAATAACGTAGGATGGTAACAAAAAGAGCAGACGTCATCTGTGAGTTCACGCCAATATAAATAAGTCACTGATTAATGAGCTGCACGGGGGATCCCAGCCACGATGGCTCACGCGGGAGGGTGCAGCTGTGGCCGGGGCCACATGGAGGTACAGGTTCAGATCCTGGGCCAACTCAAAGGTCTTAGAGATCGTAGAGAAACAAAGCAATGACAAAGAGCAATAATCAGTCACTGCCCTTGCTAATGTTTGTGGAGCCCTCCCCACAAGCCGGGCACTGCGCTCAGCTACATGCACCGTCTCACCCGCCCTCAGAGGGAGCTGAGATACAGAGATCACTATTGCGACCTTAAAGCTGCGGAAACACAGGCTTAGCGAGAATTAAGCGCCTTTCTTAAGCCCACACAACTGGTAAGTGGCAGAGCCAGGAGGTAAACTCAGGTTTGTGGGGTTCTAAAGTCCATTACTTGGAACTACTATGCTACACTTTAACTCTAGGGATGAGGGGGGAACACAGGGGAAAAGTTAAAAGCCCAGCTCTAGTTCTGAGTTAGTTTTGACTATTGCTGGCCGTGGGGTTAAACATAACTTTCTTAGAAAAGAGGTAATAAAAATGACAAGAAAAACATTGCTTTCACTGAAATTCCAGCAGACTAAAAAAATATTAAGATGTAATTAGAAGATTCTTTCCTTTCCCGTTGTGTTCTAAAATCATTCCCTATTTCCCTGGCTTCTACTAAGGTAGAAAAATCAAAGCTTTTCTCTCTTTTTTAAAGAGAGATTTTTGCTATAGAGCATATCTGCTCACTGGAGAGACAGAGAGACAGAGAAAATGAGAAATCACCCAGGGGAAATGACCACACCACAATCCCTTCTCCTCCATTCTCCTCTCAGGATTTTGGGCACACATGCCCAGCGTGAGTTTCAAACCACCAGGTCCAGGACTTGAACTGCAGTTGGCCATGTGGGAATCTAGTGCCTTAACCACTATGCCACCTGCTGGCCCCAAACCTTTTCTCTTTAACTCCAGGAAAGTTACTGTAGTTTTTGTGTTAATGGCAGGTAGTTCCTCCCGTTTCTTGTTTGAAACTCAGGGTACAAAGGGCTTGCAACGTTTGTCTAACTGGTCTCAGCAGGAAGCTCCTGGCTAGTAAGCAGGAGTGAGCAGGAGCTCGGAGTGAGCGGAGAGGTTCCCAGCGCAGCGTGCACCCTGGAGCAGGAGCTCAGAGTGAGCGGAGACGTTCCCGGTGCAGTGCGCACCCTGGAGCAGGAGCTCAGAGTGAGCGGAGACGTTCCCAACGCAGCGTGCACCCTGGAGCAGGAGCTGGGAGTGAGCGGAGACGTTCCCAACGCAGCGCGCACCCTGGAGCAGGAGCTGGGGGCGAGCGGAGACGTTCCCAACGCAGCGCGCACCCTGGCGCAGCAGAGGGGAGGGCGAGCAGAGACGTTCCCAACGCAGCGTGCACCCTGGAGCAGGAGCTGGGAGCTAGCGGAGACGTTCCCAGCGCAGCGCGCACCCTGGAGCAGGAACTGGGAGCGAGCAGAGACGTTCCCAGCGCAGCGCACACCCTGGCACTACTGAGCCGTGGTGACAGGTAGGACAGAATGACATTTCTAAGGGGCAGCCTCAGTTGTGGGCCAATTTCTTTATCCTACACAGCACCACCACAAAAGCAGATTGATGATGAACAGGGAAATCTGTCGAGGTACATCTCATCTCAACTACTAATGACGCTTTTCCTAGCCCAGAGAGCGACAGGGGACCCAGAGGGAATGTGAGTCCAGAGCTCTCATCTGCCCTGCTTTTCCAAAACAAGAAAAACACAGGGCTCCAGCCAGCTGGTGGCATGGAGGCTAAGGTGCTGGATTCCACATGGCCAACTGTCCAGTTCGAGTCTCAGACCCAGTGGCTTGGAAGAAACTCCAGGTGTGTGTGCGTGTGTGCCCGAAGTCCCAGGAGGAGAATGGAGGAAAGGAATCGCAGAGTGGCCATCCCCCTGGGGGTGCTTTCTTCTCTCCCCCCTCCAGCTCCTCACTCCCCACAAGTGCCCTCGCGCTATAGCAAGTTAAAAGAAAAGAGAAAAAGAGCTCAACGGTGAGCGCCAGTGCCTGCCAGCCAAAGAGCACCAGGAGCACACCTGCAGGGAAACCAGCACGTGCCGGCCACGGCTGCTCGGCAGGCTGGGGCCACACGGGAGGCCGGGCTCTAGTTCCAGCCCATCCTACAAAGCTGGGCATGATGGGATGGGCCTGGGGTCACAGCTGCTCAGGAGGCGGAGGCAGGAGGGTTGTGACATGCCAGACCTTGTGTAAAACACCACGACCACAACCTCACACACACACACACACACACACACACACACACGCAGCAAGTCGTGTTTATTACTCATTGCAATGAGAGAGAATGCAAACACGATGCGAAGTCTGGGTAGGGATCTCAGTAAGAGGGTGTTGGCACGGATTTGTGACTTTTAATACATTTTTATTTCTTCCATGAGAGAAAGAGGGCACTGCCAACAGGGTCTTCACACTGTGACCCATCCTGCCCCCAGGCCAGATCATGGGCTACACAGTTATGTGTGCCCAGCATGCAGAGGGAGGCCCTGGGCCACAAACCCGGACCTTCCCGCCATGCATCCAGATGTGCCGCTGCTGTGCCATGCCTGGCCCAGCGTGGACTTACCAAAGGAGGAACATGCTGGGGGACTGCAGGTGGCTCAGGGAGCAGGGCTTTGCCCCACACTGGATGCTGCTGGGAGGGGCGGTCATTTTATGATTGGGTTTCTTTCCTTCTTCCTTTTTCAGTTTGCCATAGGGTGCATGTGCTCGCCAGAGACAGAGACAGAGAGAGGGAAGGCAAGAAATCACCTCCAGGAGGATGGACATGCCACAATCCCTTCTCCTCATGGGATCGTGCACATGTTCCCAGCGTATGTTTCAAGTCACCATGTCCAGGACTTGAACCGTGCCATGTGGGATCCAGTCGCCTTAACAGCCATGTCACTGACTGGCCCCAGTGATTGGGTTCTAATGGATCATATCTGGAATAATTCCACCATCAGGGAGAATGATGCGACGCTAAGAACAAGTCACTCACATCGGTCAGTGTGAGCTGTTCGGCCACTTTGGTGGCTTGGACAACGGTCACGTTTTTGTCTTGGCTCAGCACTCAGGTAGAAGCACAGAGTGGTCTTATTTGTGAACTGACCCTCATTAGCACAGCATGGCCCTTGTCTGATATGGACACGTGGAATCACGTCCCACAGATCACCAGGGCTGCGCAGTGCTTGTTTCAAAGGGGTGGTGTTGGTGCCGTTCTCGGCTGTCGGGCATGTGTCTTTCTCAGCCACCGTAGCCACGGCACTCAGAGAAGTAATCTGAGATCAGGGAGATCCAGGGAGAGGAGGGGACCTGCGCTTTTCCTCGGGGCTCTGGCCATAGGTTTTGTCCCCTTTCCTATATTCTCTGTCCTTCACAATAACCCAGCCCAATGCCCCTCACTCTGCTTAGACGTCTCCTCTACTCCGTCTGTCCAAACATTTTTTCTAGCACAGATTGACATCAGTCCATTTCCAGCCAATTCTGTAAACCTTTCTGGGAAGTAGCAGATGGCGAAACGGTTACATTGCTGGATTCCTATATAGTCAACTGCGGTTCGAGTCCCAGACCCGGTGTCCTGAAACTCATGCAGGGTATGTGTATATGAGTGCTCAAAATCCCAAAAGGAGAATAGAGAAGAAGCGATTGCAGTATGGCCATCCCCCAGGGGGGGATTTCTCACTTTCTGTCTCTCTGGTGAGTAAATGTGCCCTATAAGCAAAAAACCTCTCTGTAAAAAATAATAAAAGAAAACTTTTCTTAATCGGAACTCACAAAATATTTGCTGAGGATCTGGAGGAAATCCTGTTCTCGTGGGCCTTCTGTCGGCTAGGTTAAAAAGGACCGTGCAAGGCTGACCTCGTTAATGGGCAGCTAGCCCTGTGAACCCTCACTGTTCTGGGGACGGCCTGCTCACAGGGTTTCAGGCCGTGGCTGGGGCCCGTGCACACGGGGATCCGCGCCCGCTCACAGGGTTTCAGGCCGGGGCCGGGGCCCGTGCACACGGGGATCCGCGCCCGCTCACAGGGTTTCAGGCCGTGGCTGGGGCCCGTGCACACGGGGATCTGCGCCCGCTCACAGGGTTTCAGGCCGTGGCTGGGGCCTGTGCACACGGGGATCCGCGCCTTCTCACGGGGTTTCAGGCCGGGGCCGGGGCCCGTGCACATGAGGATCTGGTCCCACCTCTCTCCTGACTTGGCCTCGCTCCACTAACATATTCTTCCTTTCCAGACACTTTTCTCAAGGTCCCCAAAACATATCCTATTTGTCCCTGTGTCACCTGGCATGCCCTCATTTGTTCATTCACTCTTTTCAAGCCTGTGCTCTGAGATCCAGATCAAATCCTACATTCCCTTCTCTCTCAGCAGAACTTCTGCGGCAACCTGCCCCATCTAACTTAGAGGTCTACACCGTTCTTCTCTCTTATATCGTCCTCCCATTGGTTCCAGTAATGTGCGCTCCCTGGAGGGAAAATCCCTGTTGTCTTTACTTCTAGAGAACGCGACAGTGAACACCTACCCTGTGCTTACCATACCTTTGCGGGTTTATTGCTGTCAGGCTTCCCCTTGGGCGGCATTTACATGTGTACCAGGAGAGGAGAGACAGAGGCGAATGAATGTTCCCTTCTTCCCAGGTTACCTTCCAGGACAGAACGAGTGCAGCCAAAACCCGCAGTCCATTGTGCAGAGTGGGTATGTACGAGAGGTACGGTTTACCTGGGGAATGAGGGATGAGGGACTCTTCCCTGGAAAGTGATCTCCAGAACCGACAGTGCGTCAGCACCAGCACCGGCCAGGAGAGTCCGTGCAGGGCTCTGCACCAGCAGCCTGCTGCGTCTACACAGCGCACGCACTTACAGTACACTCAGTCTGCCCCACCAGGAGAGTCTGACCCAGTGTCTCTAGAGGAAGGGCCCATATATTGACACAGTTTTACTTTTTTTATGTAGTTATTTGAAGTTTTTGTCACAGGGTATGTGCACTCACCAAAGAAAGAGACGCAGAGACAGAAAGCGAGAAATCACTCCCGGGGGGAATGACCACACCACAGTCCCTTCTCCTTCATTGTCTTCTCAGGACTTTGGGCACGCACGCACACGCATCCAGCATGAGTTTTAAGCTGCTGGGTCCAGGACATGTACCGTGGTCAACTGTGTGGGAGGCCAGCAACGTAACTGCTATGCCTCCTGCTAGTCCCACACACTTTTTTTTAAGTTTTGTCATAGGGTGTGTGTGCTCACCAAAGGCACAGACAGAGACAGTGAGAGGGGGTGTGAGAAGTCACACACAGACAGAGACAGTGAGAGGGGGTGTGAGAAGTCACACACAGACAGAGACAGTGAGAGGGGGTGTGAGAAGTCACACACAGACAGAGACAGTGAGAGGGGGTGTGAGAAGTCACACACAGACAGAGACAGTGAGAGGGGGTGTGAGAAATCACACACACACCCCGGGATTCTAGGCGCGCACGCACATGTGCCTGATGTGATTTTTCAAGCCACCAGGTCAGAGATTCAAACCACGGTCAGCCATGTGGGAGTCCAGCACCTTAACCACCATACCACCCACTGGCCTTGATGCATTTTTAAATCTCCACAGATCTGGAGGCACAGTCAGGGCTGAGAACGCATAAGGCCATCCCATCAGAACTGCCTCTCAGACACACTGTCCTGAGCTCAGTCTACTACATACGTAAACCGTCTCCACACAGGGAGATTGCCCGGCCCACTCAGCGTCCCTTCCCAAGTCACGCGACCGCCAGCAATTAGTGCCTGGTCCTAACGCAGGGGTTCAGCTGCGGCTACCCAGGAGTCACCCAGGAAGTACTGAAATGTTACTGACGTTTGACTCCTACCCTAAAGGTTCTGCTTCAGGTGTTGAGATGCAGCTTAACATGAGGATTCTCTAAGAAGCTCCCTGGGTGTCTGTAATGGGCAGATAAATTTGTAAACTGCCGTAGCCTAAAGCCTCCTACTCCTCCTAGTTAACGTTTCATTCTGTCTTCAGGGAAGATGTCTTATAGCCAGTCCTTTCTTTTTTTTTTTTTAAAGAATTATTTA
>NW_006201391.1:318294-388026 GCF_000334495.1 Tupaia belangeri chinensis
CTTCTTCCCAGGTTACCTTCCAGGACAGAACGAGTGCAGCCAAAACCCGCAGTCCATTGTGCAGAGTGGGTATGTACGAGAGGTACGGTTTACCTGGGGAATGAGGGATGAGGGACTCTTCCCTGGAAAGTGATCTCCAGAACCGACAGTGCGTCAGCACCAGCACCGGCCAGGAGAGTCCGTGCAGGGCTCTGCACCAGCAGCCTGCTGCGTCTACACAGCGCACGCACTTACAGTACACTCAGTCTGCCCCACCAGGAGAGTCTGACCCAGTGTCTCTAGAGGAAGGGCCCATATATTGACACAGTTTTACTTTTTTTATGTAGTTATTTGAAGTTTTTGTCACAGGGTATGTGCACTCACCAAAGAAAGAGACGCAGAGACAGAAAGCGAGAAATCACTCCCGGGGGGAATGACCACACCACAGTCCCTTCTCCTTCATTGTCTTCTCAGGACTTTGGGCACGCACGCACACGCATCCAGCATGAGTTTTAAGCTGCTGGGTCCAGGACATGTACCGTGGTCAACTGTGTGGGAGGCCAGCAACGTAACTGCTATGCCTCCTGCTAGTCCCACACACTTTTTTAAGTTTTGTCATAGGGTGTGTGTACTCACCAAAGGCACAGACAGAGACAGTGAGAGGGGGTGTGAGAAGTCACACACAGACAGAGACAGTGAGAGGGGGTGTGAGAAATCACACACACACCCCGGGATTCTAGGCGCGCACGCACATGTGCCTGATGTGATTTTTCAAGCCACCAGGTCAGAGATTCAAACCACGGTCAGCCATGTGGGAGTCCAGCACCTTAACCACCATACCACCCACTGGCCTTGATGCATTTTTAAATCTCCACAGATCTGGAGGCACAGTCAGGGCTGAGAACGCATAAGGCCATCCCATCAGAACTGCCTCTCAGACACACTGTCCTGAGCTCAGTCTACTACATACGTAAACCGTCTCCACACAGGGAGATTGCCCGGCCCACTCAGCGTCCCTTCCCAAGTCACGCGACCGCCAGCAATTAGTGCCTGGTCCTAACGCAGGGGTTCAGCTGCGGCTACCCAGGAGTCACCCAGGAAGTACTGAAATGTTACTGACGTTTGACTCCTACCCTAAAGGTTCTGCTTCAGGTGTTGAGATGCAGCTTAACATGAGGATTCTCTAAGAAGCTCCCTGGGTGTCTGTAATGGGCAGATAAATTTGTAAACTGCCGTAGCCTAAAGCCTCCTACTCCTCCTAGTTAACGTTTCATTCTGTCTTCAGGGAAGATGTCTTATAGCCAGTCCTTTCTTTTTTTTTTTTTTAAAGAATTATTTATTTAATTTTTGTTTATTTATTTTAATTTGACCAGAGTGACAGAGTGAGAAAGAGAGAAAGAGAGAGAAAGTGAGAAAGCAACCTGAACTGCAGTCAGCCATGTGGGAGTCCAGTGCCTTAACCATACGCCACCTGCCGGCCCCACCGCTGGTCTTGTATATATCTGAAACTCTTTTTCTAAGCAACTCTCAGCCTCCCATACAAACACGGCAGGCCCTTTACTGTGCCCCCACTGCCTTCAGTGCTGTCCTCGAGGAGCGCCCGGGGCTGGCCCTGTCGCGTGGCAGCGGCCCACAGTCCTCAGGTTTCCATGTTGCGTTCCTGCCGATGCCCAGTGCCGTGTGAGTTCCAACGACAGCTCTGCACCGCCAGCTGAGCTCCTGGTGCCAGCAGCCCAGAAACCCAGCAGCTGCAAGCATTCCGCCTCCAACTCCTGGACTCAGAGGCAGAAGCTGGGGACGCGCCAAGGGTGTGATCCGGGGAATAGGGCAGCCTGCCATAGAGCTCAGCGAGGTGGCCAACGGAGGGGGCAGTGAAAGCAAAAGGGAAGGGTACAGAGAGAAGGAGGTGAGAGTAAATAGTGCGATATAAAAATGGATAATGTGGGACCAGCCCATGCTAGAGTGATTAAGGCGCTGGACTCCCACTTGGCCGATCACGGTTCAAGTCCTGGGCCTGGTGATTTGAAAATCATGCTAGGCACAAGTGTGGGCATGCCCAAAATTCCAAGAGGAGAGTGGAGAAGGGATCAGGGCATGGCCAACTCTCCAGGGGGCTGATTGCACTTTCCCTCTCACTGTCTCTGTCTCTCTCAGGTGAGTGTACGTGCCCTATGGCAAACAAGCAAACAACCTGGCAGTCAGAACTGCAGAACCCTGACCGTAATGAGTCACAATTGCCTTTCTGGCCCCAGTCTTTCAGACGTGAAGTGAGAGGGTGACGGGTCTTCTCCAGCTTCCCCTCCGGCCTGGATCTCCCACGGCTGAAGAGAAGAGATCCTGCCCTTCTCCCTGCTTTGCGGGCAGTCCTTCCCCTCCCACAGTAACTGCTTCCCCAGCTCTGACAGGAAGCTCCAGCCAGACCGGGCGCCTCCGGAATCTTCCTGAAGACCGTACAGTGCCACCTCCTGGAGGATGGAGGCCGAGGAGCTCCCAGCTCACTCAGCAGACACTTACAGACCTCACTGTCCGCACTCTCCAAGAACTAGCGCTCTAACCAGAACAGTTAATATTCACCTTTCAGCACCAGCTGTGCCTACTCAGCACCATCAAGTCACCATGAGCAGCGCTTCCTCAGTCTCGAGCTGACGACAAGAAAGACCAGCACTATCCCTGTGTTATAGATAAGAAAGGCCGCTGAGGAGAGGAGACACACTGCCCAAGATTCCAAAGCTACTAAGTAACACAGGATTGGAACCCAAGTCTCCCCCAGATCCTTCTGCTTCGCCCAGCAGGGGTAAAGTCACCAGCAAGTTAGTGGACAGTAAGTTTCAGAGTCTCTCGCTTGCTTAGGGGCCTTCCAATCTCCTGTCCCTAGGTTTGAATTTTTTTTTTTTTCTTTAAGAAAGATTTTTGCAGGAACCAGCAGTTAGCATAATGGCTATGTCGCTGGACTCCCACGTAGCCTACCGCGGTTCGCATCCCGGACCCAGTGGCTTAAAACTCACGCCGGGCACATGTGCGTGCGTACCCAAGATCCCAAGAGGAGAATGGAGGAGAAAGGATTGCGGCGTGGCCAACCCCCCTGGGGGGTGATTTCTCGCTTTCTGTCTCTCTATCTCTCTCTGCCTGGCAAGCGCACGCACGCTATAGCGAAAACCTCTCCAAAAAAAAAAAGAAAAGAAAGATTTTTGCTATAGGGCACATGCCCTCGCCAAAGACAGAAAGCGAGAAATCACCCCCCAGGGGGTATAGCCATGGCACAATCCCTTCTCCTCCATTCTCCGCTTGGGATTTTGGGCACACACACACACTCACCTAGCTTGAGTTTTAAGCCGCTCGGTCTGGGACTCAAACCATAGTCAACTACGTGGGAGTCCAGTGATGTAAGCATTACGCCATCTGCTGGTCCCTCCTTGAATTCTTAATGTTGTGCTATGTTTTATAAAGAAAGCCCTCCAACAAGTGGGTGGGCCCATAAGCCCCAGACTCACCCCCTTGAACTTAGCTTTTCCGAGTTAGCATGACCACTACTATCCCGCTCGATAATTTCGGTCGAAGGGTGTTTTTCACTTGAATTTAAGAGGAATCCTTGCCGGCTTTCTGCTCAGAGAACCTACGCTGATACTTTAAATAATGGAGTAGGTGTCGCCCTGAGCCACGTGCGCAGGATTCCTTCCTTTCCCATTTCCCTGGTACCCACGGGACTCTTCTCCCGTCAGGCGTGGATGTCCTCCTCCCTGGGACAGGCTGCTAGGGTCCAGCCGCGTCCCAGCCCGGCCCTGTGTCTGGCTCCCGTGGCCGCCCGGCGCTGCGCCCGTGGCAGTGACTGTCCTGCTCCTGCCGTCTCCTTCAGTCTGCCTGGGGCCCAGAGCCTGCAGCTGCGCCGCAGGGAGGGCCTCACTGCTCTCAGACAAAACAGCGGTGCTTCAGGCCCTGCGAGGGGCTGACTGGAAAGAGGAAGTGCTCTACACCTGAATCTGTCAGGCCGTAATTCCAGAATTCACACGTCATTCCAGCTTCGAGGACCTCGTCCTCACCCATCGAGTGTGCTAACTCTGTGTATCTTCTGTCCCTTCCTTCATCTCGACCTTAGTTACTGGGTCTCTGTTCCTTGTACAAAGTTCCACTTTTGTCCCCTCCCTAGAAACTAGAGGGTACAGTGACAACTTGAGAAAAACCCAGTTTAGCAGAGATACCCTGGGAACTGTGAGCTTCAAGTGAGCCCGGTACACAGTGTCCTTTGCCCCCAGCCTGCCCACCTGTCACCCAGGATCTCCGTGCCTCCCACGTAGTAGCAACCATCTTAGCGACCGGGACAAGCTTCCCTCGGAAAACAACTCAGTACATGATGGTAGCTTAACTCGCAGTTTTAGGAAAAAAGCAAAAACAGGATAGAACGAGGCTACGCATACCTAGTATCTCCCAGACGCTCATTTCATGCCGTGTCCGCCATCTTTCAGGGATGGTTCAGGTACTAGCTAACTGGCAGCGGACGCGTGAACAGTTGCTGGGATGCCTGAAAATCTCGGGGCTATGTAATTCTCAGACACGATTCAGGACACGTGTGGATACAGCCACAGAACCTACAGCAGCCAGAACATTAAACATTTCCCAGGCAAGAACTAGGAAAACCCACCAAGCCAGCATTGACCCGTGCCTTTGCTGAGGAGCAAACAGGCCATGAAGACAGGTAGGTGTGCACGGCTCGTCCCCACCGGCAGCAGGGCTGGCCATCTGGGAGAGGAATGACTACCAGTTTACGAGCTTGGGATGAGGCACTTTAAGACTCTGAATTGTGGGACCAACAGTTAGCGTAATGGCTATGTTGCTGGACTCCCATGTAGTCAACCACGGTTCAAGTCCTGGACCTGGTAGCTTAAACTCATGCCGGGCGCATGTGTGTGCGTGCCCAAGATCCCGAGAGGAGAATGGAGAAGGGACTGTGACCTGCGACGTGGCCATCCCCCCTGGGGGTGATTTCTCACTTTCTGTCTCTCTGGCGAGCGCACATGCCCTATAGCAAAAAATCTCAAAAAACAAAACAAAACAAAAAAAAACCCTCTAAATTCTGCTTTGGGTTTCTTTTCTATATCTTTGTACCACAAACCCAAGAAAGCAACTTACTAAACTCCCAACTGAACAATGGTTAGTAACAAAACGGAAACCCTCACGGTGCACAGGAAGGAGAAGAGGCTAATTTCAATGATGAGAAAACCCTCGCATTTCCGTATTTGTGAATGGAAAACACAGCAGTTCTTGCTGACAGCTTCCAAAAGCGTAAGGCTGCTGAAGAAAAACACATACGGGAAGGAAACAAATTTGCAGGCTCTTAGCCATGCATACTGTGAATAATGGTATGAATTTTAAAACCCAAGATCTGATTCCTTCATCCAGAATAGTACTTTGAAGGCTAAAAGGATGTTTTGTAGAGACATTAAACAGGATCTGAACAATCTGGATTCTCTTCAGCTGAGAACAACGGGTAGACAGGAACTCAGAATGCATGGAAGTAGGCTTGGTGAGATTTGGAGATTCCTTTTTTTAGGTTTTTGCCATCAGGTATGTGTTCTGGCTAGAGAGAGACAGTGAGAGGAAGGGTGGGTAGTGATCACCTCCCAGGTGGCGGCCTGCTGCATTGTCTTTTTCTCAGAAGCAGAAAAGACTTGTTCTGCTGAATGCAGGAAATTAGCCAGAGGGCAGGTATAGGTGCCCCAAATTAGTTCTACAGAAAAGTTACTGCTTTTGTTCTTGTGAGCATTAGAAAACGCTGGACACTACGCTTTTCTTCTCTTTTTTTAGAGAGATTTTCACCATCGGGTGCGTGAAATTGTTGCAGATAAAGTGAGAAATCACCCCCAGGGGGGATGGACATGCCACAATCCCTTCTACCCCATTCTCCCCTCGGGATTTTGGGCACACACGCACATGCACCAGGTGTGGGTTTGAAGCCACCAAGTCCGGGACTCAGCTCGCAGTGGACTCCGTGGGAGTCCAATGACATAACCAGTACGCCATCTGCTGGCCACTACACCTTTCCACCTAACCTGAACTGGAAGGCGTGGGTAGTCGATTTACTGAAACCCGAGGAAGTTAGCTTGCTTCCTTCAGGCATTCCAGCCTAACGCTGACCATCCAAGGTGGTAGGCAAATTCGGAAGGTGGCCTCCTTTCAGACCTGCCTCCTGATGTTCACATCCTCTTGTAACCTTCTCTTCGTCTGAGCAGGACCTGTGACCTGCTTCTCATCAGTGGGCTACGGCACAGGTGCGGTGTGTGGCTCCCTGTACGTGATCACATGACATCAGGCCAGAACCCCTGTCGTGCTGGGAGACTCTCCTCTGCTGACTGAGTAAACAGGTGGCCGTGTCCAGAAGCTTGGGGGCAAAGGAACTCCAGTTGGCCTCTGTAGAGTCAACTAGAAACAGATCCCCGCAGTCTGCCAACCGTGAGAAACCAAATGCTGCCATCCCCATGAGCTTGGGAGTAGAGTCTTCCGAAGGTCAGATGCGACCTGTCTCCACCACCGCCTTGGTTCGGACTTGTGAGACCCCGAGGCAGAGTACCCAGGATGGCTGCCCTGACTCAAGGGAAACGTGCATTGCTGTGAGCAGCTAAGTGCATGGCAATACTATTATGTAGCAGATGACGAGTAAGCAAGAAATTGGATGTAAAGTCATGTCTGCGTGTTAGCTTCTAAGACTCCATGTACACAGGCATAGAAACACAAAGTGTATGCCCAAATACTTGGAAGAGTGGATACGAACGATACTTAAGAAATAAAGCCAGAAAGAAGAAACTTGGCATTCCTCGTATCAATTAATTCAAGACAGAACAAAGATTTAATAGAAAGAATAAAACTATAAAGTCTTTTTTTAAGAGATTTTTGCTATAGAGCACATGCACTTGTCAGAGAGAGAGACAGACAGAAAGCGAGAAATGACAGCCCAGGGGAGATGGCCACACTGCAATCCCTTCTCCTCTGCTCTCCCCTCAGGACTTTGGGCGTGCATGCACATGTACCCAGTGTAAGTTTAAGCTGCCAGATCTGGGACTTGAACCACAGTTGACTACGTGGGAGTCCAGCAATGTAACCATTAGGTCATCTACTGGTCTCAAATATTAATCAAAGGCATGAAGGTATTTTTACTATCTTGTAGTGGGGAAGATCACTCTAAGCATGTCAGGAAAACCAGTAATTATAAAATTAAAGATCTTAGGTTTTCTATAAAGAAAAATGTAAGTAGATTAAGGGGGTCAAAAATTTGCAATACCAGAAATACTGTCCTCAATCAAAAATAACCAATCCCAGGACCAGCAGTTGCGTACTGGCTATGTTGCTGGACTCCCATATAGTCAACGACAGTGTGAGTCCCGGACCCGGTGGCTTAAAATCACACCGGGCACATGTGCTTGCATGCCTAACATCCTGAGAGGAGAATGGAGGAGAAGGGATTGCGGCCTGGCCATGCCCCCTGGGGGGCGACTTCTTACTTTCTGTCTCTCTGTCTCTGTCTTTCTGGTGGGCGCACGCATCCTATAGAAAAACCTCTCAAAAAAATAAATAACTGATCCCATAAAATACAAAATTATACAGCCTTACTTTCTGTCTCTCTGTCTCTGTCTTTCTGGTGGGCGCACGCATCCTATAGAAAAACCTCTCAAAAAAATAAATAACTGATCCTATAAAATACAAAATTATACAGGCTTAAGAACAATACAAATCTGGGGACCAGCTGTTAGTGTAATGGCTATGTCGCTGGACTCCCACATAGTCGACTGCGGTTCGAGTCCTGGACCTGGTGGCTTAAACTCACACTGGGCACGTGTGCGTGCATGCCCAAGATCCCGAGAGGAGAATGGAGGAGAAGGGATTGCGGCGTAGACATCCCCCCTGGGGTGTGATTTCTCACTTTCTGTCTCTGTCTGTCTGGTGAGTGCATGCGCCCTATAGCAAAAACCTCTCTAACCAAAAAAAAAAAAAAAAAAAAACCAATACAAATCTGTATTTATAGTCATGTACAAATGTTCTCAATAGTAAGTGAAAGAAGCAAGGTACAAAGCAGTACATAATGTGACCTCACTCACATCAAGATGCACATAATTATGTACATGCATATGCAAATATGTACAGGTAGTTGTTTGAAAATGAATCCAGTTAAATCTTCACAGTACTCAATTTGGGGTGGAGATTTTTCTATTAGGTCATTAGAAAAGTCATGACATTTTTCTGGTTTTCTATGCAAAAATATGTCATGACTTTCCTCACCCAGTACTATTTCTTTCCTTTTTTTTTTCTTTTTTTTGGGGGGGGGTATTTTTGTGATAGGGCACCTGTATTCACCAGAGACAGAGATAAAAAGAGAGGAAAAGTGAGGTATCACTTTCCAGAAGAGATGGTTTGAATTCTGGACTCAGCAGCCTGAAAATCACACCAGAGGTATGCATGCCCAAATTCAAGAGAATGGAGGAGAAGGGATTATGGCATGGCCATCCCTGCTAGGGATGACTTTTCACTCCCCCCCCCACCTCTTTGTTTCTCTTGAGTGCCCCACAAACATTCTATAGCAAAAACCTAAAAAAGAAAAAAACATTCCTGAATCATAGAGTAAAATGAGTAAATTTAGTGATATGTAAATTCTATCTCTGTAAAGCTGTCCCAAAACTATATTGACACTTGAGCTCTGTGAGGGTATGCAGACTGGCAATATGAAGCAGTTATCTGCATACCTCATTAATTACTCACTCGAGCTGGCTGACACATACCTTAGAAACTAGGGGCTCTGAGGAAACATTCGAGGAGAACGGGAAACACCCTGGCCCTGGCTAGGTCGTGTGATGCCTGTTCCATACGATGTTTATGGCTTACACATCATCCTCTTTGATGCATACTCAGCCTTCCTTGGAGTTGCAAGGAACAGGATCCATAACAGGATCACACGTGATAGTAACAAGGTCAAAAAACATATACACTAAAGCACTTATCTCTAACCGTAGAACTTCAACCGCATCCTTGGAAGCTTGCGAAACAGTTCGGTGTGCCTAGTAAAAATGTATCAACAAGCTCAGCATGACTGAGCAACACATCTTGTCTGCGTTCACCTGCACTTCTGCTTCTGTGTCTTTCTCTTTTCTCTAACCTTCCTTTATAGGAACAAGTCCTGGGGAGAACACCAACAGTATTACCATCCAGAAAGATGTTACTCTTTAAGCATGCAGGCAGGTGCCGACAGGGCTCACCCTGAAACAATTTTGAGTGAGAGTGGCAGGTTCAGTGGTTCTGATATGCCACCAGGGCTGAGGACCACCACTCAGTTATCTGAAACACAAAAGATATTTTACACGACAGCTTCCGTGATACCAAGGCCTGGTCCTCTGAGACAAGGAACACACGGAGCTTTGGAAGCCCTGTGGCTTCCCTGGCACAGCTCCGACTGTATGCATGCAATGCGGTGATTTATATAGAGACATGGTTCTGATTCCACCTTTCAGAACTGCAACTTGAAAGCTAAAAGAATGCTCTGAATATATATTTAAGATGGACACAAAGTGGGAATTTGTTCAGATAGATGACAAAGCTGAAAGGATTCAAAGCCATAGCACATGAGGATGAGTTAAAATTAAACCATAAGAACTGAGGAAGAGATCATGGCTACCTTCAGATATTGAAAGGCTGCCAAACAGAGGCAGCTGAACTGGTTTTCATAGCCTTAAAAGGACCAGGATCGGGGCCGGCAAGTGGCATGGTGGCTAAGGTGCTGGACTCCCTTCTATATGGCCAATCATGGTTCGAGTCCCAAACCTGGCTGCTTGCTTTCTCACTTTTCCTTTCTCTGTTTCTCTAGTCAAATTAAATAATAATAAAATAACAAATGAAATAAATGTGTTTTAAAAAAGAACTAGGATTGATAAAGCTCCAAAAGACAGATTTCCTTTTTTTAAAAAAGAGCGTTATAATGATCCTGTGTTATAGGTGTCGTGTTAGATATTCCAACCGCAGTGATAATACCCAGATCTCAGCACGCAGCATGGCCACCTGAGGGCTTATTAAGACATGGTTCTTGGCCCCCCACCAGAGTTTATGGCTTAAATGGTGTGGTAATTTGCATTTTTAAAAGAATTATTTAATTCCATTTGTTATTATTGTTTTTTAATTTGACCAGAGAGACAGAGAGAGAGAAAGGGAAAGCAAGAAAAAGAGCCACCAGGTCCAGGACTTGAACCATAGCCAGCCATGTGGGAATCCAGCGCCTTTAATCACCATGCCACCTGCAGGTCCTGTAATTTGCATTTCTAACAACTCCCAGGTGTGCTGATGCAGCTGATCAAAACCATGTTTTGGTTTTGTATAATATAGATGCTATCAGGGTTCCTAAAAGACATCTAAACCAGGGAACCAGCAGTTAGCGTAATGGCTATGTTGCTGGACTCCCACGTAGTCGACCACGGTTCAAGTCCCAGACCCAGTGGCTTAAACTCACGCCGGGCATGTGTGCGTGCGTGCCCAAGATCCAGAGAGGAGAATGGAGGAGAAGGGATTGCGCGGTGTGGCCAGACCCCTGCGGGGGTGATTTCTCACTTTCTATCTCTCTGTCTTTCTCTGTCTGTCTGGCGAGCGCACATGCCCTATAGCAAAAACCTCTTCAAAAAAAAAAAAAAAGACATCTAAACCAGACTAGGAGAGGAGTATCCTGCGACTTGTCAGCTGGGGGAGGAGCTGAATTCTGAACGAGGAGGTAGGAGGGAGAAAGGGTAGACATAGCGTGGCAGTCCAAGAGAGGACAAATGGAGACGATAATACTGGGTTGCTGGGGACGCCACGGCACATTTTGCATAGGAAAACACATCAGGACTTTCCCGACAACCAAATGTATAGGGAGAAATAAGACACGAGGCAGCGTTCGTCCCAGAGTTACCAGGTATTGGCTGCACACAGGGCACCGTCCCAGCTGCTGGGTACGGAGGCGGAAACCAAGCCCCTGCTCTGGTGGAACGTATAAGCAAATACATCACATACTGCAATCACAGAGCAGGTCACTGTGGGAGACCGGGCGGGTATCTCAGGAGGGAGGGTTTAAGCTGCCACCTCACAAAGGAGGAAACTAGGACATTTGGGAAACGAGCCTGACCCATGTGGACGTGATCGTGAACGTGGAGAGAGCTGAAACGCAGTACTGGGGTACGTGCGGGCGCAGACCCCGCAAGGCAGAGTAACAGACAGGCGGGCTCTGAAACGCAGTACTCGGGTACGTGCAGGCGCGGATCCCGCAAGGCAGAGTAACAGACAGGCGGGCTCTTGGTTCATCCGGTAGTAATCTGGGAGGTAACCGGACTAAAGGCCAGTACGGAAACCCGGGGAACCATGCCGAGGGCTGGAACTGCCTTGCAGCAGAAGCAAAGGCAATGGCGAGGAAGGAGAAGGGACCTGAAGGGCCTGCTGACCTCGGAGGACAGCAGGATGGCCCACAGGACTCTGGCTTGGACAGGGGATAAAGGAACAGGGGCTGCCTGGGGCCGGGAAGAAGCAAGTGGTGTTTCCGACAGGAGTTTGGAGTAATTAAGCACAAGTGGAAGTGTCTCCCAGGAGCTGATTAAAAAGCTCAGAAGGAAGCAGAGGCAGGTGATGCTAGCGTGGACTCGCCTGATTAGAGACGGTGAGTGGGGGGACTAAGGCACCTCGGTGTGCAGACAGGGCCCCAGCGACTTAGCGGCAATGGGCGTACCTGAAAAGGAGACCGGCAAAGCGCAGCAGAGAGGCTAGGAGGAGGCAGCGGCCGGGAAGCCCAGTGCTGCGTGATCAGTCAAGAACTGGGTGTCCAGGGACCCAACGTGGAGTGGGCCGACCTCAGCAGGAGCACTGTCCCTGGGATGTTAAGGGAAGGATCCAGACGAGTGGGCTGAGGAATGAGTTGCAGCACACAGAGTGGCCGGGCTTAGCTGAAAAGGAGAGAACAGGAAGAGGGAGAGACAGGGAGAAAATCCACACAGGAGACTCGAGCACGTGGACGTGCTAACGAGGAAACGAAGAAACGCTGGAGGCAGAGCGGGCTGAGCAAAGGGACAGCTCCAAGGAGCCGAGGTGGGCTGGGACTCAGAGGACAGCTAAGACACACCATCTGGGCAGATGAGGGTGCTGCTGGCGTAAGCGACGGAGGGACACGGCGCCCGTGCAGGCTGTGCTTTGATTTATAAGCTACAGTGACTCTCCTGTATTAATTTACTTAGGAGTCTCTTCTCAAAAAAGAAAAAAAATAAAAAACCTCAGTGTTTCATCAATATTGGGGGAACATTTAGAAACCTTACAAATATAATGAAAATAAGCTAGTTCACTAAGCCGGAAAAAAAAAATAATTTTTTTTTTTTTTGAGAGGTTTTTGCTATAGGGCACATGCACTCGCCAGACAGACAGAGAGACAGAAATCACCCCTCAGGGGGATGGTCACACCTCAATCCCTTCTCCTCCGTTCTCTCGAGATCTTGGGCACGCATGCACACGCGCCCGGTGTGAGTTTAAGCCACCGGGTCTGAGACTTGAACCACTGTCCACTACATAGGAATCTAGTGACAAAGCCATTATGCCATCTGCTGGTCCCTTAAATGGGCTTTTTGAAAATTGCATTTGACAAGTTCTGGGCTAGAATTCGACAGACAGACTGAGGAAGGAGCCAGGCGAGCTAAAGCCCGTCAGGGCTAGCGGGAACCCTGAAGCAGTGTGGCTCTGAGACAAAGCGAGCGGAAGTGCCGGGCAGTGGCCCAGACCAGGTGTGCCGGAGGGGTCCTGGATCCCAGGAGTATTCCTGACAAGTGTTCCGTGTCTCGGTGAAGCTTAGCCCCACCCATTACGGAAGCAGCAGGGCTGGCCAGAAAGAATAAAGCCGCTGGTTGCAACAGACGCGTGGCCCGAGGGGGAAGGGTCCACATTTTGATTGGGGGAAAACCTCCTCACCGGGACCAGGTTCCAATTCCCAGTTCAGACTGGGAATGGCACGGTTATGTCTGCCACTCCCACCTTCTCCCCAGAGTCCGGCACTGAGTGGGAGGATGGCATGCAGCCATGCCAGTCTTGGCCATTTCACGAAGGTGCTTGATGAACTCTGCAAACTCAGACCCAAGTGGAAGGAAGACTAGGGCAAGCTCCCGTACAGATGTCAACGGCAACACTTAGGACCTTAGATAAAGACAGCACAGGCTGCAGTGTCCCCTTCTCGGTATGCAGGCTTCCTACCATCACCATCACATGGGGAGTCTCCATCCTTTAAACTCTACCATCTTTTAATAAGAAACCCGAAGTCATCTGTGCCTTACCCTGGGGCTCGGGGTTTCCTTATACCCATGTGAACTAACCCAGCGGTAAAAAGCCTAAGCTGGAATAGCCTGTTACAGGGTGCGGCGCTCACTGGAGACAGGGGAAGTGAGAAACCACCGCCCTCAGGGGACGGCCACCCGCAGTCTCTTCTCCTCCGGGCACACATGCACACACCCTGAGAACTTTTCAAGCCGCTGCATCTGGTCAGTAGGATCCAGCCACTTTATCCCCCAGGCCACCTGCTGGCTCGGCTTTTTTTTTTTAAGCTACAGAAAATTACTGTTTCACCTCTATGTCCCTAACAGCTCCAGACATTCCTAAAACAAAGGAGCCACCTCAGACCAGGTGATTTTTTTTTTTTTTTTGGATAGGTGGATAGGTTTTTGCTATAGAGTGCATGTGCGCACCGAAGACACGAGGGACAGAAAGCAAGAAATCACCCCAGGGGGTGATTATTTATGCCCTTCTCCATTCTCCCTCGGGATTTTAGTCATGCACGCACACATGCCCCGCATGAGTTTTTAAGCCACCAGGTCCGGTACTCGAACTGCGGTTGACTACATGGGAGGCCAGCAACGTAACCACTGTGCTATCTGCTGGTGCCAGAACCAAGCAACTCTAAGGCTTCTTGTGTTTATGTTTCCAGTCACAAGATACACAATCTCACTTCAAAGGTAAGGTTAGAGGAAAGCCTTACTTATTAAAAAAAATTCATGGAACTTTACTATATGGAAATATGAACTAAATCTTTCTTCCTACCAAATACACTTCAAAGAGCAAACAGGTGAGGAGTCAAGAAATTCCATAATCACTCTAGGTTTAGGTATATAATATTTATTCTTTCATATTGTTCTCTTTTAGAGGTGTAACCTTCTAATTAATGCCTAAGTTTCCCACAGACATTCAGTCTTCCATTTACTGATATTTACAGTATCAAGGCCCAAAGAAATACTTGGTCTAAATTGGAGGATCCCACCCTTTTTTTTTTTTTTTTTTAACCCGGCAGGGGCTGGGATAAAAAGGGAGGGAGAGAAAGAGAGGAATCACCCCCTGGGGGAATGGCCATGGTGAAATTCTTCTCTATTCTCTTGGGATTATGGGCATATGCACACACACACACACACACACACACACACACACACGCCTGGTGTGATTTTCAAGCTGCCAGGTCAGGAATTCAAACCATAGTCACCCATGTGGGAGTCCAGTGCTGTAATCACCATGCCAACCGCTGGTCCCACTCACACACTAACCCCCCCAAAAGAATTATTTATTTAATTCACCTGTTATTTTTTAAATGTGACCAGACAGAGAAAGGAAAAGAAAGCAAGCCACCAGGCCCGGGACTTGAACCATTGTCAGCCATGTGGGAAGCCAGTGTCTTTAACTTCCATGCCACCTGACGGTCCCCCACCCACGTGACTTTTAAAAAGAATTCATCACCCTTTGAAATTGCAGTATCTTTTGTTGGCAAAAAAATTATTTTCCAAGAGACACCCGTTTTTCCTCCCTCCTCCTCCTCCCTCCCAGCTGTACACAGGTTAGTATGTCACGCAGCTGAGGCCCACTCCTATGCAAGCAGAGCCCGCGTGTCTACATAACGAACGAGACGTGACTTCGCGCCTCCTGACCTGGCGACCGTGGGAATGGGGACGCCTCGTTCCCGCCTCTGAAATAACTAGGACTTGACCCAGTTATATTAAGAGGCCAGACAAAAAAGAAAGCACTTTACACTGTTTCCTTAGTATTGCTTTGCTGCAAAGGGATAAATAGTTCAAGAACCAAAGATGGGAAATGTCTGCTGGCCATCACTGTATCCTTGCAAAAACTAGCAAGTGAGGGACCAGCAGTTAGCGTAATGGCTATGTAGCCGGACTCCCATGTAGTCGACTGCGGTTTGAGTCCCGGACCCGGCGGCTTAAACTCTCGCTGGGCACATGTGCGTGCGTGCCCAAGATCCCGGGAGGAGAATGGAGGAGAAGGGATTGCGGCGTGGCCATCCCCCCTGGGGGGTGATTTCTCGCTTTCTGTCTGTCTCTGGCTGGCTGGCTGGCGAGCGCAAGCCCCTATAGCAAAAAACTTCTCCAAATAAATAAATAAAAATAAAAATAATAAGCTAGCAAGTGAGATGTTCAGGAATCACTTCTACTTCACACTTCACACTGTTCTCAGCAGTGATGACAGGCTGGTCGCACCACTGACCACCTTTGTTCTGTAGGTAGAGTAATGGATGTGTCAGAAACGGCTTTGGCACGGGTTAAAAGTGGCTCCCACATGCTCGCTACTTTTCCACAGGATTCTCAGTATCGTACCCAAGTTTACCTTCACCTGGTTACCACTTCAAGTTGCCACTAATGTGACTGACCGGGGATAGAGGAGGGGTTGAACCTGAGCACACACACGATTTTTAAACATTTTAGATGTAATGCAACTAACCATACCTAATATTCTTTCAGAAAACTCAAGAAACACAAAACACTCAAAAGTCAAGTTATACTTTTCATAAAGCACCCCCCAGGGGGGGTGATTTCTCGCTTTCTGTCTGTCTCTGGCTGGCTGGCTGGCGAGCGCAAGCCCCTATAGCAAAAAACTTCTCCAAATAAATAAATAAAAATAAAAATAATAAGCTAGCAAGTGAGATGTTCAGGAATCACTTCTACTTCACACTTCACACTGTTCTCAGCAGTGATGACAGGCTGGTCGCACCACTGACCACCTTTGTTCTGTAGGTAGAGTAATGGATGTGTCAGAAACGGCTTTGGCACGGGTTAAAAGTGGCTCCCACATGCTCGCTACTTTTCCACAGGATTCTCAGTATCGTACCCAAGTTTACCTTCACCTGGTTACCACTTCAAGTTGCCACTAATGTGACTGACCGGGGATAGAGGAGGGGTTGAACCTGAGCACACACACGATTTTTAAACATTTTAGATGTAATGCAACTAACCATACCTAATATTCTTTCAGAAAACTCAAGAAACACAAAACACTCAAAAGTCAAGTTATACTTTTCATAAAGCACCACTGACAACCCTGGTAAATTATAAATAAATATGTAAATGAATAATCCACGGGGGGTCTTGAGGTTTACAAAAGACACTCTTATGTAGACAGGAGTACTGCAGAGCCCGTCTGCCCTTCCCCAATCACGCCATCTGTGGCAGTGGTGACCGTGTGACCCCAGGCCAAGAGAAGACTGCAGTTCCAAGAATACACTGCCAATCACTCTTTTCCTCTTGAGCTGTAAACACCACTGGCCACTTCCACATAATAATGGTAAGTTGTATTTTTTTTTTTTTTTTTACAGAAGGGATTTCTAAAGGAATCATGTTTAAGAGCCTACTGAAAAAGCCACTTTCTACACACATATGAAGCCAATTCCCGCATGAACCTTTATTGAACCTGGTTATATGTGTGACTTTAATAGCTCAAATTTTTTTTACAATTTACAATTTTCAAAATCTACGTCAAATGGTCATTTTTGCCTTTAGAGAGTGAATCATTCCAGATGGAAAGAGAGGCTTTCTCAATTTTTCCTTTCACCCTCCTACTTGAAGTGCTGGCTGGTTTTCACAGAGGTGTACTACGGAACTAGAATACCGACAAGCAGGGAGCTTCCTTACGTGCACTGAACTGAATCTGGAATCTGAAAAGGATGAAAACCATGTGAACTGGCATTTCCCGGACGCCCGCTGGAGGCAGAAGTAGAGAGCAGAAGTGAAGCACAGGCAGAAGGGAGCTGATCTCAAAGGGCTGTCGACCTCTGCCACGGTCCTGACTCCAGAAGGCGGTTGGCACTCAGAGTTAACGTTCACTGTTCCGAAGTGACACTCTGATGTGCAGTCCTTGAGGTGCAATCTGCACCACGCAAGCAAAGCTGGCCTGCAGCAGCTCAGGGAGGGAGCCCAGCAAACACATTCCTCCCAGCACCGCCGAAAGTGAAACGAACATCTGTGGGAGGAAAACGTCTCTTCCTCTCCTTCCAACTAGAAAGCAAACCGCTAATGATACATTTGCACTTCTAAATGTGAAGATCTGCACAGTTCTAATGACTTACCATAACTTTAAAGAATAGGAAGGACCTACAGTTTTTTTTTCATTTTTCTTTTCATAAACTTTGCCAAAATAATTTATAAAGAAAGCAATGAGGAATACCTTTGAAAAATTAAACACATAAGTTAAAATACTAAAGTAATTAAAACTTTGAGGATATAAGAAGAATGGAGAAACATTTTAAACCAAATTTTAATATAAAATGTTACAATACAGAAGAATGGAATAAATTGAAAATAAGTAATTTCTTCTAAGTGAAAATAATGCTTTATATTAGAACACCAACATCTCATTAAATACATTAATCTTATTTCACTAATTCCCACACTGCAGATTTATCTATGTTAAATTTGGGGGTAGGAGGGTACTAATGGCTCTCTTCTGTTCTTCTTGGCCTTAGTCTAAATCTTGGATCAAGTCAGACTCAATGCTCTGACTTTCAAATAAACACAGAAAACCCCACAGTACCAATTAAATGGTGTATTTGAGCTTTCAAATGTCAGAAGACGAGCAGAAGCTGCTCATGGCTCGAGATGACCGTGTTTTCTCAGGTCTCCAACAGGCAGGTAACGTATCAGGTCTATAAGTTACTTCTCACTCACACCTACCCGCCATACTTCCAGAAGCGGAGCACCCTAACAGCCACCTTTCCCTGTATCCTCAGGACTCTCCACTGATGGTGGGCAGTCAGGGTGGTTAGGAAGGGAACTAAAATTTTAAAATGTATTCCAGGCATCCATCTCTTAAAATTATACTCAATTTTTACCCCACACGCATTTGAAGACTTTTACAAAGACCAAAAAGGCAAAAAATATTGTGCTTTCTGTCAATTGGAAGCAATTCTTATGTGATGTGATAATCTTTACACAGTTTGGCAAAATGAAAACTTCTGAAATTAGTTGATTAGTTACCTTGCAATACCCACTGAAATCTCAAGACACATACACAGCAACACCTACAAACCTCTGAACAGATTCAAAGCTCTCAAAATGTTATACAGTATCAGGAGAATGACTAAAAAGTCGAAGTATGAACCATAGAGAAAGCATTTACAGGAACCGTATCTTGTAAGAAAGCTTTTTCTTTTTTTTCTTTTTTAAGTAAGATGCCATTTGAGTTAATTCTCATACCCACTCAAACTGTAACTGGACAGTACATTTTACTTCTAGTTACTAGAAGACATTTCTTTAAGAGACAGGGGGCAAAAAGGGAAGAGACTACAAAGCTGTTTGTCAACCCCCACCCCCTTTTAAAAGGAAAATTGATGAATTTAGATCAAACCACAGATTTTTAAACAAAACAAAAAAAAAAATGGGGGGGGGAATACAAGACAGTGAAGACAAATCACTATTTGTAGGGGTTTTTGTTGTGTCCTTAAAAAAAATAGTCCCCTTCTAATAAGTTACATACAGACCACCTGTCACCTTAACGAGACCGAAGCACACACGAGGAAGAGGACACGGCACCGTAGCTCACACATTCACATACAGAAGACACGGGCCAGCACGGACTGGAGTAAGACCCAGCCCCAACAGACAGGGAGGAGTCCCGAAACACCAGAGAAATATAATCATCTATTTGAACAACTGTGAAATGGAAGATCTGCTCAAGCTAGGATGGAGAAAGGAGTGCTAACTCCTTGTACTACAAGGAAGGAATGGGGTTTATCAAGAGGCAAAAAAAAAAAAACAAGAAGAAGAAAGCCCCCAGATGGATTTTTTGATGCCGAAATTCTGTCATATGCTGCTGGTAACAGTAAATATAGATATATATTTATATTCATATATGTATATTAAAAAAGGAAAAATAATCTATTCATAGAACAGTCAGTAGTCAGAGACATTTAGAAAAAAGTAAAAACAAGTCCTTTTTTTTTTTCTTTTTAAAAATGGATTTACTAAAACCACTTCAACCACCCAGAGGTACTACAAACCCACGCCCTCCGATGAAGTCATGGTGTTCTTCAACGGCATCTGCCACGTGCCGTGCTCAGAAACGGCCCGTGCTGGCAACAGCAGGCTCGGGGTCGGGCGGCAAGGAAAGCTGTTGCGTTGGTCTTGCTCACGGCACGCCTGAAGCCTGGTGGCGTCTGGAGTACTTGTGAATGAAGCTGTCCCCAAAAGGCATGCGTCACGGGCCCAGGGAGGCACTGGGACTGCTCTATTGTTTCTTCTTTTTCTCTTTCTTTTTGCAGAAGCCTGGATCCACGTACTGCTCTCCTCTAAGATGCAGACCCAAGACAGTGAGTTCCCGAAGCCTAAAAAGGCTCCCTGCCTTGAAATAAGAGTCTTCTTCCCAGAATCTCATCTAGTCAGATTTCTGAACTAGATGAGCCAGAGACATTTAGGAAGCGAAGGTGACCTGCCTCAGGTGGTGAGGGAGTCTCTTACTCGGGGTTTTCTTCTCGGTACAGACAAGCACTACTGGCAGGGTTCTTGGCCTGTGCTGCCATCTCCTAACCTTTAACGGGAACAGCTTTGGCCGTTTCTCCTCGCTCTACCTGCAGGGCACAGTGGAAGAAAGGGGGTACTGACTCTTCTCCAGCTCTCTCTCCTCCTAAGGAGAGCCAAGTACTCAGCACCTTGGGATGGTGCTGCCCTAGATCATAGGCCTCTAAGACCCACTGGCCCTGCGTGCTCTGTGCCCTGCTAGCACACCAACGTATCACTATCAAGCAGCCACCGTGGAGCTCAACCAAGCGCCTGGCCTCAAGGCAGGAAGCCATCGTCGAAGGAGACGAGCTGCAGTACTGGCTGCTGTGGCAAAGAAGACAGCCTCTGCACGATGTGCGGGAGAGGGCGCAGCCCACACCGTCCATGCGAGAGGTCAGCACTCGCTCTGAAGGCCGCTCATCTTTGGAAGCAACATTTCTAGTGGGCTTAACCACTCTTCTGGATGACTAAGGTCTCAAAGCGGTCCATCTCTCCCATGTCCCACACTAGCCAAGCATCTGCTAACTGGCCTCTTTAAGATCCTCCATTGGCAGTTTGTAGCCCATTATGAAGGAAGGAGGTGGCACGTGACCTGGGCTGTCTGGCCCCTGCTTCTTTGCACAGTTTATACAGATGTAATCTTCATTTTCAGCCATTTCTGGGGATACGCCCACACAGACTTGATGAAACCACTCATCACAGCCGCCGTCACACTGTACCCAGTCTACCTGTGGGGACAAGACCGGGGATGTCAGGGTCACATACATTATTAAGCTTAGAATAAAAGCAAACCAAACAGCTTTCTTGGCTTATATGATAGCAAATTGGGATGTCCACAGACAGACAGTGACTTCTTATGGGGTTATTTTTTAAAGAAAGAAGCTGAGAAGTTAATACCCCCAAATTATATTTTACCACAGTATGTCCACAAACTAGGCCTCATAGGTACTCCATTACCTCATGAATACCTGGGGCGCCTTCTGAGGCAGAAACATGTTTCAGAAAAACTTGACAAAAAAAAAGAGAAGAAACTTGACAAAAAAGGAACTTCTAATAGAGCAGCCAAGTAGTTTTAGCTCATATTAAAAATTTCTAGGCTCTAAGACAATGCAATTATCAATCGAGAAAGGGAGAGTAAACAATGTGAAGGCAATCCTGTGTATTAGCTTTATTTCAAAGAGATAAGCCAAAGTACTAAGAGCATTAAATACCTTTTTAGAAAAGCAGTCACATAGGCCACTTTTAAAACTAATATTTTTTATTCTTCTCTTCTTCCGTTACAAATACAACTCCCTATAAAAAGTTAGCAAATATCAGAGGTCAAATCTTACAAATTAACCAATTAAAACAGTCAAAGACACAGGTGAATAGATCATGCTGGGGTTTAAAATTAAAGTCTGGCAGACGGAGAGGTCAGCGGCAGATGCCAGGCAAACTCTGACCCTCAGAGAACTCCGTGACTATGGAAGGGACTGCAGTTTGGTGACTTTAAGCCTTGGAACTAGTTCAAATAAAGTGACTTCTGGCTTTTGTTTGGATGACTGAAGTAACTCTGAGAGCTGGCATGGCAGGTGAGAACCTTTAAGAGGAGAACCACTAGCCCTCTCCCCAGTACAAAGACTGCTGACTGCCCTGGCGACACAGGAAGCCGCCCCAAACCACAGGCTTCCCCGGATCCGGAGAGCAAAGCTGGGAGTACGAAGGTATCAAAGAAGAGCCTCAGTACAGCTTACGGACGGGGAAGGGGCAGGGAAAGGCGGCGGTTAGGTGAGGGAGTTTCACTCAGGGAAAGTGAGCAGTCTCAAAAGGCTTCCATGTCCTATGGAAATCATCAAAACCGTGACAGTCATGTCAGGAGCCTGAGGTTTATACTAAGGGGCGAGAACAACCATTTAAAGCAATAATCTTTTTTCTTTAGTTATTTCTACTCCAGAGTTCTAGATCTTGGGGAATAAACGCCGTTTAGTGTAAAGATTACTAATCAATTCTGGCAAGTGGGTTACCCTCATCAAGGCTCAATCTCCTCATCTGTAGAATGGAGGTGCCATCTAATTAGGTTATGTGGAGGATCCAATGAAATAACGCATGGCAAAGGACCAAGTTTAATGCCTGGGATACGAGCTAGAGGCCCCTGCTAAGATCACAGTCTGACTCTCTATTCATTATCTTAACTTCATACAAAAATCTTGCACCATCATGTCACTATTGGGTTTTGGAAAAGTCATGACACATTTTAACATAGAAAAAAAGACATCATGACTTTTCCAAAAACCCAATATATGTAGCACTGCTTCTCAAGAGGTGTAGACCACCTGCATTGGAATCACCTGTTACGTGTGTTAAAAATGCAGCTGGGCGGGGGTGGGGTGGGGGGATGGGATGACCAGCAGTTAACGCAATGGCTATGCTGCTGGACTCCCAAGGAGTCAGCTGCGGTTCGAGTCCCGGACCCACGCGTGTGCATGCATGCCCAAGATTGTGAGAGGAGAATGGAGGAGAAGGAATTGCGGTGTGGCCATCCCCCCTGGGTGGTGATCTCTCACTTTCTGTCTCTGTCTTTCTGGTGAGTGCATGTGCCCTATAGCAAAAACCTCTCCCCCCACCCAAAAAAATGCAGCTGGGGACTGACCCCATAGCACAGAGGTTAAATGCTATGCACAGAAAGCTGGATCGCGCATGGCCAACCATGGTATGAACCCTGGTTCTGGCAGCTTGAAAAACTTGCCAGGCAGGTGTATGCCCCACCCAAAACCTTGATGGGCTAGAGAAACGGAGGAAAAAGAACTGCAGTAGGACCGCACCCCACGGGGTACAGCAGGGTACGGGCGCTTTCTCTCTCTGGGACATGCATGCACCCCTAGCAAAGAAAAGAACTGCAGCTGGATCCACCTCAAACCTACAAATTCAGGATAGGCTATCTAGGGGTGGGGGCAGGAAGAATATGAACCAGAAGCCTACATTTTTTAATCCACTTCCAAGGAATCATTATATATGCTAAATTTGGTTGTTGCTGGACCTTTCTGATATTGTTTCCTGTCAGTTTAGAGAAACTGCAGCGATTCCTTCCTAAATGAAATTCCATTTTTTTTTTTCTTTTTGGAGCGGTTTTCGCTATAGGGCACGAGCGCTCGCCAGACAGACAGAGACAGACAGAGAGAGAGAAAGAGAGAAATCACCCCCCAGGGGGGATGGTCACGCCACAATCCCTTCTCCTCCATTCTCCTCTCGGGATCTTGGGCACGCACGCACACGCGCCTGGCGTGAGTTTTAAGCCACTGGGTCCGGGACGTGAATTGCAGTCGACCACCACGTGGGAGTCCAGCGACATAGCCATTACGCTAACTGCTGGTCCCTGAAATTCCATTTTTGTTCTGAAACTTTATAATACTAGCTTCTGACACCTGTGCAGTAAAGAAAATAACTGATCAAAAGATCTCATTGCAGCAAATAATCAGAGACAGAAAAGGGAGAAAAGGACTTCCACACACCAAAGTAAAGGGTGCGGCCTGCAGGTGGCGAGCACCATGCGCCAACGGGGTAAGCAGGCGGGCACGGGCGAGGGGCGCTGTCCAGTGCTGGCAAATGGGACTGGGAAGTGAGCTACGTTTCTTTGGGTGGCCTGGGTTTGAGAAATTTTGTTTATAATTTCACCCGTGAACCAACAGACACCTTTGCCCTGACCTCCAAAACCCCTAATCCTGTCCAGTCCCCATTCATGTGACTACAGAGGGTGAGAAAGTACCCAGTGTACTTTGGCAAATTTACCCCCGCATCTGCTACCAGGGAAAGTATCCCTAATCTTTTAAAATATATTTTTAAAATTATATTCACCAGGTTATTGTTTCTGAAAATTCAATATATCATTCTGTTTCAAATAAGATATTTTGCTGAATTATCTGTTATCTATATTACTATTACTTTTAGAAACAAGGTCTTGTGAGATGGCCGGGGCCGCCCCAAACTCGTGGCCCTCCTGTGCTAGCCTTCTCAGCAGTGAGATGGCAGGCACTCGCCACCATGCCCACTCCCCTGGGATTTTAACTCAAGGTAGATTCCTGCGCATAGCTGTCCTAGCATTTCCAAAGACTGTGCCGTTCCTTGAGGTACTCCCAGGCACACAGTCTACCCTTACAGTATGGAATGGTCCGCACTAATATGGAGAAACACGCTTCCCTGACCCACTCACAATCGAACTGGACTTCTTTTTGTTTGAGAAGGCTCATAAAGCCAAGTCTGAGATGCCAGATGAGTCCATGGCCTATTTTTTTCTTTCTTTCTTTTTAAAGATTTTTGCCATAGACTGTGTGTGCTCGTTGGAGAGAGAGACCGTGAGAGGGAAAGTGAGAAATCACCTCCGGGGGGAGGTGGGGGTGGGGAGGGGGATGGCCACACTGCAGTCCCTTCTCTTCCATTCTCCTCTTGGGATTCTGGGCACATATGCATATGCACCAGCCAGAGTTTCAAGACATCAGGTCCAGGACTTGAACTGTGGCCAGCCATGTGAGAATCCAGAACTTAACCACTGGCCCCTTATGGCAGACTTTTTTTAAAAGAATTATTTAATTTGACTTTATTTAATATGACCAGAGAGGGAGAGTGAGAGAGAGAGGGAAAGTGAGAAAGCAAACAGCCAGGTCCGGGACTCAAACTATTGTCAGCCATGTGGGAGTCCAGCACCCTCACCCACCACACCACCTGCTAGCCCCCCATGGCAAATTTTTGACACAGGTATAACAGACTCTGTTTAGCCTGAAAACGTATTAATAAAAACACAGAATTTGGCTAACCTGTATATAAGTTCTAACAGTCATTTCCTCTTTTATTATTTCTGGGATATGTACTTACTGAATCACAAATATCATTATTAAAACACTTCACAGGTCCAGACACAGTGGTGGAAACAGCTCTGGGCCGCTGCAAGGTGGCGAGGCCACACGGGGGCCCAGGCTCAGCTCCAGTCCAACCTAAACAGGCGGAGCACAATGGCTCACCCATGGCCCATGCTGACTGGGAGGCAGGGCCAGGAGGGTCCCAATGTGGCGAAGCCCTGTCAACGACACCCACCGTTCTCCTCTCATAAAACACCTATAACCAAGAATCCTTCACGGCTATAATCTCAGATATTAACTGAGAAGCAATTTTACATTACCATACAAATAGGTTACTATATTCAGATCTGGGGGAAACTGACCATCAGGGCCGGCTGTGTAGTGCAGTGGTTAAGTGTGGAGGTAGCCAGATCCCACATGGTCAACTGCGGTTCACATCCCAGCCCCAGAGGCTTCGAAAACATGCTGGGAACATGAGCATGTGTCCAGGACCTTGACAGGAAGAAAGGGGATTGCAGCATGACGGGCTCCCTACCTTGGGAGACCCTCTCTCCCCAGCACATGCATGTGCCCTAAAAAAAGTGAAACGTAATAGAGGAAATGATGTTAGTCTGACATTCATGATTACATATTTACACTCAAGGAAAAAATTCTGGTATATTGAACACACACACACACACACACACACACTTTTTTAAAAAAAAGAGATTTTTGCCATAGGGTGCGTGCATTCTCCAGAGAGACAGAAAGCAAGAAATCCCCCCCTAGGGGGACGGCCACACCGCAATCCCTTCTCCATTCTAGTCTCTGAATTTTGGGCACGCACGCACGCACGCACGCACGCACATGCACCTGGCATAAGTTCCAAGCTACTGGGTCGACTTGAACCACGGTTGACTACACCGGAGTCCAGTGAAGTAACCATTACACCATCTGCTGGTCCCAGCATGTTATATTTTATTCAATTCTTACAGTATATTACTTCACTGGTAAAAAAAAGAAAAACTGGGAATTTAAGGATGTTATTAGCTTGGGATATTCTTACTCAAGTGAGCTTCTTTTAACTTATAATCTCTTTGGCACCAAGGTTCCTTGCAAAGGCCAGATTTGAAACATGGAAACAAACTCATTTAGTGATGAAGTACAACTTATATTCAGACTCCTGTATGATTTCTGGTGCCCTCGACATTAAGTGAGCAACCCTCCCAGTCTGCCGAGAAATGAAAAGAGCTGCCCATTACGTGGTCATGTCTCAGTGCTAAACTGGGAGGGCTCAAGCATACAAGATGGTTGGTTCTCCTATCTCGAAGATCACCATTTTATGAGTGTGCTGCATTTAGGTAAGCCAATCTTTGGTTATCTGTGCTAAAAAGAGACGTGCACTGGTAAAGTCACAGGTAATGCAAATACTTTGGTAGAGGAAACACCACCATGAAAGTCTCTGAAAATCAGTAACAGCAGGAAGCATACACTTTAAAACTTCATCCCTTAATTTACCATGCCAAACTTTTTCTAGAGTAGGAACAGGTAAAGAAAAGGCCCTCTATGTAAGAGGGTAAAAACATTAAAGAGGAAAAAAAGGTCTAAATGATTAAGTACTTATTCAAATGTCAAAAAAAGGTTACTTAAATATTTGCCTGAAGGAATTTGTTCTTTCAAATAAACTTGTTTTATTCCTGGTACCAATAAGACTGAATAAAGAGGCAGAGTTCAGGGAGAAGATTCTGAACTTTAAGACTAATTTTTTTTTTTTTTTGAGAGGTTTTTCACTATAGGGCGCGTGCGCTCGCCAGACAGAGAGAGAGAGAGAGAGAGAGACAGAAAGCGAGAAATCACCCCCCAGAGGGGATGGCCATGCCAAAATCCCTTCTACTCCCTTCTCCTCTCGGGATCTTGGGCACACACGCACACGCGCCCGGCGTGGGTTTTAAGCCACCGGGTCCGGGACACGAACCATGGTCGACTACGTGGGAGTCCAGCGACATAGCCATTACACTAACTGCTGGGTCCCTTTAAGAATAATTTTTGAAGAGTTCTTTATTATTTTTAAAATTAATTTCAGCTTAAAATTAATTTGATAATGGATGAAAGAGAATTTTCTTAAAACCTTTTATTTTTACACAGCAAGATTTATTTTTTTTTTTTTTCCGGGAGAGGTTTTTGCTATAGGGCACGTGCGCTCACCAGAGAGACAGAAAGCGAGAAATCACCCCCCGGGGGGATGGCCACACCACAATTTCTTCTCCTCCATTCTCCTCTTGGGATTTTGGGCATGCATGCACACGTGCCTGGCGTGAGTTTAAGCCACTGGGTCCGGGACTCGAACCATGGTCGACTACATGGGAGTTCAGCAACATAGCCATTATGCTAACTGCTGGTCCCGAAAGCTTTCCTTTTAAAGATTTCTGCCAGGGCCAGCAGGAGGCGTGGTGGTTAAGGCCGCTGGACTCCCACATGGCCAAACATGATTCGAGTCCTAGACCTGGCAGCTTGCTTTATCACTCTCTCTCTCTGCCATTCTCTGGTCAAATTAAAGTAAGTGAATAAATAAATAAAGGTAAATAAAATAATTTTTTTAAGATTTTTTTTTCCCATAGGGTACATGTACTCGCAGGAGGCAGAGAAAGAGAGGAAAAGTGAGAAACCAGCCCTCAGGGCGGATGGCCATGCCACAATCCCTTCTCTATTCTCACAATTTCAGGCATGTACATACAAGAGTGTTTTTCAAGCTGTCGAGTCTGGGACTTGAACCATGTAGTCAGTCATGTGGAATCCAGCACCTTAACCACCACTCCACCGGCTGGCCTGACATACCGTTCCTTACTCTTTCTGAAATATCTTGAAGCACAGTGGTAATGCAGCTGGACTCACATGGGAGACCGTTAGTTAATCAGGGCATGTGTTAACAATTTTATAACAAATGGGAAAAATAAAAACTGTCCTGTAGGCTGACATGCTGCAGGAAGAAAACAGGGATCATACGTTAGCTGAATCGCATCCTTTTTTTTTTTTTTTTAAGAGAGGTTTTCACTATAGGGCACATGCGCTCGCCAGACAAACAGAGAGAGACATAGAGACAGAAAGCGAGAAATCACCCCCCAGGGGAGATGGCCACGCCACAATCCCTTCTCCTCCATTCTCCTCTCGGGATCTTGGGCACGCACACACATGCACCTGGCGTGAGTTTTAAGCCACCAGGTCCGGGACGCGAACCGCGGTCGACGACATGGGAGTCCAGTGACATAGCCATTACGCTAACTGCTGTTTCCCTGCTGAATCGCATTTCAATACCAAGCAGAGGAAAGGGGAAAGTGAGAAAGCAAGCTGCTGATGACAGGAAAACCTAAAGAAACACCATCTCTTGCTACTAATCTTCAAATAGTCATATTAGTGGAGAAGGACAAGGGGGACGGTTCTGTCATTCCATCAGTCTCTTAATACACAAATTCAGAAAGGAATGAATTCAAAACTAAAGACGAAAATAATACACAGATAATGTATCTACTCCAATGCTTTAAAATATTTATATATAGGAAATGAATAAATCAAGATACAAAAGTGAATAGGTGGTTTGACAACAATATAAAAAAAATATATAAAAAAAGAATTAGAAGGAAACATATCAAAACATTTATAGTTGTTATCCTTGGAAGATGCAGACTATGGGAATATATGTTAATTTTTAAAAAATGCATGAAAACCCTTAATCACTGCAACCCCTTAGATGTTAACTGCGTAGCGTCAGAATGTGTCTCGCACTGAATCTGTTACCAGTGGGTGGGGTGTGAGCCAGGGAGCTAGACAGTTCTACTCTGGCTCTGTCACTAACTCACTCTAACTTTGGTCGCATCATTAATTTTCACTGAGTCCTGGATTCATAACCTGTAAAAGGAGGAGTCTGCATAAGTGACCTCCTGGTCCCTGAAAGTTCTAAAATGTTTCAGGTATTGACAGAGGAGGGTAAGTGAAGACGCAATCTGTAGGAACAGAGACACAGTTTTATGAATGCTACTCCTATTTTGATATTGAGGAGCTACTATAATTTGAAATACCAAGTAGTATAAAAACTACTAAGTTATACTGTAATATAAATATTACTAAAATATTACTAATATTACTAAAAATATAAAGCTATTAATATTCTTGATGGTAACCGGAAAAGGTGCCTCCAATCATTTAAAGTCAGTTCATTTTTCTCAGAAGCTCACATTGTCAATATTACCTACAGAATGGCCATCACAGAATTACTAGGCTTAAAATCCAAGGTTAAAAAATTTTTAAATAACACCTTTAAAAGTCTGAACTAAATATTTATTGCAGAGATTTGGGGAAAAGTGTATTCATTAGGAGAGTGAACACAGGCCTGAGTATGGGTAAGATATGGACCGGAACTTAGGTCTTGGAGTACAACTTCAATGCAATTTCTCAGTTTCTAAAATACTAGCCCAGAATTTTTTCAAGACACTGTGGTTAATGGTTAAGATTTCAGTTCTCCTAGTCACCTTACAGGAAAGGCAGAAGGCTATTTGGAAACTGTTAAGCTCACTGCACGTGAAAGCAGCACTGCCTGCCAGCTTTTCTTCCATCGAACACAGTGCCAGGGACTTCGTTCTTCAAACGTATTATTAGGAAGTCCAGATCTGGCCATCAAAAACAGACCATCACAATGGGAAACACACCTGGGTCTGCTCCCGGGCCCTCACCGGACGGCAACGAGCTGGGAGCCGGGACTCACCTTGTCCTTGCAGGGCCGCTGGCAGTTCTGCGCGGCGCAGACGGCATTCTCGTCGTCGGACTCCTCTGCTCCTGACCAGTCGTACTTGGACGGGATGTCCAGCACCTTTTTTTCTCTTTTCTTCTCAGTATTCTCTTTCACAAGTTCGACTTTAGCTGCAGCAGCTTTCTCCTTCTTTTTCTTTCTCTCTTCTTCTTTTGCTAGTTTCTTGGCCAGTTTGTTTAGCTCCTTTGATTTGTCTGCACTTAATTTTAATTTCTTCTTTTTAGGTTTATCCATTTTCTTTAACTCCTTTGACTTTTGTTTCCCTTCTCCAAAAAGCTGTTCTACCTTTTCTAGCTTCCGTTTCCGTTTCTTCTCTGAAGAGTCTTTTCCTTTCATTTTTAGTGGTTTCTCTTCCATGCTGTCATCCTTCAAAACATAACGTAGAAACAAGTTTAAAGTAAGAATATTTAAAAACAGTGTTACTGTTTTACATGAGGTACCCAGAATAGGTAAATTCATACAGACCAGAAAGATGAATAGAGTTACCAGGGGCTGGGAGAAGGGGGAAATGGAAACTTACTGTTGAATAAGTACAGAGTTCCTACTTGAGATGACTAGGTAGAAAATGGATAGTGGTGATCACTGAGTGTCAACTGTGAATGAGTTTAATGCAACTGACCTACCCATCAAAAGAGTGAAGTGATAAATTCAATGTATATTCTACCATAATAAAAAAGACAATTTTGGGAACCAGCAGATGGCATAATGGTTACATAGTGGACTCCCACGTAGTCAACAGCAGTTCAAGTCCCAGACCTGGTGGCTTAAAATTCACACTGGGCACATGTGCATGTGAATCCCAAATCTCAGGAGAAGAATGGAGAGGAAGGGGTTGTGGCATGGCCATCCTCCCAGAGATGGTATTTCTCACCTTCTGTCTCTTTGTCTCTCTCTGGCGAGTGCATGTGCCCTATAACAAAAATCTCTCTCAAAAGAAAAAAAAAAAAAAAAGACAATTTTTAAAAATATATTCAAAAGACATTTTAAGAAGGCAAACATAATATTCAATAAAGATAACTCATTAGTGGAATATAATGACAGCACTAAATAAAATACTTGACTTTTTTACAGAGATTTTTGCTATAGAGTCTACTGGTCCTAACATCTGACTTATTTTTAGCTTACTAGAGGCTAAAGTTTAAAAAAATTCAGTGTAAGGGTCAGCAGGTGGCATGGTGGTTAAAGGCACTGGACTCCCACATGGCCAACTGCAGTTCTGAGTCCTGGACCTGGTGGCTTGCTTTCTCACTTTACCGTTCTCTCTCCTTCTGTGTGTCTCCGATCAAACTGGAAAATAATAATGATAAAGCTAATTAAAATAATTCCTTTAAAAAATTCAATGTAACCGTGTATTAACACAGTCTGTAGCATCTCTGAGATGAGAACATATACAGAAGGCTAACTACTGAATGCACTAAATTACAACCTTTCTAGTTTGGGCCCTCATTTTCCACTACTGAAAGGTTTGGGGTTTTTGTTTTTGGTGCTAAAGAGTGCACACTCACCAGAGAGAGAGAGGGAGAGGAAGAGGACAAAGTACTCCCGTGGGAAGAGTCATGCTGCATTTTGGACAGTCGCACACCGCACTGGCATGTGTTTCAAGCCACCGGGTCCAGGACTCAGGGCAGCTCATGTAGGATCCAACTGCCTTCACCACCAGGCCTGCAGCTGGCCTGTACAAGTATTTCAACTAACAGATCCCCAATGGCTAAGAAGCTATCAGAACTCGGGCCAGCAGGTGATGTGGTGGTTACAGTGGCTGTACCCCACATGGCCTATGACGCAATCTGAGTCTCAGACCTGGTGGCTGGGAAAACACACATGCATATGTGCCCAGCACGCCAAGAGAAGGACAGAGAAGGTACTGTGGTGTGGCCACTGCACTGGGCATGTTTCTCTCTCTTTCTCTACCTCTGGCAAGCACTAGAACAAATTAAATAGTTGAGAAAATATAAAATATTGTGTTCATGGTCTCATTCAAAGGGTAATATGACGACTCTGACAATGGGTACGAAGTAGTTCATATAACAAAGCAAAAAAAAAAAAGCCTGTAAATTTTTTCAATTTTCTATTATTGCTGCTATTAAGTGCTGGTGTAAACACTTAACATTTTAATGGCATGGGCAGGCTCTGTGGCCTAGAGGTTAAGGCAGTTGGATCCCACACGGCCGACTACATGATTCAAATCCTGGACCTGGTGGCTTGAAAAACATGCTAGGTATGTGTGCTTGCGTACACGCATACACAAAACCCTGAGCAGGTGAGGAGACGAGAGAAGAAACTGAGGTGTCAATATGCCACTTTGGGGGCACTTCCTCCATCAACCTCTCAGTCTAGAGAGCACACACATCGTCTGGCAAAAGAAAAAACATAAAATTTAACTAAGTATGTCTAGTAACGAAAAGAATAAGAAGTGAGAAAAAGATACAAAGAAAATCATAATACAAATATGATAATCCCTTAAAATAAACATCCGATGGGGCCGGCAGGTGGCGTGGTGGTTAAGGGCGCTGGACTCCCACATGGACGACAGTGTATGTTAATAGTCCTAAACCTGGTGGCTTGCCTTCTCTCTCTCTCCCTCTCTCTCTCTGGTCAAATTAAAAATAAATAAATAAATAAAGTTAAATAATAATAAAAAATATTAAATTAAATTAAAACAATATTTACATCCAAGAATTCATTTTTCTGCAGATTTGAGACTTAAAAGATCTTTGACGAGAACCTAAGGAACAGCAGAATCCAAAAGAATACTGGGTTATAAATGTTCTAAGTCTATTATATCTTTTTTTTTTTTTTTGGAGAGATCTTCGCTATAGCGTGCATGCGCTCGCCAGACAGAGAGAGACATAGAGACAGAAAGCGAGAAATCACCCTCTGGGGGGATGGTCACACCGCAATCCCTTCTCCTCCATTCTCCTCTCGGGATCTTGGGCACACACGCACACGTGCTCGGCGTGAGTTTCAAGCCACCGGGTCCGGGACACGAACCGCGGTCGACTACGTGGGAGTCCAGCGACATAGCCATTACACTAACTGCTGGTTCCCTAAGTCTACTATATCTTGAACAAGACATTTAACCTCTTAATACTCTGAGTTTCCTTACATGCAATAAAGACGATAAGATGAAACAATGGATGTAAAGAAAGTGCTTTGGAGGCTGAAAAACACATTTAAATTGGGTTACTTCAGATCTGACTTCCGGACCAAAACCAAACTACGACGTGCTAACCGTGTCTGTACCGACATAGACCACTCCACCAGCAGGAACAGGGAGTTAAGGAACAGGACACGGTGAGTCACAGACCAGCTTTAGAAGTCAGGTCTCTATCTTTACTAGATACGTGACCTCAGTGCCCCACCTTCCGTCCCTGAACTCCTTCATGTGCACACTGGGGTAAACACATCCCAGTCTATCTGGCTCTGCTCCCTCTTTGGGACTATACTGAAGATCAAAGAAGACCATGGATATAAAACACTGTAAGAATGACAAACGACTACACAAAGATAATATATGTAGGTGGGCTCTCTCTCCCACTCAATCCATTTCCATTTAACCACCCCTAGCTTCTCTGCTTAAATCATGACATCTTATTACTTTACTTTGGGAGTTTGAGCTAAGGAGGTTGCTCTCAACTGGTGGGTGTTGATGGTACTCTCTCCTCCTCCTTTTTAGAAGAAATAACCTTTTTATTTTTTTCAGATTAAATATCTCATAAAATCTCAATTTAAAATCCATAAAGTGGGAACCAGTAGTTAGCGCAATGGCTATGTCACTGGACTCCCACATAGTCGACCATGGTTCGAGTCCCGGACCCGGTGGCTTAAATTCACGCTGGGCATATGTGCATGCGTGCCCAAGATCTCTAGAGGAGAATGAAGGAGAAGGGATTGCGGCGTGGCCATCCCCCCTGGGGGGTGATTTCCTGCTTTCTGTCTCTCTGTCTCTGTCTAGCAAGCGCACACGCCCTATAGCAAAAATCTCTCAAAAAAAAAAAAAAATCTATAAAGCGGGACCAGCAGTTGGCATAATGGCTATGTCAGCTGGACTCCCACGTAGTCAACCATGGTTTGAGTTCCAGATCCGGTGGCTTAAACTCATGCCGGTCGCGTTTACATGTGTGCCCAAGATTCCAAAAGAAGAATGGAGGAGAAGGGATTGCAGCGTGACCATTCCCCCTGGGGGGTAATTTCTCACTTTCTGTCTCTCTGTCTTTGTCTTTCTGGTGAGCACACATAAGCCACTAAAAAAAACCCCCCCAAAAAAAAAAAAAAAAAAAAAAAAAAAAAAAACCCATAAAGTAGAATTACTTTGGCTTAAGTATGAGAGCAGAACAGTCAGGTTACTACCCATTCCATCATCCCTGTGCCAACATTTGTGGTACCTCTTAAGGGCCCAGCCTTTTTAAATAGTTTTAAAACCACTGTTTTAAAAAGCTTTAATTGGGGGGAACCAGCAGTTAGAGTAATGGCTATGTGGCTGGACTCCCACGTAGTCGACCGCGGTTCACGTCCTGGACCCGGTGGCTTAAAACTCACGCCGGGCGCGTGTGCGTGCGTGCCCAAGATCCCGAGAGGAGAACGGAGGAGAAGGGATTGCGGCGTGACCATCCCCCCTTGGGGGTGATTTCTCGCTTTCTGTCTCTATGTCTCTCTCTGTCTGTCGGGCGAGCGCACGCGCCCTATAGTGAAAACCTCTCCAAAAAAAAAAAAGCTTTAATGGGGGACCAACAGATGGTGTAATGGTTACATTACTAGACTCCCATACAGTTGACAGTGGTTCGAATCCTAAACTTGGCGATTTAAAACTTACGCCTGGCGCATGTGTGTGCATGCCCAAAATCCTAAGAGGAGAATGAAGAAGGGGCATGGCCATCACCCCCTACCCCACCCCCCCGGGGTGATGCGCACTTACACTACAGCAAAAAAATCTCCCAAAAGAAAACAAAATTTTAAGGGTCCAACATGGGGAGTGGTTAAGGCTCTGGATTCCCACATGGCTGATCACGGTTCAAGTAGTCCCAGATCTGGTGGCTTGAAAAGGATGCTGGGCACATATGCATGTGTGACCAAAATCCTGACAGGAGATTAAAGGAGAAGGGACTGTGGTGTGACCATCCCCCCAAACCCCCTGGGGGGCAGTGCTTTCTTACTTTCTCTCTCTGTGTCTCTCCAGCAAGTGCACATGCCCTATAACAAAAAGTTTTCTACCAAAACAGCTTTAAATCCATACCTCCATGATATGCAGGAACCTGTCTTCAGAGGGTGGGTGTGTGGCTTGCAAAATCCGCCATATGTGCTGCGTCTCATCCAGAGATACCTCTAGGAGGTCTCCAACCATCATAAGTTCTTCCAGCTGCGCTTTGGCTCCAGGCGACAATTCCAGCACTGGAGGTTCCAAAATTCGTCAAAGTGCTCTTCGGAGGTTGTTTCCTTGGGGTACTAGAACCTTTATCAAAAAAATAAAAAGCCATAAAAATAAAACCACAGAAAAAAAGTACTGTTTTTGAAGTAACTATTTATAGTAATTTCTCCTCCAATATTGATTTTAAATATGTGCATTCATTACATCAGTGTAAGAGTAAAATAGAAATAACCAACAAAAAACAAAAAGATATAGAATAACAAGGCCCACTAGAAGAAGCTGGTTTAGAGTTACAAACTGGGTTTATCCTTATTGATCCTTTATCCTGGTTGGGGTGGGGACAGAGGTGGCTGCAATCTCTAAACCCTTGTTATCTCCGTGTTAGAGCATGTCAAAAGATTAAGCATTTAGCTGCTCTGTATAAATAAATGCGTAAATAATGATCTTCCTATTGAACAGATAACAGGCGGTCCCCTAAGCTCCTGAACGTTATCATAGAGAGAAACACCCTCCGTCTTCCACAGCGGTGACCTATAGCCGTGGGTTTTCACTGGGCAAAGAAAAGCGTCGCAGAGAGCTCATCTGTTGGGGAGGGAGATGCACAGCTGAAGCTCCCCAAAACCAGAATGGGCGTTCTTCAAAAGCATCTAGTTCCTCAACAACTGGCAACGATCAGATACAGGGAAAGGAGAAGCAGGACTAGACGGCCCGCCAGTTCTCTTCACTAGATCTCTTTAAGGGTATGCGCGTTTTCATGTTATCATCTAACGAGAGAAAATACAAGAACTGGTTTCTCCTAATCCAAAGAGCATTTTCAGGTTCTATTAGCACATCATGGCTGGGAATTATAGTCAATTCAAAAGAGAGTCATAGTCGTGATTGGTACAATGTTTTGTCCTCGCTGGTTTGGGGAAAACCTCTATTTTTTAAAAGAGCAGTACTACCTTGAGAACAACTCTTAGAAGCAGAAGAATAAGCGTGTTCCGCACAGAATGAAGGTGCTGTCCACATGTGAGTTACCACCTCCTCAGACTTGATGGGAATCTCTTCATCACAAAACAGATTGGGTTCCAGGCTACTAGAGGACTTCACACTAGCTGTGTCCTGAAGAAACAAAGGGAGGTATTCAGAATGAAAGTCACATCATTTACCATCAGACAAGGCCCTAAAAGGGAGGCTTTCAGATCAAAGCTGTTAATAGAGCATACTAAAAATAGGACATTAAGAGTAAATATAGTGGCCAGCAGGTGGCGTGGTGGTTAAGGCGCTGATCCCCACATGGCTGACCAAGGTTTGACTTATGGACCTGGCAGCTTGCTTTCTCACTGTCTCTGTCTCTGGTCAAATTGATGAATAATAATAATAAAGTCAGATAAGTGATTCTTTAAAAAAAAAAAAAAAAGTAAATATATGACAGATATTAAATGAGACAGAAAATGTCCACTGGGGAGAAAAACAATAATGATTTTTCAAGCCAAAAGAAAGTGTAAAGCTCAAAAACAATCCACGGATAATAACATACCAGAAAAAGTGACTACTAAGACATCTATTTCCCATGGTCTACATACACCAAGACAATAACTGCAGAAAAGAGTTAACATCCCTGGGGCTTGAGGTGACAAAGGAGGGACCAGCAGTTAGCGTAATGGCTATGTCGCTGGACTCCCACGTAGTCGACCGCGGTTCACGTCCCAGACCGGTGGCTTAAAACTCACGCTGGGCACATGTGCGTGCGTGCCCAAGATCCCGAGAGGAAAATGGAGGAGAAGGGATTGCGGCGTGGCCATCCCCCCTGGGGGGTGATTTCTTGCTCTCTGTCTCTCTCTATCTGTCTGGGGAGTGCACGCTCCCTATAGCAAAAAACCTCTCAAAAAAAAAAAGGGGGAAAGAAGTGGAGTTACTAGAATCCGGAAGCTTGGAGAAAAGACCCTGCAGAGCAGGGACCCAGACCTCTGAGGAGGAAGGGCTAGCCTATACATTTTGCTGCCTCTGGTGGAACATGATGTGGTTGGTTTCAGGGTGTTAGGGGAGAAAACTACAACAAAATAACAAGAAATTGGAGCCAGTTGCCTCTGCCAAGGCAAAACAAAAACACTAAGCAAAACAGAGGCTGCTGATGATGAAGGAACGATGTACGAACAGGGGAAACCAAGTCCCTGTCTAATGTCTCGTGCTGGCAGAAGGACGTGTCTGGCAGTGAACAGTGTAAAGCACGGCTGGCCAATTGTGACCTAAGGGCCACACCCAGCGGGCAGCCTGCCGGTGTGTGAACTGCAAGCTAAGGATACTTCTCACTGGCCCTTTACAGAAAAAGGTTCGATCATCTTTGGGGTGGATTCCCAGTCCCAGAATCACAAAACTGAGTAAAAGAGTGGGTTAGGGGACAACCACAGCTTAATGGCAATCTTTAATTAAACTTTCTAAGAAGCTAGAAGTTTTCAAGCAATGGTTAACCAGGGAAAAAAAGGTTTTCTTGGGGAAAGAGGGTTTATAAAAGGATTGTGGAAGACAGTGTCACTCACTGAGAATTTAGGAATGACAGTTCATAGTCTTCCTCCCTATTTAAGAATTTAAATCTTGGGGACCAGCAGTTAGAGTAATGGCTATGTCGCTGGACTCCCATGTAGCCGACCGCGGTTCACGTCCCAGACTCGGTGCCTTAAAACTCACACCAAGATCCCAAGAGGAGAATGGAGGAGAAGGGATTGCAGCCTGGCCTGGGGGGGTGACTTCTCACTTTCTGTCTCTCTGGCAAGCGCACGCACCCTATAGCAAAACCTCAAAAAAAAAAAAAAAAGAAAAAGAAAAAAAAAAAAAAATTTAAATCTTAAAAGGGAAAACACAGAAGAGTGTCGACCCCCTTCTTTAGTTTTCAGAGGCTTCCTCTCACTGATCCTTTTTTAAGGGAGACTTTTGCTATGTGCGCTTACCGGTGAGACAGAAAGACAAAAAGCCAGAAATCATCTCCTTGGGTGGGGGGTGGTCACGCTGCAGTCCCTTCTTGTCCATTATCCTCTCAAGATTTGGGGCACACATGCACACATGCCCAGCCTGAGTTTTGAGCTGCTGAGTCCGGCTGTCAAACCACAGTTGACTACGTGGGAGTCCAACAATGTAACCATTATGCCACCTTCTGGTCCCACAAAGTGATCTTTTTTGAGCCTAACTCCACTCACCACCGCCATTCTCTAGGACAAGCAGTTAGAAGTCCCTAGGAAATACTACTACTACTACTATTCTACATCCCTCTCTCTCTCTCTAAAACTGTAAAAATCTGTTTTCAAGCAAAGCCCATCATGTTCAGCACTTCCAGAGTAGTGTCTGTACTTGACGTGCTAGTAAGCAGACCACTTACGTATTGGAGGCCTCTGGCTCTGGCAAGCAGGAGATTCTGACACTCAGGTAAAGGTCTAACTCCCACTGGGCACAGGCTGCATCTCCTCTCAGCTGCTCCTAGTCATCCTCTACCAACTTTACAAGGACGATCATTACCCTGTGGTATCAATGTGCTTAATAAGCTATCTGAGCAGTCAACTTCGAGTTTCAATTTTTTCTAAGACTTTTTCATTCCAATACCTAAAAATTCCCTCCTTAAGTCATCTTCTGCATCCATTATCTTTTTTTTAAGAATTACTTTTATATGGGACCAGCAGTTGGCATAATGGCTATGTCGCTGGATTCCCATGTAGTTGACCACGGTTCGAATCCCGGACCCGGTGGCTTAAACTCACGCCAGACACGTGTGCGTGCGTGCCCAAGATCCCAAGAGGAGAATGGAGGAGAAGGGATTGCAGCGTGGCCATCCCCCCCTGGGGGGTGATTTCTCACTTTGTCTCTCTGGCGAGTGCACGCACCCTACAGCAAAAATGTCTCCAAAAAAAAAAAAGGAAAGAAAAATAAAAAGAATTACTTTTATTTAACTTTATTATTATTTAATTTTAGAGAGAGAGAGAGAGGCAAAGTGAGAAAGCAAGCCACCAGGTGCAGGACTCAAACCTCAGTCGGCATGTGGAAGTCCAGCTTCTTAACCACTATGCCACCTGCCAGCCCCCCCATTTTTATCTTAAGAAAAATATTTTCAAGATGACTTTACAATCATTTATAACAGGTGGTGATAATTTTATATCCTAGGAGTTTTCTGATGAGATTCAGCTTTAAGAACAAAGTTCTAAGATAAGGAAAATAAATACAAATTTTTACGAAATCCTATCTCAAAAAAAAAAAATTGTACAAATAATCTGTATTGTGGGGAGATTTAAAAAGTGCTATCACCTTGGGACCATCAGTTGGTGTGATGGTTACGTCACTGAACTCCCACATAGTTGACCCTGGTTCGAGTCCTGGACCCAGTGGCTTAAACTTCACACTGGGCACATGTGCATGTGTGCCCAAGGTCCTGAGAGGAGGAAAGAGAAGGAATTACGGCACGGCCATCCCCCCAGGGGGTGATTTCTTGCTTTCTGTCTCTCTAGTGAGCAAATGCACCCTTATAGTAAAAATCTCTCTTTAAAAAAAAAAAAATGTGTTATCACCATACACTGAGGCCCAACAGATCACACACATTTTTTTTTCCATTTTCAGATCTCAAACACCAGTTTTTTTTTTTTTTTTTTTTTTTGAGAGGTTTTTGCTACAGGGTGCATGTGCTCACCAGAAAGACAGAGAGAGACAGAGAGATAAAAAGCAAGAAATCACCCCCCAGGGGGGATGGTCACGCCGTGATCCCTTATCCATTCTCCTCTCGGGATCTTGGGCACGCATGCACACGTACCCAGCATGAGTTGAAGCCACTGGGTCAGGGACTTGAACCGCGGTCAACTACGTGGGAGTCCAGCAACATAGCCATTATGCTAACTGCTGGTTCCTCAAACATCAGCTTTCAACAGCTTTTTAAACAAATCCAATGATCAGGTAACATGCCCACAAATGTAATTACCTTCATGTCATAGCCGTACGTTTCCCGAATGTCTTCATCAGAATCTGTTTCTTCATCATCATAGTCCATCGTTTGTCGTGGGGAAGATGACACACTGCTCACCACCCGACTAAAAGCGGACTGCTGGAAACTGGGTAAGTGCCCCTAAATGAGAAGTGATTGCAAGATGAACGGTGAGGCACTAAACAAATAGGAGGCGTTAATATGTACTTAAGGTCACCAAAACATGAGAACTCACAGAGGAGCTAAACAACTCTCCAATAGCTAATAGAAATGAAATTAGGCAGCACTCCTTATCTGTAGGTTCTGTACCCACAGACTCAAGCAACTGCAGATCGAAAGTATTCAGAAAAATAAAAATTGGTTGTGCCTGTACTGAACGTACGTACACAGACATTTTTCTTGTCATTATTCCTTAAACACAATGTAACGACTTTACAAATGTACATTATATTAGATATTATAAATAATCTAGAGATGATTTAAAGTATTCAGGAAGATATGCGTAGGTCACATGCAAATATTACACCATTTTATAAGGGACTTGGGCATCTACAGATTTTGGTATCCACTGAGGATCCTGAAACCAAATGCGGATACTGAGATGCTGCCTTTGATTATGACGCCAAGATTCACCTGAATAGTATTTCCAAGTAATATTTCACTAAAATGACCTAGGTATATATCCAAAGAAAATGATACAATGTATGCAGCAAGATGCCATGGATGATTAATCGCCAGCAAGTTACTGTTATTTTCCTAAGAAATCAATGGCACAGGTTTGATCTACTGTTCACGAACTGGCAAGTGCTACTCCATGCAATAGAAAGAACGTAAGTGTAAACTTGCCTGTAAGTCTGGATTGGCAGCTGCTTTTTGGAGCTCTGCACTGATAATCTTTTCAGTTTTTTCTCGAGCTGCCTGTTCCACCATACGCTGACTCAACACAGACAGCTTGGCCAGAGCAGAGGACAGTTCCTCTGTGGCTAGGGCCTGCCGTGCTCGATCCTGCCAACTCATGGCACGTTCTGTCAAACACTGCAGGGCCTCTCCTTCGGGCAACCGTACAGGCAACTTCTGAAGGGATACCAGGAGTGACAGAATAGTCTCTAGCCTGGGCCTTCGAGACCGCATACAGAGAGGGCAAAGGAATTTTACTTCCTTAGCCTGCCAGCTGGACCCTTTTTTCTGGGAACTTGATTTAGGAAGGGGAACACAGCTGTTATGGAACCAGTCTTTGCAGAGCTCACACTGTAGCATAAATCCACTTGCTGTCTTGCGACAAATGCAAAATTTTACTTCTTCAATGCGGTCCACCACTGTCATCTTGGCTAAGTTGGCTGCTCTGAGGGAATGCATAGCTTCAATCTCTTTTTGCTCCCGTTCTTTGAAAACTGCCACCTGTATACAATAAACATGTCACTGAAAGTCATCACTGAAATACATCCCCAAATCACCAAATCTCAAGGCTGAGTGATCATTTTCCAACTTGTGGCCTCATGAGATGACAAAGCACTGTCCTTTTTAAAAAATACAGTTGTGCGACCAGCAGCTGACGTAATGGCTATGTTGCTGAACTCCCACGTAGTCGATCGTGGTTCGAGTCCCAGCTCCGGTGGCTTAAACTCACGCCAGGCACATGTGTGTGCGTGCCCAAGATCCCGAGAGGAGAATAGAAGAGAAGGGATTGTGGCGTGGCCATCCCCCCTAGGGGGTGATTTCTTGCTTTCTGTCTCTGGCAAGCGCATGCACCCTATAGCAAAAACCTCTCAAAAAAAAAAAAAAAAAACCCACAGTTGTAGGCTCACTCCTGTGGCCCAGTGGTTAAGGGAGCCAGATCCCACACAACCAACTATGTGGTTTGAATCCCTGCCCTGGCGTCTTGAAGAACACCACGGGCATATGTGCATGTATGCCCACATCCCAACAAGGTGGAGGAGGGTAGATGGCTGCAGCACTGCAGGGTGGCCACGCCCGACTGGGGAGCGCTCTCTCCCTCTCCCGGCTCTCTGGCAAGTGCATGTGCCCTCTAACAAGGTAAATGCCTGGGCACCCGCACTCCTCACCTGTGAAATAGACAAGGTGCTACTCTGACAATTTTTACCAGCAGAATACTCTGAAGTATTCCATAGGGTGCAGCAAAAGATGGTATGCTTTTGAATCAAGCCACTGGTGTACAAAGGCTAATTCTTGTGCTTATAGACTGTTGAGCTGGAGTACAAGTCTTTGAAAACTGAGGAGAACATCAATTTCATTCTGTTTTTTTAAGGATTATATAACACATGAAAATGCCTAACTGCCTAACCTAACCTGGTGCCTGGCACAAGGTAAACAATAATTATTACTTTCCCATCTCCTTGTAATTCATTCTCTATGTGCAACTTCTATAAAAATCAATTTTCATTTCTCCCTAAAAGGTTTCTTCAATCCCTCTGGAAGTAGAGTAACAAAGCTTGATGGTCAGTTATAACATTTTGTGAAACTCATTTCAGTAAGGTATGTTAAAACAAATCTAATTATCATGTATATTGTCTTTGCATTTTCCTATTTTTACTCTTGCTACAGGGCACGTGCACTTTTCAGAGAGACAGACAGAGAGAAAGCGATAGATCACCCCCCACCCCACCGCCACGAGGGAAGGCCACATCACAAACCCCTCTCCTCCATTCCTGCCTTGGGATTTGGGGCATGCACACACGTGCCCAGTATGTTTTTCAGGTCACCGGATCCAGACTCAGACCAGACTTAAATTGTGCTAAGGGCCATGTGGGACAAAGCCACCTTGACCACCATGCCAGCAGATGGCCCTGTGTATTTTCTTTTTAAATTACTGGCAGCTTTGAAAAAATCTGAAATAATTTCCAGTCCTACTTATCTGGCAAGACTGACTTATCAGGACTTTCTAATGAGAGATAATTGTCACTGGTCTCAAAACAAGATCATTTGCGGGCAGAAAGTGCCACGTTAAGTTACTTAGTGTATACCATCCCAAGAATTATGAATCACCCACGTATTTTTTTATTTCTTTTTACTTCTTCAGGCTCTTCATAACATACTTTTTTTTTTTAGAGAGAGTTTTTTAAAATAGGGTGCATGGACTGGCTCAAGAGACAGAGAGACAAAAAACAAGAAATCACTCCCCAAGGGGGATGGCCATGCCACAGTCCCTTCTCCCCCATTCTCCTCTCAGGATTTTAGGCCTGCATGCACATGTGCACAGCATGAGTTTCAAGCCACTAGGTCCAGGACCTGAACCACAGCTGACTATGTTGGAGTCCAGTGCTTTAACCACTACACTACCTGCTGGCCCCTCCGCCTAATATATTTCTCTTAATCTCCAAAAAGGTATAATTCTCTTCAGTTACAATATTTTATTTTGAGATTTTTGCTAGAGGGTGCATGTGCTCGCTAGAGGCAGAGAGACAGAAAGCAAGAAATCATCCCCCGAGGCGGGGTGGGGGATGTGCTGCAATCCCTTTTCCTCCATTCTCCTCTCTAGATTTCGGGCATGCATGCACAGCACCCGGTGTTGTTTTAAGCAGCCGGGTCGGGGACCCAAACTGCAGCTGACTATGTGGGAGCCCAGTACCTTAACCCCATATCACTTCCAGCCCTTCCTCATGATATATTAACATATACCTCTTATATAATTATCAGCTACAAAAGTTACAAGTATTTTTTGAGTACTCGTTATAATGCTGAATGCGCCTAAGAAAAGGAAATGTTTTTAAAAGCAGCTGGTATAATTCCTTTAAAAAGCACAAAGTATGGGCCCACAGGTGATGTGAGGATGAGGTGGCTGGATCCTCCATGACTGACTGACTGATTCAAGTCCCAGGCCTGGTGGTCTAAAAACACACTAGGCACGTATATTTATGTGTGCATGTGTGCCCCATATCCCAAGAGGAAAACGAAGAAGGGACTGTGGTGTGATCATCCCCCCAGGGAGTGATTTCTCCCTTTCTCTCTGTCTCTCTCTTCCCAGTGAAAGCACACAACTTACTGCAAAAAGAAAAAGGAAAAGGAAATTACTCCACTAATTATAAACAACGACTTGATGGAATATTATACAACTATTGGAACAACAGAGAACAGAAATACAGAAAAGACCAAAACTTCTGAGAGCAGAAGAGTAAACTGTGTGCTTTGATTATGAATATGCTAAAAATATGTCAAATATATATAATCCTAAAGCCAAATATGTAGTATACCAAAATAAAAAGTTAGAAGCCTAGAAACAGTGGATCTGCTAGTATCCTGACAGGATTTTGTAGCCACAAGCAAATTAAAGATGAACTACAAGATGTCTTACCACCATGGCTGTGTCTCTGGCCTCCTCTAACCCCTCCTCCAGATCACTCAAAGGCTCAAGGTCCAGATCCTTTTCTTTTTCCTTTTCTATTAGTTCTTTTACCTTTTTCCTTCTGTTTTTACCACTCCCATATATTCCAATGTCAGTCCTGGGACTTAGCACCTACAGAAATGAAATCAAAATAGTTATTTTTTTTTTAAGCCTTAACAGCAAAAATAATAAAAGGAACCATTTATTGACCAATTACTGCGTCTTCTCCTATTTTATGGCATGTGTGTTATTTTAGAGGGTCTCGCTCTATTGGGATGCCCTGGCCTTCCGCACAGCTGGACTACAGGTGTACGCCAGCGCACTCGGCCTCCAGAGTGGGCTGGGAACTGCACTGAAGCCTCCCACGTGGCCCGCTCGAGCAGCTACGCCCTGTGCCACTACTGAGGCGGGCTTCAGGCTCTTTCCTAAGGGCTCTGTCCATATTATCTGATCTGACGCTCACGACAACCCTATGCAGTAGTGTTACTATCTACGTTGTACCAGTCAGGGAAACCGAGGGTCAGAAAGGAAGCAACTTGCCCAAGAGCACAGGTTAGCAATTACGGAGCCACTCTTCAAAAACGAAACTACCTGACTTCGAAGCCTATGCTCTTAACTTTTACATTTGACTATTCAAGACAAAAGGATGATGCATATCTAAATCTGTGCTTCTGAGAAATAAGACCATTCAGCAACAGGGTCTGTTAACAAGAGATAAAATCCAGGCTGACTGCTTTTTCTAGATACAGCACAGGATTAAACTGGACATGAATCTGGCTAAGGCTCCAGATTTCAGGTCAACATCTGATATTGCCTAAAAGGAATCCCTTTTATAACGGTGACTGGATAAACTGAAAACCACCTCCACCAATACTACTGCTATCTACAGGTGTTAGGTCACCAACAGCTCATGAAGCACTGGGGCATGTGAAGGTGAACTACTCCTCACCTGCAGCAGCGTGTGGCTAGAATTCTTCTTGAGAAAGGTGCGCCCAGTGCGTTCTCTCCAAGCCCGGGCTGCTGCTACCTGGGATTCCACCTGGGGCAGGGCATCCAGACGCACAGGGATAGGGCGTCCTTTTGCAGATAAGCTCTCAAGTTGCTCCAAGTAAGCATAGTTGCTGCCACTCTGAAAAACAAAAGTAGATTCTCTCACAATTGGAGTTTTCTAATGGAGTCTGGAAATACGTTTTTCAAAGACCTCAAAGGGAGTTTACTGTGTTGTTGGAAAAGTCATGACACATTTTTGCATGGAAAAATATGTCATGACTTTCCCAATAACCTAATGGTATTAACTTTTTAATTAAACATTATTTTCTAAATCTAACTGCATCTCTTGAATTAATGTAACTTCCAATGTCCTAATTTTACAAGTTTATGGAAACAGCAGATGGCATAATGACTATGTTGGACGACCATGTACTCAACTGCTGTTCAAGTCCCAGACCTGGTAGCTTAAAATCCATGCCAGGAGCATGAGCATGCATGCCCAAAATCCCAAGGGAAGAATGGAGACAGGACTGCGGTATGGCCATGCCCTCAGGGGATAACTTCCAGCTTTCTGTCTGTCTCTCCAGCGAGCGCATGCACCCTCTAGCAAAAATCTTTAAAAAGAAAGTTTATGTAGGGCCATCCCCATGACCTGGTGGTTAAGAAAGCTGAATCTTGGGGCCAGCGAGTGGTGTGGTGGTTAAGATGCTGAAATTCCCACATGGCTGACCACAGTTCAAGTCCTGGACCTGGCGGCTTTCTTTCTCGATGTAATCTCTTCGCCTATTTCTGTTTTTATAAATTTTGCCAGAATGTGCACGTGCTCAGAAAGAGAGAAAGACCCTGGGGCTTTTGGGTGGGCAAGTGCACGCCCACCTGCCCTCAGCATGCTTTTTAAACTGCTGGATCCAGGACTCAAACTGCTGGCCATGTGGGGTCCAGCCACCTTAACTATAATGCCATGGGCTGGCCCTGGCCTGTCTTTGCCCACTTCAAAGTCTTTCACAACTTTATCAACAATTAAAAGCAGTATTTTAGTTCTGGTAATCACCTCCATTTTATGTGCTATAAACATAGGTAAGAATGAGTATTTTCCTTCTAAGTTGATAATATTTTAATATTCTTATATAATTAATTCATTGTTTTTAGAACTGCTCTACTGCATCCCAGTAAAAGACTATTTCCCATAAATTAACTGACACTTATGCCTGTAAACAGGCAAAAAAACTTAACAAATTTTTTTAAGAGAATAATAAAAAGGTTCTAGTCCTAGGAGATATTACAAATTACTGAGTTGCTGTGGTAGCATGATAAGAATACGTAGCTACATGAAATAGGGAAGAAAAATCAGGCATAGACAGGGACAAGAAATACCACATTGGGGGACCAGCAGTTGGTGTAACGGCTATGTCACTGGACTCCCATGTAGTCGATCACAGTTCGAGTTCTGAACCCAGTGGCTTCAATTAACACCAGCCGTGAGTGCGTGCCTGTCCAAGATTCCGAGGGAGAATGGAGGAGAAGGGATTACAGTGTGGCCATCCCCGCTCGGGGCGTGATTTCTCACTTTCTGTCTCTGTCTTTCTGGTGAGCGCATGCGCTCTATAGCAAAAACCTCTCGAAAAGAAAGAAAAAGAAATACCATGTTTGGGACCAGCAGATGACATACTGGTTTCGTCGCTGGACTCCCACATAGCCAACTACAGTTCAAGTCCCAGACCCAGTGGCTTGAAACTCACACTGAGTATGTGTGCGTGTGTGCCCAAAATCCCGAAAGGAGAATGGAGGAGAAGGGCTTCTGGCATGGCCATTCCCCCAAGAGGGTGACTTCTTGCTTCCTCTCTGCACGCACATCCTATAGCAATAATCTCTTAAAAAAGAAATACTGGGGACCAGCAATTAGCGTAATGGCTATGTTGATGGACTCCCATGTAGTCGACCACAGTTCAAGTCTGGGACCCGGTGGCTTAAACTCACACAGGGCGTGTATGCACGTGCACCCAAGATCTTAAGAGGAGAGGAGAATGCAGTGTGGCCATCCCCCCTAGGGGGTGATTTCTCACTTTCTGTCTCTCTGTGTCTTTCTGGGTGAGCACATGCACCTTATGGAAAAAAATCCTCTCAACAACAAAAAAGGAAATACTGCATTTACTACTACTCCCTCCTGTGCCTAACTACAGCCATGTGATGCAAGAATACCTTTAGACTAAGCTCAAACACAGCTAGCTTCCAGGCCACTTACCCTAGAGAAAAGCCTGCCAATTAACAGACTCTGTCTGCTTACATAGAGCATACAAGCCAGTACTCCCATTGTGCAGAAGGGCCTAACAGAGACAGGCCTCCAAAGTTACAGGAGACACATGATGGGCTACTGACACTTGTCAATCCAGTCCTTCATTCGTAAATAGCCAATCAAAGACTGGCCGACATTTGAGAACAACTAACTGCCTGAACAAGGTAAAAGATGCAACAAAAGTAGCTGTCCTGATGAAGAGAGAGAATTAAAAAAGAAAAGTGACGGCTTAATAGCTGCCAACAGAGATCAAAGGCAAGGCAAGTAAAGCAGTGACTTAGACCCTGACACCTAGATGACGTCTTTTCTTGGGAAGGTGTTCTAGGGGAAGAGAGCTGGGGCTTTTTCTCTACCCTTTAGGTCTACTTCTAGAGTTAGGAGTGTTTATATACTCAGTACTGGAAATGTTCCTTTAATAATTCAAGCACACTTAAATCCGGCCCTCATCTCACTGTTCTGAATTACAAATGTGTAATTTTTCTCTTCACCACTAGAAAGGATGCCACTCTGGAGGTCGGGGCCTATATTTACACGCTTCCTTTGTATTCCTACTCCAAATACTAGAATAGTATCAAGAGTACTGACATGTTTAGTAAAGGCTAATTTTTTTTAAATGACCAACGTGTTTATTTGACTAAGTTCTATTTCATGCATAAGCATGATAGTCGCCCCTGTTCATTAAACTTGGCAATAAAAAAACAAGCAGCCTTAAACAGAACAGTGACAGCCAAGGACGAAGGCGGTCTACAGTTTCACTGTGGCATAAATGTATACATATTTTTAAAAGGCCTCTCTCCTTTGGCCATATCAACTCTCAGTTCAGATCATTAAATACAGACAGATTTCCAAAATCACTTCTTCATTTCTCTGAGATCTTCGATGTTGCCATCATCCACCTCTGAACACTTCTCCTGAATGACGTAGATGACGTCATCTGTGAAGTCTCCCTGAATGATGACCTCATCCTCCCCTGTTACTGAGGCATCATGGGAGAATTTCTGAGCAAAAAATCTTTGTGCTTCTTTAAGATCAATTTCGAAAGTTGCAAGGCCACACTCTGGTTACGTGTTTCTTCTTTGCTCTGGGAATTTTGGCTATAGTAACCTTCTGCGGTACGGTCTTCTTTTTTTTGTTTTATTTGACCCCTTCCGCCTCTCTTTTGTTTCTTCTTCTCCTCTTCTTCCCCTGCTGTTCCCTGACAGCTAACTCCAGCTTCTTGTTTGGGTGAATTTTCTAGAGTAAGTTTTGCAACCTCATTTGGAAAATTCTTCTCTAACCATTGTCTACATTTAGCAACATCGGGCATATATTCACAGTGCTCCACAGTAGAGGACGTGGAGTGGGTAATCCGCATCTAACTTGGCACAGTTCTTCGGGTCTCCTTTACACTCACCCCACTGGATTCGGAAATGTCCGCAGCCATTTCACAAACCCAGACAGTTGCACAGCCCCGCCAACTCCACTCCCATCTCACCCACCGCTACTGCCGGCTGAAGCAACTCATGCAACCCCTTCCCCGGTCAGGGCCGCCCAGTAAAGGCTAATTTTAACTTCTGCCTCTTATTTCATTTGTAATTCACAGAGGCCCAGCCACGGTGGTCCAAGTGTCAGGGTGCAGCTGTGGAAGGTTTGAGCCCGGGAAGGCCTGGACTTGGTTCCTAGGCCAACTTGAATAGGCTGGACACACGAGGACACGGCTGTAGCCCCAGTTAACCAGCAGCTGGCGTGAGAGGGTAGTGAATCAGTGAGACCCTGTCAAAAATACCTATCCCTGGGAATCAGCAGAAGGCTCCTACATGACTGACAGTGTAGTTCAAGATCCAGACCCGGTGGCTTGAAAAAATATGCCAGGTATGTGTGCATCTGTGTCCAAAATCCCAAGAGGAAAATGAGGGTGAAGGGACTGTGGCATGGCCAACCCCCTAAGGAATGATTCCTCACTTTCCCTCTGAACCTCTCTTCAGCATGTGCACAAGCCCTATAACAAAACTAAAAATAAATAAATAAATAAATAATCAATCCCCTTTTCTCCTCTCTTCCTTAAAAAAGTAATTAATATACATGCAAGAAGATTCAAAGAATACAGCAGACAATAAACTCCCTACTAATAGAAATTAAGTCAACAGCTAACACCATCATCTTTCGTAGCAAGGACTCAAATGCAAATAGTGTTTAACTAAGTTATATTTATTATTAATTATAAAGTGGAAAATTTTTAAATGGAAAAAATGAGTGAATTTTAGGGACCATGACTATTTTATACTACAGTGTTAAAGGTTTACAGTACCCATCTGTGAGCAGCATTACCTAACAGGTGGGACTTCCCAGAGTCCTTACCTGAATAGCATCCACTTTAGCTGTCCACTCACGAGCCTTCTGTAAGGCTTCTTTCAGGGACAACACATTGGGTAAAAAGGCTGGAATGTTCTTGGCTTCATTCACAATGCTTTCCAAACTTGCCACACTGTGCCGTGGTCTAAAAGAACAAGAAAAACTAGGTGAGATGCATGAAGAGTATTTAAATAACATTTTAGAATGTGTTCAGAACTTTCACATACATGATTTCTCTGAATTCCTACCACAATCCTGTAAGTGAAACAAAACTGCTATTACCTTTATTTTCATTTTATATCTGAAATTGCCAGAGATGCTATTTGATAGCACATAGAAAGCAACTGACTGAGAACCCATTCATGTTGACCATGTACATTTACTTCAACTGTGTTCAGTAATATCTAGTTACAGGGTCCAGCAGGTGGCATGATGGTTAAGGTGCTGGACTCGCACATGGCCGACTATGGTTCAAGTCCCAGACCTGGCAGCTTGCTTTCTCACTTTCCCCTTCTCTCGCTTTCTTTCTGTATCTTTGGTCAAATAAAAAATTAATAACAAATAAAACTAAATAAATGATTTTTTAAAATATCTAGTTACACAAAGGTACATAAGACAAAGGCCTTATCCTCAACTTATAAGAAAACAATATAAGGGGACTAGCAGTTAGCATAATGGCTATGTCGCTGGACTCCCATGTAGTCAACCATAGTTCAAGTCCCAGACCTGGTGACTTAAACTCATGCCGGGCACGTGTGTGTGCGTGCCCAAGATCCCGAGAGGAGAATGGAGGAGAAGGGATTGCGGCGTGGCCATCCCCCTGGGAGGGTGATTTCTCGCTTTCTGTCTCTCTCTGTCAGGCGAGCCCACGTGCCCTCTACCAAAAACCTCTCAGGGAAAAAAAAAAAAAGGATACAATATAAGAGTTGTGCTTGAGGGCCAGACAGTGGCACAGTGGTCAGGACAGCCAAATCCTTCATGGAGTCTTGGACCTGGTGGCTTGGAAAACACACCGGACGTGTGCATGTTTCCAAAATCCGAAGAGTAAAATGGAGAAGGGACGCAGGATGGCCAAACTCCCTAGGTGGTGCGTCCTCACTCCCCCATTCTTTCTCCCTGTCTCTGGCACACACCTGCCCCACAGCAAATTTAAGGAAAAAAAAAAAAAAAAACAACAGAGAGAGTGTTTTGATTTTATCCCGATTGGGAATGGGAAACCACAGATGTTTTTTCAGCAAGGGAGAGGAGGAGTGCTATCTGTGTTTCCGGAAAATGGCAGCAGTGTGGAGAATGGGCTGCAAAGGGGTGAGACACACAGCCCACTGCTGTGAGCCAGGCTAGCTCTATCAGCAGCCTGAGGGGAAGGAGAGGCAGAGGATGCGTAATCCAAGGGAACAGCAACACAGGTGGGAGAGTCACAGTAGCTGAAATGACAGTCAGCATACCAAGACAGAGTAACTGTCAGCCTAGAGTTCTATGCTTAATTTTTAAAAAGTCCTTCAAAAATGAGGGTAAGGAGCCCGCAGGTGGCATGGTAGTTAAAAACTCCCACATGGCTGACTGCAGTTCAAGTCCTTACCTGCCGACTTGCATCCTCACTTTCCCTCTTTCTCTGGGCAAATTAAAAAAATAATAGTAATAAAGAAAGTGAAATAAAATAATTATTTTTAAAAAACAAAGAGTAAAATAATCCCACTTACAGACCAAAATAAATGAACAAATGTGAGTCTGGCAAAAAAAGAAATAACACCCTGACAAGCAGCAGATATTCCGTAAGTCCTTACCCAGCTGCAAGGATCCAGAGAAAACACATGAAGACTGTAACCAGAGCAGTGACAGCGCAGCTGAGAGACAGACAGGAAAGACAGCTTGCGAGCAATAGCACCAGGATGTGGAGACTGACTCCTGGACCCAGCGACTTAGAACTCATGCTAGGCACATGTGAGTGCATGCCCACCCCACCAGGCATGATTTCTCTGTCTGTTTCTCCAGCGAGCACACATGCCCTATAGCAAAAAAATCTTTTTCTCAAAAAAAAAAAAAAAAAAAAAAAAGAGTTGTATCAGGTATACCAAATCAAAGTTTTAAATTCCCAAGCTATTTAGCTTTTGCCCACTTAATATACTCCACCTCCCTGAACTATCATGAACCTGAAGACACAGTCATTTGAATAAGTCGGATAGTAAAAGCTATGAATAAGTTTTAGTATGGATTCTGCAAGGCATCTGGAGAACAAAATATCCAGTGTATTTGGAGGCTCCTCATGACTGAGGCAGGACTGTGCTCATTAAACCACCTAAAGCTTTTCCCATCAACTGCATCCAAAATAAGTGTGCAGCCAAACAATTAAGTACACGGGACTTCAGAAGGGAGCGGAGGGGGCTTCACATTCCAGCTGTGATCTCTCCAAGCACCCTAAGGAAATTGTGTTTACTGGTCTATCTCAGTTTTGAGACAAATGCTTTCACTTAAGAACACCACAGTTAATTACCACCAAATTAGTTGACACACAGTCAAATATGATTAACACTGTACATAAATCTCACTGAGTCCAATGGGTTGCCAAGGCTAATGCAACCAGTTAACATTCCCTCACTCACTTTCTATCCCTTAAACACACCCTTCACAGTCCCTAAACTTGGTTTATAGCAGTTTTCTTACCTCCCTCCCTTCCACTTCAGTCCTATTCATTCTTGAAGGCTCTAAGTTCTTACTTTTCTCTTAAGATTCTCTACTGACCACCCAAGTCCACCATGATCTCTATCTAAATTGCTGTAATACTTCTCCACACTTCAGTTTAGTTAGTAACATACTCCATTAAGCTTTATCTTACTTCCTAACTACAGTATTGTTCATTTTAAGCTCTAACAAAAGACTACTTTGTATCACTTAGTGTCTCACACAGCACACTACACGATAGTTTGCAGACATACAAAATTGTCTACATGCAGCCCGATTTGGTAACCTGGTGACTGTCAGGAAAGGCATGAAACGGACCCTGAAGTTCCTCTCCCTTCCGATTTAATTATGAAAGAAGTAACAGTCACCAAAATCTGTGTTCACCTTGCCTGTAGGCAGACTTTGGCCTTTTCTTCCCAGCGCTCAGACACTGTCAGCAGCTCCTGTAGCTCAGCCATGGCTTTCTCCACAGCGTGATGGGGCGCCAGCCCCACACCGGAGTCTATCAGCTTCTTCATGACATCCAGGGTGACTTGCTGTGGATCTGACAGGGTCAGTCGTACTTCATCCAACCATCGAGCCTGCTGTAGCTCCTGCTTCAGCCGGGGTAGCTCAGGCAGCTCCACGTAGAGACTGGAGCCCATGTCGATTAGCATCTGCAGTTTGGAAGAATCTGGGGTTTCATCCATCATGGCCTCCTGAGCACGTTCATGAAACTCTTCCACATCATCCAGGAGATTCTAAAAAAGGCCCCAAAGTTAAAAACAAACTGAAAAGATATAAAAGGAGCATGGAAGAGACATAGTTCAAGCAAACTATCAGCTCTAGACTCCTTATAACCTGGCCATCATAGCACCAAGTATTTGGATATGCTGTGTAATTATGTCTATGTATAGTTCTATTTTGGATTTTTTTAAGATTTATTCCATTTTATTTATTAATTCATTCATTTTTTAAAATGTGACCAGAGAGACACAGAGAGAGAGCGAGAAAGCAAGCCACCAGGTCCAGGACTTGAACTGCGGTCGGCTAAGTGGGAGTGTATGGCGCCCTAACCACAATAATACCTGCTGGTTCCCTAGAGTTCTACTTTTAAAATATGACTGAGTCATTCAACAAATATTTAATGACTGCTGACTTAGAAGCAAACATTTTTCTAGGCACATAGAACTGACTGAAACAAAGTCTGTCTTCAAAGAATGTATTATACACTCTGGGACCAGCAGATGGAGTAATGGTTGCATTGCGGTAGTTCCAGTGTGGACCTGGCGGCTTGAAATTCACACTGGGCGGGCAGGCGGGCATACGTGTGCAAAATCCCGAGAGAAGAATGGAGGAGAAGAGGATGTGGTGCGGCATTCCCCCGGCGGGGGGTGGGGGGTGATTTCTTGCTGTCTCTCTCTCTCTGTATTTCTGGGGAACATACACCCCCTATAGAAAAAATCTCCCTTAAGAAAAAAAAAAAAAATAGGAAAACAGTGAATATGAGTAAAATGTTAACATTCAGTGCTCTGAAAAAAAAGATAATAAGACAACATGACAAAGACCAGCAGCATGAAAGGGCCTATTACTTAGCAGTAGTGATCAAGACAGACAGATGAACTCAAACTGAAATAAGGAGGTGGCCTGAAAACTATCAATATAAAAAGATTTAGAGGAAGAACAGTTCGGATAGGGCAAATAAAAATAGAAAAAGTTCGTAAAGAAGAATGAATTTAGAGTGTTGCTACATGACGATCAGGGAGAAATATATAGTTAAAGGAAGAGCAGAGGGGACAGCAGATGGTGTGGTGGTTAAGGTTCAGGAAGCTCACAAGGCTGACCACAGTTCAACTCCTGTACTGGGCAGTCTGCTTTCTCACTTTCCCTCTCTGTCTCTCTCTGGTGAGTGTGCATGACCTATACCAAATTAAATAACAAATAAAATTAAATAATTATTTAAAGAAAAAAAGGGAAAGCAGAGATCAAGCTGGGAAGTGTCTTATAGATTATAATGAGTTTAGATTTCACACCAGTGGCTTCACAGAAACACTCAAGGGTTTTAACCACAGGAGGGTTTTAATCACAGGAGGGATATAATTGACTTATATTTTAGAAGATTACTCCTGCTATGAAATAAAAAACAAACTGTTAGTAACAAAAGTAGAAGAGAAGATAATTAATTAAGAGGCTGTTGTGAGAACCAGCAGTTAGCATAACGGCTACGTCGCTAGACTCCCATGTAGTCGACTGTGGTTCGCGTCCCGGACCCGGTGGCTTAAAACTCACGCCGGGCGTGTGTGCATGCATGCCCAAGATCCCGAGAGGAGAATGGAGGAGAAGGGATTGTGGCATGGCCATCTCCCCTGGGGGGGGATTTCTTGCTTTCTGTCTGTCTGTCTCTGTCTGGCTGGCGAGCACATGCGCCCTATGGCAAAAAAAAACTCTCAAAAAAAAAAAAAAAAGAAAGAAAGAAAGAAAGCGAGAAATCACCCAGTGGGAGGATGGCCACATCGCAATTCCTTCTCCATTCTCGGGGGGTGGGGGTGGGCTTTCTCGCTTTCTATCTCTCTGTTTCTCTCTTTCTGGTGAGCACACGCACCCTCAAAACAAAAAAAAAAAAAAAAGATAAAGCAAGCTGCCAGATCTGGGACTCAAATCGTGGTTGGCCGTGTGGGAGTACTGCCAGCCCTAATAAGACAATTCTTAAAAAATAAAATAAAGTTGGGACCAGCAGATGGCATAATAATTTTGCTGCAGTCCCACACGGTCCTACATAGTGGTTCGAGTCCCAGACCCAGTGACTTAAACTCGTGCCAGGAACATGTGCATACCCAAGATCCTGAGAGGAGAATACAGGAGAAGAGACTGTGGCATGGTTATCCTCCCTGGGAGGTGATTTCTCACTTTCTGTCTCTCTGTATCTGCCAAGCGTACACTCACGATAGCAAAAACCTCTCTAAAATAAAAATCAAATCACCTGACAAAGAGATCAGGAGAGGGCGCACCTGGAGGACAGGGCTGAGATTCCCAGTCTACTCTGCAACTGAGAAGTCAAGCAAAGAAAAAAGAAACAACGAAGACTTCAGAGAAGGAACTGGGACCAGCAGTTAGCATAATGGCTATGTCACTGGACTCCCATGTGGTCGACCATGGTTCGAAACCCGGGCCCGGTGGCTTAAACTCACACCAGGCGTGTGTGCGTGCGTGCCCAAGATCCAAGAGGAGAATGAAGGAAAAGGGATTGCGGCGTGGCCATCTCCCCTGGGGGTGACTTCTCGCTTTCTGTTTCTCTGTCTTTGTCTGTCCTTCTGGAGAGCACACGCGCTCTATAGCAAAAACCTCTCCAAAAAAAAAAAAAAGAGAAGGAAGACCAACAGGTGGCATGGTGGTTAAAGCAGCTAGACTCCCACACGGCTTCAGGTGGTTTGAATCCAAAACCTAGCAGCTTGCTTTTGTGCTTTCTCTCTCTCTCTCTCTCTCTCGTCATCAACTTTAAAAACGGTAATAATAAAATAATGACAATGGGGGCTGGCAGGTGGCATTGTGGTTAAGTGTGCTGGACTCCCACATGGTCGGTAGCAGCTCGAGTCCTGAACTTGGCGGCTTGCTTTCTCACTTGCCTTCTCTCTCTCTCTGTCCCTCTCTGGTCAAATTTAATTAATTAATTAATTAAATTTGATAAAATAATTCTTTAAAAAAATATATATATAATGACAATGAATAAAATTTAAAAAAACAGAGAGAGAGAGAGAGAAGAAACTGCCAATGGGCTAGGAAGAACACCACACTGCGTTATGTCACAGATGATTACAGAGAATAAAGTAATTCAGGAAAGAAAGAGATGTCAACTACAAAAATGTTCTTATGGGCCAAGCAGGTGGTGTGGTGGTTAAAGTGCTGGACACTCCCACATGGCTGACCACGGTCCAAGTCCTGGATCTGGCGGCTTTCTTTCTCTCTCTCTCTCTCTCTCTCTCTCTCTCTCTCTCTCTGTGTGTGTCTCTTTCTAGTCAAATTAAATAAGTGAATGAATCAATAAAGTGAAATAAATAAAAAATAAATAAATAAATAAAAATAAAGTGAGACGACCATGCATTATGCTCTGAAGTTCCCCTTACCCATTTTCATTTGTCCAGATAAAAGTGTGAAGTAGTTTGAATGATTGGGTCAATGTGGATTTTAGCCCAGGGTGGCAGCTACTGTATAATACAAGGAGAGAGGGGAGAAGGAGTTGAAATGTTTGCAAAGGAACAATTATATAACAGGTCCTGGAATTCTTAGGTAAGGAAACAACAACAAACAAGAGGCTAGTGCTGGGCAGTGAAAAGGTGAAAGGAAAAGAGATGGTAGATCCCTATGGAGTCAAAGATTGTTGGAGTTGAGGGACCAGCAGGTGGCGTGGTGGTTGAGACACTGAACACTCCCGCATGGCTGACCACAGTTCGAGTCCCAGACCTGATGGCTTGTTTTCTCACTTTCTCTCTCTCTTTCTGTGTCTGTCTCTGGTGAAATGAAAATGAACGAATAAATGAAAAATTAAAAATAATTCTTTATAAAAAAAGATTGTTGGAATTGAACACTAGAATGTATAGTCAGAAAGCGATGAGTGTAATCAGAAAGTGGTTAAAGTGACCGGTAATAACACTTAAGATCCAACAATGAGAATGAGTGTCTGAGGGAATTTGAAGAAAAAGATCATGAAGAGAAGAGAATAAGGAATTAATAAAACTGGATATTGGAAAGATGAGTATGTGGATGTTGACTTTCTGGGATTATGAGTTAGGATAACCATGTGCTTCAATCCTTAAGGAGTGGGAAGGGGAATGGAGAGTTGAAAGTGACCTCCCCCCCAAAAAAAATACTCATGCTGGGCACATGTGCGTGTGTGCCCAAGATCCCAAGAGGAGAATGGAGAAAGGATTGCAACATGGCCATCCCCTCTGGGGGGTGATTACTTGCTTTCTGTCTGTCTCTGTCTGGCGAGTGCACATGCCCTATGGCAAAAAACCTCTCCAAAAAAAATAATAATTAAAAAATAAAGTTAAAAATGTCCTTATGAAATGGAAGAAAACAAGAACATAATTGATATTAGATTTCACAAGTTGATATCCTTGATTAAAAACTAGATACCCTAGGGACCAGCAGTTAGTGTAATGGCTATGTCGCTGGACTCCCACGTAGTCGACCACGGTTCATGTCCCAGACCCGGTGGCTTAAACTTACGCCGGGGGTGCGTGTGCATGCGTGCCCAAGATCCCAAGAGGAGAATGGAGGACAAGGGATTGCGGCGTGGCCATCCCCTTTGGGGGGTGATTTCTCACTTTCTGTCTCTCTCTCTCTCTGTCTGTCTGGAGAGCGCACACACCCTATAGCAAAAACCTCTCCAAAAAAAGAAAGAAAAAGAAAAAAACTAGATACCCTACTCACCTCCCAAAACAAAAGCACACTCGAAACTATCACTAACTAGAGAGATCAATATGCTTGGTATACATTTTTTTTAAAATAATTATTTTCTTATTTTATTTATCATTGTTATTTTTAATTTTACCATATCAAGACATACACAGAAAGAGAGAGAAGAAAAAGTGAGCAAGCAAACTGCCAGGTCCTGGACTCAAACCGTGGTCAGTCACGTGGGAGTTCACCACCTTTAACTACTATGCCACCTGCCAGTCCCTTGAAATACACTTCTGAGACTTTATCCATTACTCCTTCTAGGCCTTATTAATTTCAGAGCTCTGCACTTTTTATTTCTTTTTTTTGGGAGAGGTTTTTGCTATAGGGCACGTGCGCTCACCAGACAGACAGAGACAGACAGAGATAGAGAAAGCGAGAAATCACCCCCCGGGGGGGTGGTCACGCCACAATCCCTTCTCCTCCATTCTCCTCTCAGGATCTTGGGCACACATGCACACATGCCCGGCGTGAGTTTTAAGCCACCAGGTCTGGGACGCGAACCGCGGTCGACCATGTGGGAGTCCAGCGACATAGCCATTACGCTAACTGCTGGCTCCCCAGAGCTCTGGGCTTTTAAAAGCTCTTATACTGGGGGCCAACAGATAGTGTGCTGATTAAGACACTAGGGAGGGACCAGCAGTTAGCGTATTGGCTATATCGCTGGACTCCCATGTAGTTGACCACAGTTCAAGTCCCGGACCCAGTGGCTTGAAACTCACACCGGGCACATCTGCGTGCATGCCCAAGATCCTGAGACGAGAATGGAGGAGAATGGAGAGGGGATTTCAGCGTGGCCATCCCCCCTGGGGGGTGATTTCTCACTTTCTGTCTCTCTGTCTGTCTGGTGAGCACATGCGCCCTATAGCAAAAACCTCTCGCAAAAAAAAAAAAAAAAAAAAAGACACTCAACTCCCATGTGGCCAACTGCAGTTCAAGTCCCAGACCTGGCTGCTTACTTTCTCACTTTCCCTTTCTCTCCTTCTCATTATTATAGCAAATTAAAATAACAAAAATAATAATGTACAAAATTAAATATTTTTTTCATTTTAAGAAGCTCATGTTCTAATAATTCACTGATTTTCTTTTTTCAGAGAAAGGTTTTCACTATAAGGCATGTGCGCTCGCCAGACAGAGAGAGACAGAAAGCGAGAAATCACCCCCCAGGGGAGATGGTCACACTACAATCCCTTCTCCATTCTCCTCTCGGGATTTTGGGCATGCATGTACACGCACTCTATTTTAAACTGCTGTGTCCATGACTCGAACTGCAGTCAACTACATGGGAGTACAGCAATGTAACCATTACACCACCCAATTCACTGGATTTTAGATTATTTCTTATATTTCAATTACATCAATCCATACATAATACAGAAAAACTATAATTACTAAACTGGCTTTAGTTAAAGGAAAAATGGAATAAAATATATAAGAAAAAAAAAAAAAAAAAAAGATTGCCTACTTAAAAACTCTTAAATAGGGGCTGGCCAGGCACGATGGTTAACAGTGCTAGACTCCCACATGACCGACTGCGGTCTGAGTCCCGGCCGTGGTGGCTTAACTATGGGGCTGTTAGTTGCCACGGTGGTTAAGGCAGTGGACTCCCACTTGGCTAACTGCAGTTTGACTCCAGGGCCTGGTGGCATGCTTTCTCACTTTCCTTCTCTCCGTCTCTCTCTGGTCAAATTAAAATAGTAATAATTATAAAATTAAATAAATGATTCTTTGAGTAGCAGCATATAAATGAGAAATGGAACAAACAACTAGTCTATGCGTGCCATTCTATTAACCAAAGCAGAAACAGCGCGTACCACACAGGACATTACCCAAGAAAGAATGTAATACTCCACCTTGACTTGTCGGGCTTGGCTGATGACACAGGGGAGGCTGAAGAGCTGGTGGACAAAGGCCTTCAATTCCTCCACAGTCAGCTTGGTCCGTGTCCTCCCACTATCTGGGCTCTGCCTGATGTGAAACAACATTGGGACATGAGTAAGAAAAATCGAATCAATCTCATAGCAAAAGGGTTCCTCCTAGTCTCCCCAGAACTCACACCTAAATGATCCAGAACTCTGGTGTTGAGGGCTCCCACTGCGATGGTGACCATTTCTAAATAAGTCTCTACATTCTTACATTAACGACTCAAAGAGTCCTCTCTCTCAGCTACAGATTCTCTAGCCCACAGTATCAGGTACTTCAGACTTTAAACTCTTCTTAGGAAGTGCTAAGTTCATGGGTTAAATACTGTACTTCAAGGAGCTTAAAATGTGGAACAAAGGGGGCCGACAGGTGGCATGGTGGTTAAGGGTGCTGGGCTCCCACATAGCTGACCACGGTTCAAGTCCCGAGTTAGCGGCTTACTTTCTTTCTCTCTCTCTCTGGTCAAATAAATTAATTAAATAAATAAAGCTAAATTTAAAAAAAATGTGAAACAAAGGTCTTTAACCTAAATTAGGAGACAATGAATCCTCTAAAAGCATTTAAATGTTTGTAGGTATGCATTTTTCTCAGGTTTCCAAACTTAAAATTCTCCAAAGGGGTTAGTAACCCAATGACAAATTAAGATCCATAGATTAATATCATTTTTTAAAAGAATTATTTTATTTAACTTTTTTTTTTTAATTTGACCAGAGAAAGACAGAGAAAGAGAAAGAAAGCAAGCTGCCAGGTCCAGGACTTGAACCACAGTCAGCCATGTGGGAGTCCAACACCCCTAACCATCAAACCATCTGCCAGCCCCCTCACAGATTATTATCTTTAAGAAACATTCTCTGGGGCTAACCCCAGGGCCTGGAGACTAAGGGAAGCTGGGACCCACATAACAAACTATAGTTCAAGTCCTGGCCATAGCCACTTGGGAAATAAGCCAGGTACATGTGTATGCATGCCCAAAATTCTGACAGGATGGAGAAATGGAGGAAAAGGGATTGAAGCATGACCATGCCCCATTGAGGGGGTATTTTCTCGACCTCAATCTCTCTTTCTATGGTGACCTACACACCTTCCTGCAATTAAAAAGAAACAGGGGCTAGCAGGTGGCATGGTGGTTAAGGGCATTAGACTTCCACATGGCTGACTGCAGTCTGAGTCCTGGACCTGGCAGCTTGCTTTCTCACTTTCCCTCTCTATCTCACACGCTGTCCCTCTCTGGTCAAATTAAAAATTAATTAATTAATTTTAAATAAAAATTAAAAAAAAATAAAAAAGGAAGAAAGAAAGGTTCGGAGTCTATGGTCCATAATAGTGGTGTAAACACTAACACTCTGAACTGCAGTGCTGGAAGCCACATGCCTGACTGTGGGTTTGCATCCCGAGGTTACCTGAAAATGTGCCAGGTGTATATAGTGTGTAAGTCCAGGACCCTAACACGCCAGGGGCTAGGGGAAGGGAATCACCATGTGCTGAGATCCCATGGGTATGTCTGTCTCTCCTGCATGCACACTCTCATTCTTGAATCAAAGAAATGTTGGGGCGGGGGTTGTCTGATATATGGCAGATTAAATATTTACAAAGTAGTTTAAGATTCATTGTGAACTATTTATGAAAAAGAAAGCCAGAGGCCAGCAGGTGACATGAAGGTTAAAGTGGTTGGATTCCACATGGCCAACAGCACAGTTCAAATCCCAGACTTGGTGGGGTGAAAATCACACCAGGCACCTGTGTGTGCATGCCTGAAGTCCTGAGAGGACAACGGAGGAGAAGGGATTGTGTCATAGCCATCCTCCCTGGAGAGTGATTTCTTATTTTCCCTCTCTCTTTCTGATTTTCTCTGATGAACACATAAGCCCTATAAGCAAACTAAAAAAAAAGGGAAAGAAAGAAAAAAAAAACAAAAACATCCAGATACATGGAAAGTGTTGGAATGACTACAAAATAATACCACAGGAAACGCAATACATAGGAATTACGTGAAGTCAGGGGTGCACGTGGCTATGCTCCACAACAGCCTCTTCTGCAGCCATCAGGGTCACTCTTTGCTACCACCTGCCTCCAGCCTGCAGTAACATTCCGCTCACTGATTTACAAGTATTTATAGCATACCTACTATGGACCAAGCATTGTTCTGTGTACCAGAAAGAGCACCAAAAAAAAAAAAAAAAAAAAAAAAAAAACCAGAAAAAGCACCAAAAAAAAAAAAAAAAAAAAGACAAAAATCCCTAATATTCAAATCTAGTGTACACTCTAGTAGAGATGGGCAGAAGGGGAGGTGATAGACAATCAATTAAATAAACAAGTTAGTACATCAGAAGGTAGTAAGTCTAAGAGAAAAACAAAGCAGGAAAAAATGGTAAGAGGGCTGAAGTCTTACAAAGCATTCTCAGAAAAAGCCTCTCCCAGAAAGTGACATTTGAACAACTTGAAGGAAGTGAGGGAATAAGCCACCTGGATGTGGTGTCCAGAGAGCTCTGAGCAAAGTGAGGCGCAAATGTGAAAGTCCTGAGAACGAACACATCAGGGACGTCTGGATGGCAGAGGGAGGAGCCTTGCAGGGAAGAGCAAATGAAGAACAGCAAGAAATAAAACAGGGGAAGGCAGAGATGTGGCCCAAATAGAACCTCGCAGGCCAGCTCAAAGTCTGAAAGGCTGAAACTCTGAGAAAACAAGAACCACCTGGATGACTAAGCTCTGCGTGGGTTTACCTGTGTTTCTGCTTTTTGCTGAGAAGCAGCTGAGCCACAGAAGCACAGGTCTCGGCTTCTTTGACAGCATCCCGGAGTTTTCGAAAGAGGTCATTCTCGGGGTACTTCCTATCCTCGGCATCTTCCAGCATTACTCGCAACTCGATCAGATCTGTAACATACGTAAAAAGTCACAGACACAGAAAGTCACTGTCAAGTCTTCAGCAGCCTCACTCCAGGAGGTCACCAACCTACTGCTGGAAATGCTGCGGCTCTGACAATTCATCACTACAACAGAGCTGCTCCTCATCCGAACAGAAGACTCCTCTGATACAGCACTTTCCCTTTCCAAAAGGCCGATGGTGTTAGTCCACCAGTAACGACTCCCAAAAACACATGATACACCTACTGCAAGTTAGACATCTGGCCCATTTTACATTACAGATTTTGTTTAAAAGATTCTCAGGGCCGGCAGGTGGCGTGGTGGTTAAGGGCACTGGACTCACACAGGGCCGACCGTGGTTCAAGTCCCAAACCTTGAGGCTTGCTTTCTCACTTTCCTTCTCTCTCTCTGTATCTATCTGGAAACATTAAAAACAATAATAATAAATTAAATTAAATTAAAATAATTCTTTAAAAAATTCTCAAATAGAAAATTAAATCTATTATTTGGCAAATCACTAATCTCAAATCTTATATAAGGCCTAGAGTTTTTCTTGAAGGGGGAAAAAACAAAAAACTGGGCGTGGTGATTAAGGCGGCTGGATCCCACACAGCCAACTGTTGTTAACAAGTCCTAGGCCTGGAGGCTTGAAATACACACTGGGTGCAGGGGCACCAGTTTTCTTCTTCTCAAGAAGAAAACAGAGGAAAAGGGATTTAGGGATGGCCATATCCCCTGGGGGGTCCTTTCTAACTTTCCCTCTTTCTGTCCTTCCAACAACTACATGTCCAAAGCAAAAAACTAAACAAGATCTCTTTCTGAGTGACAATTTCAGCATACACACACAAAAGTAGAAAAGCAGGAGACTTAACCTTTCTTGTGGCTGAAGTTAGCAGATAACGCTTCTGTAACGCGGCTGACCCAAGTGTCATAGGACTGGGCTCTGACTTTTACACCGTACAGCAGAGAGGGAAGGTCTTCTAATGGGTAGCGATATCTATTAAAACAAACAAACAAACAAAAACACACAGAAATAAAAAGCTTAAAAATCAAGAACAACTTGAAAATAATACAGTTTTAAGTACGATCGCTTAAGAAAAGTCCACGGCCAGGGGAATGAGGTCTCGGTTCATACCGAGAGAAAACCTTCAAAAGCCCAGTGTTAGTGCAGACAGAGACAGGAAATATGTGAGATCAACAGATAAAGAAACTACAGTTTTGGCTGCCAGGTTTACGGCCAACTGTAAAGGGCTACTTTCTTTCAGGAAGTGGAGAGACAAGAAGTTGCCCGTCCGAAAACAGGGAGGGTAACAAAAGCACAGCACGACAACTCAGTTTCAAGAAAACGTAACAGAGACTTTACAAGGTATTTCTGGGTACCTAAGACATTTCTTCTGCATGGGGCAGGGGCACAGGTCAGTTGGATGGTAGAGACACACGAGCCGCTCAGGATTACAGGAACACGTGAGCGCAGAGAGGAAACATGTGGTTCTGCACGCCGAACACTGTCGCTCATCATCAGGAACAAGCTCAAATACTTCTTCTTCTGACATCACGACACCCTAAAATACACTTCAGGTCACTAGGCCAAGCCTTTCTAGTATTTAAAGCATCAAATAATTTAAGTTATTACAATTTTTTCTATAGGCAAAATCTCTTAAGGTATAAACATGGGGAGTACAGCATCATTAATACCAAACCCTTTTTTTTTTTAAGAGAGAGATTTTTGTTATGCAGCGTGTACGCACGTTGCAGAGACAGAGAAACAGAAAGCAAGAAATACCCCCCCTGGGGGGAAGGCCATGCTGAAGTCCCTTTTCCTCCATTCTCCTCTTGGGATTCTGGTCATGCACACACAGGAGCCTGGTGTGAGTTTTAAGCCATCATCAGGTCCAGGACTTGAACCACAGCTGACTATGTGGGAGCTCAGTGATGTAACCATTTCACCATCTGCTGATCCCAACAATACCAAATACTTTCTAAAAATAATGGTTATTAGGTGAGCCAGTGGTGAAGACAGCTGGACCCTACATCGGACTTGGCAGCTTAAAAAACACACCAGGTGTGTGTGTGCATGTGATTAGGAGGTACTTTGGGGGAGGGTATTGACGTTCTATTTCTTAACATGAATAGTGATAAAAACAAGGTTTATCATGTAACTAATGAGGCTGCTGGGTCACTGGAAAAGTCATGATGGATTTTTGCACAGAACAACATAGAAAAATACGTCGTGACTGTTCTGACAACCTAATGTATGTATTTTTTGTGAGGCTCTTTGTCTTTTCTTTAAAACAATAAAAAGATTAATCAAAAAAATAATAAGTACTGCTTGGAGCCAAGAGGTGGCATAGTGCTTGAAGTGCTGGACTCCAACATGGCCGACGGCACTGAGTCCAGCACACACGCCCCAGGGCAAAAACCTCTCCAAAAAAAAGTCCCAGGCACAGCAGACAGTAAAACACTGTATGTGCACGTGCACCCAAGATCCCAAGAGGAGGATCTGCAGCAAGACCTTACCCGCTGGGAGTGTGACTTGGGACTTGTTCCCCTGCCACGCCCTGGAAGTGCACATGGCCTAAAGCAAAAAAAAAATTTTTTTTTTAGAGGTTTTTGCTATAGGGCACATGCGCTCACCAGAAAGAGAGAAAAAGACAGAGAGAAAGCAAGAAATCACCCCCTGGGGGGATGGCCACGCCACAGTCCATTCTCCTCCATTCTCCTCTTGGGATCTTGGGCACGCACACACATGCGACCGGCATGAGTTTAAGCCATCGGGTCCGGGACTCGAACTACAGACGACTACATGGGAGTCCAGTGACTTAGCCAACTGCTGGTCCCTAATTTCTAAGAAAAGTGCATAATGCAAAGAAAGGGCAGACATAAGGCCTGGGAATAAGGCACAGGTGGGAAGTTGGTTTAAAGGACAAGGATCTACAGAGAAATGTGATCAAAGTACCACAAATAACAGGGACGAGGATCGAGAGATATAATAATCAAATTACTATAGAACAAATAGCTTAGGTTAAATCTGAAATGTCAATGTATACAAGAAAAAATTATTTCATGAGTGTCCATCAATATACTCAGACTAGAAAATTCCAAATAAAAACTGCAGGCACTGAGAAAGGGAATTCTACACTAAATAAACATTTAACCAAAACAAGACTTTTAAGAATACAGATACAGGGGACGACCAGTTGGCATAATGGCTAGGTTGCTGGACTCCCATGTAGTTGAGCGCGGTTCTAGTCCTGGACCCAGTGGCTTAAACTCACGCCAAGCGCGTGTGCGTGCGTGCCCAAGATCCCAAGATGAGAATAGAGGAGAAGGGACTGCAGCATGGTCATTCCCCCTGGGGGGTGATTTCTCACTTTCTGTCTCTCTGGTGAGTGCATGCGCCCTATACCAAAACCTCTCCAAAAAAAAAATAAATAAAGGAATACAGATAAAGGGGCCACCTGCTGGCATGGTAGCTAAGGGAACTGGACTCCCACATGACGAATCACAGTTCAAGTCCCAGACCTGGAGGCTGACTTTCTCACTCGCCCCCACCCCGCCCCCCCCTCCCCCGTTCCTCTCTGGTCAAATTAAAATAAATAAATATGTAAATAAAACAAATAAAGTTCAATAAAATAATTCTTTAAAAAAATAATTTATATCTAGAGAATATAGAGAACTCTTAAAATTCAATAAAACCTAATTTTTAGAGTGGGCAAAAGATTTGAACAGACACTAACAAATACGTAGAAGCAACAGATGCACAACGAATGTTCGATATGATTATCACAAGACAAGTGCAAATTAAAATGACAGTGAGGGGCCAGCAGGTGGCGAGGCAGGTAAGATGCTGGACTCCCACAGGGCCAGCCGCAGTTCCACTCTTGGACATGGCTGCTTGTTCCTCACTTTCTCTCCCTTTGATCCGATGGCTTGTTTTTCACTCTCTCTTGTCAGCATGTGTGCCCTAGAATAAATGTTTTTAAAAAAGGAGGGGACCAGCAGGGGTGTGGTGGTGAAGGCGCTGGACACGCCCATACGGATGACCATAGTTTGAGTCCCAGATCTGGTGGGCTTAGTTTCCTACTTTCCCTCTTTTCTCTCTCTCTGGTCAAAATAAAATAAATAAATGCATAAATAAAATTGAAAAGATAATTCTTTAAAAATAAAAACGGGAATAAATAAAACTAAGTAAACAATTAATTTAAAAAAAACTACAATGGGGGGTCAGCAGATGGTGTAGCAGTTGCATTGATGGACTCCCACTCACATGGCTGACTGTGGTTTGAATCCTGGACCCGGTGGCTTACTTTCTCACTTTTCTTCTCTCCCTATGTCTGTCTGGTCAAGTTAAAAAACAATAATTAAAAGTTAAATAAACAACTGTTTGAAAAAAAATCACTATGAAATTACCACCTAGAAACCCTATTTAAAACATCTAAGTCAAGGGCCAATAGATGGCATGGTAGTTAAGACGCTGGACTTCCCACATGGCTAACCACAGTTCAAGTCTCGGACCTGGCAGCTTGCTTTATTTTTTTACCCCTCTCTCTGTGTCTCTGTCTCTCTCTGATGAGCACACATGCCCTATAGCAAAATTTTTTAAAATAATAAAGCTAAATTGGGACCAGCAGTTAGCGTAATGGCTATGTTGCTGAACTTCCATGTAGTTGACCATGGTTTGAGTCCCAGACATGGTGGCTTAAACTCACGCTGGGCGTGTGTGCGTGTGTGCCCAAGATTCTGAGAGGAGAATGGAGGGGAAGGGATTGTAGTGTGGCCATCCCCCCTGGGGGGTGATTTCTCACTTTCTATCTCTCTGTCTCTCTCTGTCTTTCTGGCGAGCACAACCAAAGTATAGCAAAAGCCTCTAAAAAAAATAATAATGAAAATACTAATAATAAAGCTAAATCACTCTTTAAAAAAAAAAGTGGAAGTTGAAAAAACTATGCCAGGTGTTGCCGGGGATATAAGGCAACTATAATTCTTACATACTGCTGGTAGAAATGCAAAATGGTACAACCATGTTGGAATGTAACTTGGCAGTTTTCTTTACAAAAGTAAGAAGCAGAAGCCGGGAGGTGGTGTGACGGTAAAATGCAAGCTTTGCAAGGCTGACCCAGGTAGGAGCTACTGGGTTCAAGACTGAAGACGTCCCTGAGTGTGCTGGGGACAGGCACACCCATGACTCAGGGATGTGAGGCTGGGAGTGGATAAAGCCAACAAGGTCCTGTTGGGGAGCACTGTCTCCCCCGCTTCCTCACACTCTGACTGACTCTAATGGAATAGACTTAAGAAAAAATCAACAACTAGGGGACCAGCGGGTGGCTTGCGGTTAAGGTGCTGGACACTCCCACATGTCCAACCAAAGTTCGAGTCCCAGACCTGGTGGCTTGCTTTGTCACTTTCCCTCTCTCCCTTTCTGTATCTCTCTCTGGTCAAATTTAAATAAATGAACAAATAAATAAAATTAAATAATATTTTTAATTATTAAAAAAAAAAAACGAAGTAAACATACACTAAATACCACATAACCCAACCATTTCACATCTAGTATGGGCCCAAGACTAATAAAGAATATGTCCATATAAAAACTTGGACATGGAACAACCAGTGGCATGGTAGTTAAGGCAACCTGTCTTGACATGGCTGACCTCATTGGTCCTTCGGCATGGAAAATATGCTGGGTGTATGAGCATGCACCCAAAATCCCAAAAGGAGAGTCAGAGAAGTGATAGCAGTGTGACCATTCCTTACGGGGGAGAGTGCTTTCTCACTATCCCTCTCTCTCCAGCAAGTACATGTAGGCTCTGACAGAAATGAAAAAGAAATAAAACTCTGTCCATACCAGCGTAATTCAAACAGCCAAAAACTGGAAACAATCTAGATGTCCAAGCAAACAAACAAACTGTGGCATATACATTCAATGGAAAACTACTCAGCAATAAAAAAGTGATAAACTATGAATATATGTAACGACGTGAATGAATTTCAAAGTAATTACGTTGACTGAATTACATAATACGTGGGGACCAGCAGCTGGCATACTGGTTATATCACTGAACTCCAATAAGGTTGACTACGGTTTAAGTCCCAGACCCAGCCATTTGAAAATCACACCAGGCACATTTGCGTGCATGCTCAAAATCCTGAGAGGAGAATGGAGAAGGGACTGTGTGGCCATGCTCCTCGAGGGGTGATTTCTCACTTTCTGTCTGCCTCTCCAGTGAGTCCTATAGCAAAAATCTCACTTAAAATGAGGCCTAAAGAAAAAAACTAACTTAAAAAAAAAAAAAAAAAAGTACATATAATTAAATGATGCCATTTAGATAAAACTCTAAAAGAAAAACTTATTAAAGAAAGAAGATTAGTGATTTTCAAGGGGACAGGGTAAAGAGGTGGTATGAGGTATGAAGGAAAGGTCACTGAGGGGCAAGAAGAAACCTTTAGGATTAATAAAATATTCACTATCTACATGATGGCAATGGTTTGGTGGTATATAAAGATGAAATTATCAAACATTTTTCTTTTTTGGAGAGATTTTTGCTATAGGGCACGTGTGCTCGCCAGAAAGAAAGAGAGAGACAGAGAGACAGAAAGCGAGAAATCACCCTCCAGGGGGGATGGCCACGCCGCAATCCCTTCTCCTCCATTCTCCTCTCGGGATCTTGGGCACGCACGCACATGCGCCCGGCGTGAGTTTAAGCCACCGAGTCCGGGACTCGAACCACGGTCAACTACGTGGGAGTCCAGTGACATAGCCATTACGCTAACTGCTGGTCCCTCAAACAACATTTTAAACATGTAGTTTATTCTATGTCAATTTTACCTACACAGAGCTGTTAAAAAATGAGGACAGGGACCAGCAGTTACCATAATGACTATGTTGTTGGGTTCACATCCCGAACCCGTTGTCTTAAAATTCACGCCAGGCGCACATGCGTGCGTGCATGCCCAAGATCCCGAGAGGAGAATGGAAGAAAAGGGACTACGGCATGGCCATCCTTCCTGGGGGATGATTTCTCGATTTCTGTCTGTCTCTGTCTGTCTGGCGAGCACACATGTCCTATAGCAAAAACCTCTCCAAAAAAAAAAGGGGGGGGGACAATATCAGGCAGGGGAGGAGTAAAAGTACAGAAGTATAAGGGAACACAGTGCGAATCTGGTGAGACTGCAGCTATGGAGGAAGGTCAGAGAGGAGGG
>NW_006201391.1:388052-404739 GCF_000334495.1 Tupaia belangeri chinensis
GAAAGAGGAGGCTGAAGACACGTTTCCTCATCCGTGCCCTAGCTCAGAGTGATAGACACAAGGTTTACCCAGAGCATTCCAAATCCTAACCCTTGGTTTTTAGCCCTTCCTTTTCATTAAATTATTCAAAAAGCAGGAAAGACAGATTAATTCAACCTTGTGGTATATAATCACAAGAAACATAACTTTTATTCATAAAATGTTCATGGGACAAAAGAATTTGAATTTTCTTGCTAGAAGAAATATACTATTGGGTTGTCAGAAAAATCATGGCGCATTTTTTGCAAAGAAAAACAGAAAAAATACATCATAACTTTTCCCAATTTTTTAAAAGATTTATTTAATTTTACATATTCATTCACTTTTAATTTGACAGAGAGAGACACACAAAGAGAGAGAGAGGGAAGTGAGAAAGCAAGCCACCATGTCCAGGACTCGAACCATGGTCAGCCAGGTAGAAGTGTCTAGCACCTTATCCACCACTCACCTGCTCATCCCTGACCCAATGTTTTATATAATATTTTAAAAGATAAATTCTACTTATTAGGATTCTAGTTGTAAAAATCTACAGATGAGGGGCGAGCAGGTGGCATGGTGGTTAAGGTGCTGAACTCCAACATGGCCAACCAAGGTCTGAGCCCCAGGCCCAGAAGCATACCAGACACATGTGCATGTGGGCCCAAAATGCCTAGAGAAGGGACAGCAGTATGGTCACACCCCTGCATGTGGTTTCTCAGTCTCCTGCTCTGTGTCTCTGTCTCTCTTTGGCATATGCACACATTCTGTGGCAAAAAAAAACTAAAAAAAACTTATTTTTTTTAAAAAGATAAAAATAAAATCAGGACCAGCAGTTATCGTAATGGCTATGTCGCTGGACTCCCATTGTAGTTGACCGTGGTTCGCGTCCCGGACCGGGTGGCTTAAAACTCATGCCGGGCGCGTGTGCATGCATGCCCAAGATCCCGAGAGGAGAACAGAGGAGAAGGGATTGTGGTGTGTCCATCTCCCTTGGGGGGTGATCTCTCACTTTCTGTCTCTCTATCTGGGGAATGCAGGTGCCCTATAGCAAAAACCTCTCAAAAAAAAAAAAAAAAAGAACCAAAATGGCAACTGTGGAAATACAAGATCTGGGCCAGCCCAAAAGCAAAACAGGTAAGCACCAAGGACAACTAGATCCCACAACTGACCAGGGACTGAGTTCATGCTCTGGTGGCTCAAAGAACACAGCAGATGCAGAAGCCCGGGATCCTGACCAAAGTACAAGTACAAGAACTATAGCATGACTAGGCTCCACTGGGGGGGCTCTCTTCTTCTCTTCACTTTCTCCTTCTCCCATACTCTCTCCTGTGTGCACATGTGCCCAGGCCTCTGCCACAGATCTATGTGTGCATATACACATGTATATATCTTTATTTTACACACACTCATATATATATATATATATATTTAACTTTAAAAAAAAAAAAAAAGAAGATCTATTTTATTTATTTATTTTTTTAAATTTGCTATAGTCACTGCTGGGGGGTGGTGAGAAAGCAAGCAGCTAGGTCCACAACTCAAACCATGGTCAACCATGCGGGAGTCCAGTGCCCCAACCAGTCCGCACCATCTGCTGGCCCCTATATAACTTATTTGTTAAGAATTATTTTCTTTATTATTTTCTTTTAATTTGACCAGAGAAAGAGAGAGGGAAAACAAGAGAACAAGTCGCCAGGTCCGGGACTCAAACCATGGTCAACCATGTGAGAGTCCAGGCCCCAACCACCATCCTACCTGCTGGCCCCAGCCCCTACATAACTTCTAAACTAGTAATTTTTGTGTCTAATTCCTAAAGAAATCAAAGATGAAAACAGACTCATCGGTCCAATTTTTATTATATGCCATAAGCAGTATCAAATATAGGAAATATGCTCAGCAAACTCACCATCTGTACAACAGACTCCCTTAATCGTGTCTCTTCTTCAGTCATGAGAGTCAGTTCTTTGCACACCATGGCAGCCAGCCCCACATCTAAGCATTCTGGGTCTGCCGCCATCTTGAAAATGAGTTCCTCATGTGAAAAGACACAATGACGCCTTAGCCGTCGGTAATGACTTACACACTGACGTCCAATGGGTAGCTAAAAACAAGAGATTTCCAAATTAAATTACTTGCTTATAACACACCAGAACAGAACCACTATTTACCTTCCAGGCCTTCCTTTTTATTATAAAAAATAATAATAACAAAATCCATTTGACTGAAAGAGGCAGCTATAAATATTAACCCTTTATATCCCAACCAGAATGTCAAAGGCCTTCTCATAGGGAATTCCCGTAATCTAATCTAAGATGCTAAATTCTTGCCCTACATTGCTGACAACTCATCATAGACATCAAAAAGAAGTTCCTTGACACATAAATGAGGCAAACGACTGCAAACCATTCTGGTATGAGGCTACGTGCCTAGAGAGACAATTATAATAAAGTAAATAAAATGTTTACAAGTTCAGGCTATAGGGACCTAGGTGGAAGTATTCAGCATTCGAATTTCCACTCAAGAGAAAGAATAGTCGTTACTTAAAAAAATAACTAAATAAAAATAAAAAAAGAGGGAAACAATACTAAATGACCAATCTACAGTAGCTGACTTTTTCTTTTTCTTTTTTTTTTTTTTCATAAAAACCAAAGCAAAAGCTGATTTTAACACCTAAAAATCCCTTTAAAAATCACCACATGGCCTAGTGATTAAAGGAGTCAGACACCACATGGCTGACAACATTATTGAATTCTGTTCTGGCAGACTGAAAAACCTGCTGGGCAAGCGTACATATGTGCCCCAATTCCTGACAGGATGGAGAAAAGGAGGAGAGAGGACTGCAGCATGACCACAGCACACTGAAGGGTGCTTTCTTCCTCCTCTTCTCCCTCTTCCTCTATCTCTCTGGCAAGTACATGCATCCTCTGGCAAATTTAAAAAAAAAAAAAAAAAATTAGACTGTTTCCAAAGCGTAATAAGAAAAAAACATATTGGGACCAGCAGTTGGCGTAATGGCTATATCACTGGACTCCCATACTCCCATGTAGTGAACCAGGGTTCGAGTCCCAGATCCAGTGGCTTAAACTCATGCCGGGCACATGTGCGTACGTGCCCAAGATCCCAAGAGGAGAATAGAAGGGATTGAGGCGTGATCATCCCCACTGGGGGGTGATTTCTCGCTTTCTGACTCTGTCTCTCTCTGTCTTTCTGGCAAGCACACGTGCCCTATAGCAAAAACCTCTCAAAAAAAGAAAGAAAGAAAGAAAGAAATGTATTTATTTTATTTAGAGAGATTTTTGCTAAAGGGCACAAGCACTTGCCAGAGAGAAACAAAGAAACAGAAAGCAAGAAATCACCCCCAAGAGCGGATGGCCTTGCCACAATTCCTTCTCCTCCATTCTCCTCTTGGGATTTTGGCACACATATATGCACCTGGCATGAGTTTCAAGCCTCTAGATCCAGAACTCGAACCACGGTCAGCCACATGGGAGTCCAGCTATGTAACCACTATGCCATTTGCTGGTTCCAATAAGGAAGAAATTTAAAATTACTGGGTCAATAAGACTGTTCATTATATCATTCTACCCATAAGCCAACAAAACAAAAATAATCTCTATATGGTTAGTCATAAAATAGAATAAATTAAGGTACCCAGAAAAAAACATAAGACTCAACATTATTAAGGAATTTCACAAAAACATTACTGGGCAGAAAAACAGCATGATTGAAAGAAGAATGGGGAAAAGAAACAGCATGACTGAAAAAGAATAGGTATATATTACAAATATGCAGTCTCTTTCCAATCAATGTGACATAAACATAACTAGTGACTTCTTGGTATCTGCTTCATACAAAAGAGAAAGAGCAATCACTGGCATTATCATTCATATGGGAGTACAGCACACCGAGATGTCAGTATTACTGTTCCTCTTTAAAATGAGGGGTAAAGAAGGAATATATTAGGCCAGCCCATGGCCTAGTAGTTAAAAGGAGCTGGATTCCACAAGGCTGAACCATGGTTCAAGACCTAGTCCCAGTCCAGACCCAGTGGGAAACACACCAGCACATGTACACGCATGTTCCCAACTCCAAAAGGACGGAGAGATGGAGAAGGACCTGCAAGCGTGTCCCTGTCCCACTGGAGGTGCTTTCTCTTCTCCTCCCTTCCTTCCCTCTCTGGTGAGTGCCCAAGACCTCTGGCAAATTATTTTTACCAAAAAAAAGTAATATAAAAAACACAAATGGTAAGAAGAAAATGAAGTCAATTTTCAGTAGGAAAATTATGGCTTTTTTTTTTTTTTCATGATAGAGAAAGAGAACAAGAAGCACCCTCAACAGGATCTTGTCATGCTGCAATCTCCTTTCCCCAGTCTTCCAGCTCGCTGGGATACTGGGTACCTGCCATGTCTTCAGACCAGCCAAGGAACCCAAACCTGTGGTTGCCATGTAAGTTCCAGCCTTACAGGGCACTTCTACCACTACTGCGCCATGGTGGCTGAGGTCAATGAAGACGTATTTTAAAATAAAGAATCCCAAAGCTAGATATTGGAAAAATGTGGTAGAATTAATGCCTGATCATCTCCATAAGAACCAAAAGTACTTGGGGGAAGCAAAGACTAGAAGAAGCATACTTCCTCAGAAAAGGATTCAGAAAATATCAACTGCCCATCTAAACTTCAAATGCAATGGGGAAATGAATGAACTACACATAAAGTCTTCTAAGTAAAGACGTGATGGGAAGTCTACTTTACTTTCCAACTATAGTCACTGCAGTCTCCACTAAAATATGCATGAACCCTATCTGAGCCTAGCTAAACTGTTACGGCAACTAAGCTGCATTTTATAGAGGGGTTAGTAGACGTACAACAGCCACTTGTTATAGAACAGACCCAATCAGCAGTACAGAAGTTCACAGCTTCAGCAAAGTTGTAGCCCTGGTTAAATCCCGAGTGATAGGCACGAGGAAAGGTCACGACAAACTCGCCAGCACACTGATTGGTCCTGTACACCTAAGTGCAAATTGGGAACAGAGATGCAAAAAAATAAAAAAACAAAACAAAAAGGAGATTTTATCAGTCATAATTTCAGAAATATCTTCTAAAATTGAAAACAATAAAGACTCATTTATACATATCAGAAAACATTATCAGGGTTAAAAAGTAACCAAAATTCTACCTTCCAGAATTCTAGTGAATGAACACACCCTATAGCAAAAACTTCTAAAAAAAAAAAAAAAAATTTCCGGGATCAGCAGTTGGCGTAATGGCTATGTCGCTGGATTCCCACATAGCAACTGCGGTTCGAGTCCCAGACCTGGTAGCATAAACTCACACTGGGCACATGTGTATGCGTGCCCAAGATCCCGAGAGGAGAATGGAGAAGAAGGGATTGCGGCGTGACCATCCCCCCTGGGGGGTGATTTCTCACTTTCTGTCTCTCTGTAATCCGGAAAGGGCCAGTGCCCTCACACAAAAACCCCCCCCCCCCAAAAAAAAAAAAAAAAAACTCTGTGTTGTAAATAGTAGTAAAGAATGAAATGCTCTGGGCCAGCTGGTGGCATGGTGGTTATGGTGCTAGACTCCCACATGGCCAATTTCAACTTGAATCCTGGACCTGGTGACTTGCTTTCTCACTTTCCCTCTTGGGTGTGCTCGCACTCTCTCTCACGCTCTCTCTCTGGTAAGCACATGTGCTCTATAGTAAATTTTAAAAGTAATACTAATAATGGAACCAACAGTTAGAGTAATGGCTATGTCACTGAACTCCCATATAGTCGACCACAGTTCGAGTCCCGGACCCGGTGGATTAAAACTCACGCCGGGCGCATGTGCGTGCGTGCCCAAGATCCCAAGAGGAGAATGGAGAAGGGACTGCAGCATGGCCATCCCCCTGGGGGGTAATTTCTCACTTTCTGCCTCTCTGTCTCTCTCTTTCTGATGAGTGCACACACCCTATAGCAAAAACCTCTCCAAAACAACAACAAAAAAAGTAATACTAATTATAGTAAATAAAGTTAACTAATTCTTAAAAAAAAATAAATGAAATGCCCTACTACCTTTGGATAATTTGGGGGAAACTAAATTGATTAGCTCCAATGTCCTGAGAGAAACCCCCGAAATCAGTCTACCTGAATCTCGGTTCATTTCACATTACACATATTTTGGAAAGTCCCAGTTCAGGCCAGCAGGTGGTGCAGAGGCTGGGACAGCTGGATCCCACACAGCTGACTACAGTCTGTGTCTTGGACACGGTAGCTTGAAAAATACGACAGACCCCTGTGCATACATGCCCAGAATCCCAAGAAGATAATGGAAAAGGGATTGTAGTGGGGCTACCTCCCCTGGGGGAGTAACTTCTCACTTTTCCCATCTCTCTATCACTCTCAAATGAGCACATGTGCTCTAGAGCAAACAAACAAACCAAAAAAAAGTAGGAGGAAGGGAAAAAATCCTTAGATTCTATCATAAATTTGTTTTTTAAAGAAGGTCATAAGGGCCCAGCAGGTGGTGTGGTAGTTAAGGCAACGGATCCAACATGGCCAGCTGTGGGGTTCAGGTCCTGGACCCAGCTGCTTGAAAGTCATGCTGGGCCGGTCTCATGTGTATGCTTGCCCAAATTCCTGAGAAGAGAATGGAGAAGGGATTACAGCATGGCCACCCCCCCTAGGGAGTGACTACTCACTCACTCTCTCCCTCTCTCTCTCTCTCTAGCAAGCACACGTGCCCTTTAGCAAAAATTTAAAAAAATAAAACAAAATAGGCACCAGCAGATGACATAATGGTTACGTTGTTGGACTCTCACATAGTCGAACACGGTTCGAGTCTCAGACCCAGTAGCTTAAAAACCTCACACCGGAGCCAGTAGGTGGCATGGTGGTTAAGAGCAGTGGATTCCTACATGGCAGGCTGCGATTCAAGTCCTGGACCTGGGACCTGCTTTCTCGTTTTCCTTCTTTCTGTATGCCTCTAGGCAAATTAGAAAATAACAACAACAACAATGGAATTAAATAACTAAATAATTCTTTTTAAAAATTTTAAAAACTCACACTGGGAGTGTGTGTATGCGTGCCCAAAATCCAGAAAGATGACTGGAGGAGAAGGGGTTGTGGTGTGGCCACCCCCACGGGAGGTCATTTTCTCGCTTTCTGTCTTTCTCTCTGTCTCTCTGGTGAGTACACATGCCCTACAGCAAAACTCTCTCAAAAAAAAAAAAAAAGAAAAGAAAAGAAAGGTAATACTATGGATATTAACCTACTTTCTAATTTAAGGTTATAATGGGTATTTGGTTACCCTCCCCATTACCAAGCTTACTAAATTTATACTTTTATCATGTGTCAACAGATAAGTTTAAAAGCATTTCAAAGTTAAGTTAATGTAAAAAAGGTATTCATAGTATATTTTTACTTATCTCATATATTATAAGCTGTGAAATATTTACATGAAAAAAATAAGGATAAGAATTTATAAGAGCTACCACTTAAAATACCTACCTACATTTTAGTTAAGTTAGATCATAATTAACATGAGATTTTTGTTCAAACCAGGAGGCAATGATTTACTGAAAACAAAAGGCTATTTTACTAAATAAATAGCTTATACAGACAGTATAATTCACATTTTAAAGCAACTCTTCCTAATTAGATAACAGTTGTTCCCTTCAGAGAATAAATTTTCATTTCACTTCCAGTTAGTTACGAAAGCTTACACTATAATTCTATCTACTCAAAACCTAAAATAACTAAGTTCAAAGCAGCGAAGGGAGACAAACACTCACAGGCACGCCGTGCTCCATCAGCACGTTGGGGTTCATGATGGTGACTAACTGGTGCAGGAGGTCAGGCTGCGACTCAAACAGCTCAGGAGCCAGCTCCCGCATCACCTCCTCCAGCTGCTCTGCAGCATGAGAGGGCACACCGTACCACGTCTTTGGCTCCCCCCTGGGAAAGAAAGAACTGCTCAGCTAGGTAGGATGTGGGACAGAGGAGGCCACGGATTCTGGTCCAAACCTGCTCAAGTATAATCAAACTGGACTTATACCATGGTCACGGATGATATTACCCTGAATCCTAGAAACCACCTCATGAACTTGTGCTGTTGTTCAGGTGGTAAGGTAAGAAAGGTACATATATACTTATCTCTACTATTAAAAAGGCAACCCCAAACTCACAAACTCTTTAACTGATAACAGGATCATCGAACGGGAAGAAGAGTCTATGAAAAGTAAGCACTGGCTAGTCCTGTAGCCAAGCAGTTAAAGCACTACATTCCACATGGCTGACTGCACTTTGAATCCTGGTCTAGATGACTTGAAAAAATGCTGGGTATTGTAGGTGCATGCTCCAAATCCTGAGAGGACAGAGAAATGGAGGAATAGGGATTGCAGTATGACTGAATCTCACTGGGAGTTGCTTTCTCCCTCTCTCTCTGGCAAGCACATAGGCCCTCTGGCAATAAAAAAAAAAAAATACAAAAGGAAGAAAAATGTTTTAAAAATAGAATTATTCTTTTTAAATAGTGGGGGGGGGGAACTAATCAAGCATTGGTCCAAAGAATACTGACATACTAGCTTTTTTGCTTTGGAGAGATTTTTGTTATAGGGTGTGTGTGCTTGCTGGAAAGACAGAGGCAGAGAAAGTGAAAAATCCTCCCTTAGGGGAGGATGGCCATGCTGTATGTAATACCTTCTCCTCCATTCTCCGCTCAGAATTTTGAGCACATACTCACACATGCCCAGTGTGATTTTCAAGTTACTGGGTCTGGGACTAGAACTATGGGGTGCATGCTCCAAATCCTGAGAGGACAGAGAAATGGAGGAATAGGGATTGCAGTATGACTGAATCTCACTGGGAGTTGCTTTCTCCCTCTCTCTCTGGCAAGCACATAGGCCCTCTGGCAATAAAAAAAAAAAATACAAAAGGAAGAAAAATGTTTTAAAAATAGAATTATTCTTTTTAAATAGTGGGGGGGGGGAACTAATCAAGCATTGGTCCAAAGAATACTGACATACTAGCTTTTTTGCTTTGGAGAGATTTTTGTTATAGGGTGTGTGTGCTTGCTGGAAAGACAGAGGCAGAGAAAGTGAAAAATCCTCCCTTAGGGGAGGATGGCCATGCTGTATGTAATACCTTCTCCTCCATTCTCCGCTCAGAATTTTGAGCACATACTCACACATGCCCAGTGTGATTTTCAAGTTACTGGGTCTGGGACTAGAACTATGGTTGGCTATGTGAGAGTCCAGCACCTTAACCCTATACAACCTGCTGGCCCCCTGACACAGTACCTTTACTCACAGGTCCATCAGACATTCTAATTAGTCGTACAGGGATCGAAGTCAAAGGCAAAGTCCTCTAGAATACCTATAAGAAACTTGGCTGAGTTCCACTTTACTACGTGAGGAAATAATCTAAGGCTAAAACGACTGAGCCTTGAAAACAGGTTTGTCTACAACCCTCAAGGACAAAGGACATGGCGCCATTACCCACCATACTTAGGACGCGAATTCACTCAGAATACTAAGTTGCATTCCTAGGAAATGTATATAATTAGGCTATTTATAGAATATATGTATTTTTCTCTCACTCTTTTTAACTTTTTAAATTGCCAGAGGGTGCATGCACTTGCCAGAGACAGCCGGGGGAGGGGGAATACTCCCCAATGGGGCAAGGTCATGCTGCAGTCCCTACTCTTCCATTTCCCCATCCTGTCAGGGTTTTGGACACACATCCGCATGCACCCAGTGGGTTCTACAAGCTGCCAGGGACAAGATTCAAACCATGTGATTGGTCATGTGTGATCTGGATCCCTTAACCACTAGACCACCGAGTCAGCCCAAGACTAGCTGTATTTCTTAATCCTCACACAATTCACAAAACCATAGAACAGTGGTATCCCCAACAGAACATAGTCCAACAATTCTCTGTGCTGGTCAAGACAGGGGCCTCTAATCACATAACTGTAAAGCACTTAAAATATAGCTAGTGCAAATGAGGAAATAAATTTCAATTTTATTTAGTCTTATCCAAGTTAAATTGCCACATGTGGCTAGTAGCTACCATATTACCAGAACAGAAATGACACACAGCAAGAAAATCACTTAAGTTTTCCAATGCATAGTATGATCTGATCATACCTTCGAAATGGAGAGAAAAATCACACCTAGTTAACACACAAGACTGAGCAAGGGCCTTGCAAATTCATCAGAGGAGGGGGTAAGTGGGCTGTTCTCCTGTCTGAGTAACCCAGTACTGTGCCATGAACAGAATCCAGTAATAAACAGGGACAGATGCACGTGAGAAAAAGAAGGCAGCAGTAAGTTGGGAACCAGCAGTTAGCGTAATGGCTATGTCGCTGGACTCCCATGTAGTCGACCGCGGTTCGCGTCCCAGACCCGGTGGCTTAAAACTCACGCTGGGTGCGTGTGCATGCATGCCCAAGATCCCGAGAGGAGAATGAAGAAGGGACTGCGGTGTGACCATCCCCCCTGGGGGTGATTTCTTGCTTTCTGTCTCTATGTCTCTCTCTGGCGAGCGCACGCGCCCTATAGCGAAAACCTCTAAAAAAATAAAAAAAATTTAAAAAAAGACAATCTATGTTGGAGGCTTCACTGCAGCTTACGTCACATAATCACATTAATTTAGAAGATAAAATCCAGGATTTAAAGAAGAAAGTTTGAAAATGAAAATTTCAAGTTAAAAGTTACAGTCCAAAAGCAACCAAATAAAATTCAAGAGCTTCAGAAGAACCAGGCTGAGGATGGAAAGGAACAATTAAAGAAACTTACTGAGCTAAAACAATCTCTGGAATAGAATTTGGATCAAGAAATAAAGAAAAATGGTGAATTAGAGAAAGAGATAACTGGACGTAAGAAACTCTTGGAAATGACAAGAAAGAAATGAAATGAATATGAAAATGGAGAAATTAGTTTCCAAGGAGATTTAAAACCCCGTCAATCTGAAATGGATATTCAAGTTAATATGCAAAAGCATAAGGCACAAGAAGTAGCTCAGGAAAACTCAGAGCAGTTAAAAGCGAATAATTATGCTTCAGATGGAACTCAGAATGAGAGAACTAGAATCTGGACTCCTTAAAATAAGAGCTTCTCAAGAAGATTCTAATAGAACAGAATTAGAAAAATATAAGCAACTCTGTCTAGAAAAATCACAAGCTAGAAAATCATTATCCGAGAAACTGGCAAAGACTGATGAGAAGTTAGCAGCCGTCAGGGCCAGACGTCTTGTGGAGAAACAGCGGAACAGACCTTTACTCAGCAGTCTTACTACGAGACCAGCCTAGAATCACCTCCTCTTGGAAAGCCTGATAATAGTTTAGTGTACAGCAGAAATCGCATTTCAAGGGAAACTTCAGTGCCTCCTCGCTCAATTTCCAGACCTCCGAATAACAGCATGGAGAACGACGTGTCCCAGACACAACTGGGATTGTTAAGAAATGTAAGTGGAGAACCACGTGGGGTTGCTACTGAATTTGCATCTTTACCCTAGAGCTTCTCCTCAAAGATCTGATGAGTGAAAGTGAACTTAAGATTTACTTTCGAGGGACCAGCAGGTGGCGTGGTCTTTAAGGCGCTGGACACTCCCACATGGCTGACCAGGGTTCAAGTCCTAAATCTGGTGGCTTGCTTTCTCACTTTCTCTCTCTCTCTCACTCTCACCCTCTGTCTCTCTTTGGTCAAATTAAAAATAAATAAATAAATAAATAAATAAATAAAAATAAATGAATGAATGAATGAATAAAATAAATAATTATTTTTAAAAAAATGTTTTACTTTCCAGAGCATCATAAGAATATGGACAGATACCAAAGAAAAATTACATGATATGAAAGATAAAATTTTATTGACTAGATTATTTAAATAACCTTTTTCATTGTTTTCCATTAAACGTGTGACATATAAAAAAAGAAAAGACTGGGCAAGGAACTGGTCAAGTAAATAAAAACTGTGGGTTAGATAAAAGAAATTAAGCAAAAGAATTCAGCAAAAGAATTTAATGATGGTACATATAACTTACATATTTTTAGGGAAAATATAACTAATTTTTTCCTGTTTTTATTGCCAGAAGGCCCATGAGAGAGAGTTATTAAGAATAAAAAATTATTTGAAAATTTCAAATACCGGGGACAGCAGCTGGCGTGGTGGTAGGGGTGCTGAATTCCCACATGGCCAACCGTGCTTAGGTTCCTGGACCTGGCTGCTTGCTTTCTCACTTTCCCTCTATCTCTCTGTCTCTCTCTGGTGAGTGTGCATGCTCTATAGCAAATTAAAAAACAATAATAAATACAATTAAATAAAGAATTCTTTTTAAAATTGTCAAATAATGAATGTTAGTCAAGACCTTAATTACATAAATTTGAAATATCCTATCTCGAATACCAAAGTAGTAACAACAAAGTAATGTTCATGTAGGCTGAACAAGCACCATTTGGTCTACACTTGAAGGTCTGCTCTGTGAACATACTTCAAAATGAAAGGTGTCCTAAGAGCTCCTCCATCTCCCCAATATAGGGTAGACAATACTTCTAAAGTGAGTTTTCCCTAACGTATCAGCTGCTATTATAACTTTTAACAGGTCTCTACGGAGTAAGCTGTACCAAAGACTGTACCCACCAGTGTAAGTAGTTAATAGAGTAACTCCAGTGATCTTCGATGTGCCAGCAAAAGGAGGAAAAGCACATCCCCACGTAGAGCCACGGCACCTTCATACCAGAGATGTCCACGTTAATGTGTGCAAGAACAGACTGCTCCAGCACCGGCATGTTGTTCAAATTCCACCCCGAGAGTGCGTACTCCTATACAAGAAAGCACACATGAACAAAGGATCAGAAATGACAAGCACACGCCGGAAATTTCTAAGTTTTTCAAAAATGTAAAAACTTTATATTTATAATAATCTAGTCCATAAAAATCTCCACTCTTTGCTCTTTGCTCTCTACTATATGTAACTCAATATCTAATCCTATCTCCTGTCAAGACTGTATTTAGATTTCCCTTTATTTCAGACACCTCTGATTTTTCCCAAAGCACATAGGAAGCGCTTCTTAGTATTCCCCAACCACCAATAAAATAGAGACCTATTTCAATAGGTTGCTCTTCCATTTCTACTTTATCCTCCTAAGTTCACTAAATGTTATTAGTATCTTTATGGAATGGTGCTAGATATTGTGAAGACAAAACACAGTGGGATGGGGCTAGAAGGTGGCATGGTGGTTAAGGGCGCTAGACTCCCCACATGGCTGACCCAGTTCAAGTCCTGGACCTGGCGACTTGCTTTCTCTCTCTCGGTCACTCGCTCTGTTCCTCTCTGCTCAAATTACAGTAAGTAAATAAAGGGGCCAGCAGGTGGCGTGGTGGTTAGGGTCGCTGGACTCCCACATGGTCAACCAAGGTTCAAGTCTGGGACCTGGCGGCTTGCTTTCTCACTTTCTCTCTCTGTCCCTCTGTAGTCAAATTAAAATAAATAAATACATAAATAAATGAAGTTCAATAAAATAATTCTTAAAAAAAAAAAAGTAAATAAAAAATTAAGTTAAATAAATAATTCTTTAAAAAACACAATGATGGGACCATCAGTTGGCTTAATGGCTATATCGCTGGACTCCCATGTAGTTGACCATGGTTTGAGTCCCAGACCCAGTGGCTTAAACTCACACCAGGTGCGTGTGTGTGCATGCCCAAGATCCCAAGAGGAGAATGGAGGAGAAGGGACTGCAGCGTGGCCTTACCCCCTGGAGGGTGATTTCTCGCTTTCTGTCTCTCTGTCTCTGTCTTTCTGGCGAGTGCACATGCCCTATAGCAAAAACCTCTCCCAAAAAAACCAGTGATATGCAAAATCATAAATGTGTAGCAACACCGAAGAAAGATACAACACAGAAAGTCACCACCACTATCACTTACTACACGGACAATTAGAAATGTTAAAATATAAAATAACTTGTTTCACGGATGAATTCAAAAGAGAAAGGAATGACCAATTTCTAGAAAGTGAAAGGAAGCAAAGCCTGAATGAGAGAGTAACGTGCTGCAGCTTCCTTAACTACTGCAGACGCAGGCACTGAAGATTAAATGTCAAACACCCATCCCTGAAGCTAGCAGAACTCTGTAGAGACCTGTGACGCCTTTCACTCTCATGGAGAGCAGTTCTCACAGAGCCCAAGGGTCTGCAACACCGAACTAATTTCAAAATAATTCTAAGATGTTATTTGCCTTTGTCATGTACATTCTTGCTCAAGTGCAACATGAATTCTCATAGGAAATAAGGTAAGTGATGTCACAAGAGTAAATTCATCCACCTTCTATTAGAAGTTCAAACTGAACCTACATGCTAGGTACTGAGACAGTGAGGAAAGTGGGCATTACTATACTTAGTTTAGAAACTGCTATAGCAAAACCAAAGAACATAGAACAAAACAAAAACACAAAAGGAAGAGGGTTTGATAGTCAATGACAAAGCTAGAGAGAATCTGTGAACCACTGTAACTTTTTTGTTGGTGGGGGGGGAGATTTTTGCTATAGGGAATGTGTGCTCACCAGAGAAACAGAGACAGAAAGATAGAAAGCAAGAAATCACCCTCTAGGGGGATGGCCACATTGCAGTCCCTTCTCCTCATTGTTCTCTCAGGATTTGGGGCATGCACACAAACACGCTGGGCGTGAGTTTTAAGCCACTGGGTATGGGACTCAAACCACAGTTGACTATGTGGGAGTCCAGTGACATAATCACTATGACATCTGCTGGTCCCAAACCTGTGAACTATTATAGAAGATAGGTCTGAGAAAACTGTCCATTAAGCAGAGATATGGAGATAGATGGGAACTAAACAAGCATAGTTAAGGTTTCAGACGATTGCTCATAATGCAGGGAGATAGAAACTACAAGAGCATAATCAAGAACCATGGAGTGGGACCAGCTGGTGGCATGGTGGTCAAGACACTAGATTCCTTACATAGATGACCACAGTTCAAGTCCGAACTTGGCAGCTTGCTTTCTCACTTTCTCTTTCTCTCGCTCTCTCGCTCTGCCTCTCCGGTAAGTGTACATGCCCTATGGCAGATTAAAATAATAATAGGGGCCGGCAGATGGTGTGGTGGTTAAGGGTGCTGGACTTCCACATGACTGATCCTGGTTTGAGTCATGGACCTAGCAGCTTCCTTTCTCACTTTCCCTCTCTCTGTCACTGTCTCTCTCTCTCCAGCGAGCACACGTGTGTCCTACAGCAAAAACCTTTAAAAAAAAAAAAAGAACAGGACGAACCTGAGTTGAGCTTCCAAGGATAGATTAGATCTGAATAAACATTCTAGGAGGCAAACCTACAAGAATTTAAAAGGTAAATTACAGAGAGAAGGGATATATTTCTCAGTCTGCGCAGGGGGCACAGTCAAAGAGTCATACTCAGAAATACAGGAAATAAGAATAAAAAGAGGGGACCAATAAATCAAGTGGCGGCTGGGACACTGGACTCCCACATGGCTGACCACAGTTTGAGTCCCAGACCTGGCAGCTTGCTTTTATACTTTGTCTTTCCCCTTCTTTCTCTGGTCAAATTAAACAATATTAAGGGGTTAGCAGGTGGTATGGTGGTTGAAGTGCTGGATTCCCACATGACTGACAAGTTGCGAACCGGGCAGCTTGCTTGCTTTCTCTCTTTCTCTCTGGTCAAATTAAATTATAATAATAAATAAAATGTAATAGAAAAATTAAAAAATAAATAATAAGATAAATCTAAAAAGCAAGGTCATTTTCTATGCAAAGGCTAAATTGGAGGTGAGCAGAAGTCTAGAAATACTATCTGTTAGGACCAGCAGTTAGCGTAATGGCTATGTTGCTGGACTCCCATGTAGTCGACCGTGATTCGCATCCCGGACCCGGTGGCTTAAAACTCACGCTGGGCACATGTGCGTGCGTGCCCAAGATCCCGAGAGGAAAACGGAGGAGAAGGGATTGCAGCATGACCATCCTCCCTGGGAAGTGACTTCTCGCTTTCTGTCTCTGTCTGACGAGTGCACGTACCCTATAGCTAAAACTTCTTCAAAAAAAAAAAAAAGAAAATACTATTCGTACCTCCTCTTCTGGCAGCATCTTTCTCCGGCCATCCTTCACAGGAAATCCACTTCCAAAGTCTTTTGAGGAGATATCTGCTCCATACTCTACAATAACATCTTCTTCGATGCTGCTCACCAGCCGCCAGAATTCCTTTTCTACTAGTTCTGTGGGAACCATCTATATGGGAAAAGCAAAGATGACTGATTATTAATGCACTATAACATAATGCACAAAGGTCAAGCTGAACATAAACCCATGATGAAATGAAAAACATCCTAACTTCCCAGAGCAGAAATGGTTGGGATCCTAGCTTTTTCCATGTGAGCTGGTAACAGCCAAAGACAGCATGAATGTTCAGAGAAAATTACTTAAACTGCCTTTTTCTCAAAGAAGCTGATTCCCAACTGTAAGGATAGAGTATCAAGGAAGAAGAGAGAAATAAAAACAACAAGGCTGAATATTTTTTTTAAAGAATTATTTCGTTTTTTATTTATTCATTCATTTATTTCATTTTTTTATTTTGACCAGAGAGGGACAGAGCAAGAGAGAAGGAGAGAGTGGGAAAGTGAAAGAGCAAGCCTCCAGATCCAGGACTTGAACCGTGGTCGGCCATGT
>NW_006201391.1:404770-411242 GCF_000334495.1 Tupaia belangeri chinensis
GGGCCCAGGTGCCTAACCCCCCGCGCCCCCTGCCGGTCCCAAGGCTGAATTTTAATAAAATTGGCAAAACAAATTTTTGAGAGGTTTTGCTATAGGGCACATGAACATGCCAGAGAGACAGAAAGAGACAGAGAGAGACAGAAAGCAAAAAGTCATCCCCCAAGGGGGATGGCCATGCCACAATCCCTTCTCCTCCATTCTCCTCTTGGGCATGCACGCACATGCACCCAGCGTTGAGTTCAAGCCACCAGGTCGAACCGCAGTCGACTACATGGGAGACCAGTAGCAGTTAGCCATTCTGCTAACTGCTAGTTCCCGCAAAAAAATTTTCATAGGATATTAAGAGGCTCAAGATCCCTTATAAAAAGAAGCAAACCCCAAGACCAGCAGATGGCAAAATGGTTACGTCAATGGACTCCCACATAATTGACCATGCTTTGAGTCCCAGACCTCGTGGCTTAAAAATCACGTTTGCGAGGCCAGCAGCTGGCATGGTGGTTAAGGTGCCTGGACTCCCATATGGCCGACCATGGTTCGAGTCCCAGATCTGGTGGCTTGCTTTCTCACTTTCTCTCTCTCTCTCTCTCTCTCCTATCAAAGTAAAAATAAATAAATAAAGTTAAATAAAATAATCCTTAGGGGAAAAAAATAAATTATTAAAAAAAAAAAAAAATCACGCTGGGCATCTGTATGTTAGTACCCAAAATCCCAAAAGGAGAATGGAGGAAAAGGGACTGGGGCATGGCCATCCTCTTGGGCAGGGGGTGGTTATCTAGCTTTCTGTCTCTCTGTCATTCTGGCGAACAAACACGCCCTATAGAGAAAAATCTCTCTCTTAAAAAAAAAAGAAGCAAACCCAGGACCAGCAGTTAGCGTAACGGCTATGTCGCTGGACTCCCACAGAGTCGACCACAGTTCGAGTCCCGGACCCGGCGGCTTAAGCTCACGCCAGGTGCTTGTGCGTGCATGCCCAAGATCCTGAGTGGAGAATGGAGAAGAGATTGCGGCGTGGCCATCCCCCCAGGGGGGATTTCTCACTTTCTGTCTCTCTGACTCTGTCTGTCTGAGGAGCGCACGCGTCCTGTAGCAAAAAACCTCTCAAAAAAAAAGAAAGAAAAAAAAAAGCAAACCCCAAATAACTAAAAAAAAGGAGCAACTGCCAAATATTTCATGCTTTTCTGCAAAGGATTACTCACAGATAGCTAAAAAAACAATCCAAGTATCAAAATAGGTTTATCAAGAGAGTGCAGGGACCAGCAGTTAGCGTAATGACTATGTCGCTGGACTCCCACGTAGTCGACTGCGGTTTGCGCCCCGGACCCAGTGGCTTAAAACTCACACCGGGCACGTGTGTGTGCGTGCCCAAGATCCCGAGAGGAGAAGGGATTGCAGCGTGGCCATACCCCTGGGGGGTGATTTCTCGCTTTCTGTCTCTCTGTCTCTCTCTCTGTCTGGCGAGCAAACTCGCCCTTATAGCAAAAACCTCTCCAAAAAAAAAAAAAGGAGTGCAAACTGCAACATTATACAGAATGACACAGAAACAGACTCTTGTCCATTATTTTAAGACCTAGTGACCTGACCTACCACCTTTTTCATGCTGTCCCTATTTTCTACAAAGTAATAAAATCAAGTAAACAAAAGCTTTAAACCTAAATAATATCTTTGTATCGTCCCAAACTGACCTAAAGAATAGCTACTCACATGGACTGGCATATTGAAATAGTCGGATTTAAAATTATCGGCCATCTCTCCAAAGCTCTGAAGTGTGTACTCTCGTACAGCTTGCTCAAAGCCAAATGCTTCTCGAGGTTTGTTACATTCCTAAAAAAAAAAAAAAAAATCAGATTAACTTACTGAATCTGAACAGATGAAAGCATTAAAGTTTTTAAGTATTATCTTTTACTATTTTCCTAACATGAAGCAAATCCAATTAACCCTAGACCGGAAGACAAGCAGAAGTCTTTAAACAGTTTATAGAAACGGGTCAGAGCGATGGCAGTGGTGGAGCTTGATTCTCTACGGGGCAGTCCCACGAGGGGAGACTGCCAGCTGACACCCAAAGACATCCCTGGGTGCTCTAGTGCATGTGTGCCATGACCCAGGGCTGGCTGCGGCTGGGGTGGGTTTTGGCAAGGGTCTGTCAGGGGTGCTATCTCTGACTGTCTTACTTATGAAATAAGTGGGTGGATTTTTTTTAAAAGTTTATTAAAAATGTACACTATGAAAAAACTATGTATGAATCTCCAAATTTTTTTCAACCAGAATAAACTCTTTCTTTAATTCCATTTCCTACCTTCTTCTAATTCCATTTGTGAAGTCCCCTTATATTAGCTATTCACAATACGGTGTTAGAAAATAATATTCCAGAACCTCAATTGCATTTTCCTAACATTCCAATTGAAGTTGGTGAGGATGGCTTTATCCTTGAGACAGCATTAAGCTCTGACAAGCCCCAGGATTACTACTACCGTGGAGTAACACTCGGGGGTACCTGTCACTCTGGACAAACCAGGGGCTTGGATGATGGAGGAAATAAACGTTCACGGGGGAAGGGAAGGGAATAAAAAGATCCACGCTAGACTGTAAGGATGTCTGCCTAATAGATCATGGCCGTTAATCACCATGCCCAAGACTTAACCCAAATATTCATTAGTGTAAAACTTCCTCTTAATCTTTTAATCTTGAGAGTAATACTAATCCAGAGGCCATAAAAGACCTTTGCATATACCTACGAAGAACCACTCAACTACTCTTTAATGTCCCATCATAACATTTGTGTCAATGTAAGTAAACAGGCAAGCCATTTCATGACAATGACCTTACAAGCTTTTGGTGAGACAAGTTTAGTAAAATTGAGTCAAAATTTTCAGATTAACTTACTGAATCTGAACAGATGAAAGCATTAAAGTTTTTAAGTATTATCTTTTACTATTTTCCTAACATGAAGCAAATCCAATTAACCCTAGACCGGAAGACAAGCAGAAGTCTTTAAACAGTTTATAGAAACGGGTCAGAGCGATGGCAGTGGTGGAGCTTGATTCTCTACGGGGCAGTCCCACGAGGGGAGACTGCCAGCTGACACCCAAAGACATCCCTGGGTGCTCTAGTGCATGTGTGCCATGACCCAGGGCTGGCTGCGGCTGGGGTGGGTTTTGGCAAGGGTCTGTCAGGGGTGCTATCTCTGACTGTCTTACTTATGAAATAAGTGGGTGGATTTTTTTTAAAAGTTTATTAAAAATGTACACTATGAAAAAACTATGTATGAATCTCCAAATTTTTTTCAACCAGAATAAACTCTTTCTTTAATTCCATTTCCTACCTTCTTCTAATTCCATTTGTGAAGTCCCCTTATATTAGCTATTCACAATACGGTGTTAGAAAATAATATTCCAGAACCTCAATTGCATTTTCCTAACATTCCAATTGAAGTTGGTGAGGATGGCTTTATCCTTGAGACAGCATTAAGCTCTGACAAGCCCCAGGATTACTACTACCGTGGAGTAACACTCGGGGGTACCTGTCACTCTGGACAAACCAGGGGCTTGGATGATGGAGGAAATAAACGTTCACGGGGGAAGGGAAGGGAATAAAAAGATCCACGCTAGACTGTAAGGATGTCTGCCTAATAGATCATGGCCGTTAATCACCATGCCCAAGACTTAACCCAAATATTCATTAGTGTAAAACTTCCTCTTAATCTTTTAATCTTGAGAGTAATACTAATCCAGAGGCCATAAAAGACCTTTGCATATACCTACGAAGAACCACTCAACTACTCTTTAATGTCCCATCATAACATTTGTGTCAATGTAAGTAAACAGGCAAGCCATTTCATGACAATGACCTTACAAGCTTTTGGTGAGACAAGTTTAGTAAAATTGAGTCAAAATTTGAACAAGGTAAAAAGATACACCTGGTTTACCTGAAAACAGGATTTACAAATCCCAGTTCTATACTGATATAGCTTATAATTTTTTTCATCAAAAAAAAAAACTAAAGCTTTTTTCATTTTTACTGTTATCCAACAATATGACTGTTCTGAGCAGAAATTTTATTCATCTGCAGCAGTAAGAATTACCATCTAACCAACTGTCAGAAAAAGGACTTTTGAAAGACATAATACAACTGACAGAGATCTTTTTAAATCCTAGGAAGTTAAAATGGTTAAAAACAGAGTTAAAATGGTAAAATACATTCTGGGACTCCATTTACATTTTGTGTCTATGCAGGCATTACTGTTTCTAGTTAAAGACAGATCTATAAAAGTCAGGCTGGCACCTCAGCAACACATTTGGGACACCTCCAGTCTCCTTTGGGTACATCAGGTAGTGGAGGAATAAGACAAAATGTATGGTAGCTGTCATCACATCCATCACACAGAAGCAGTTTATCCTCATCGTTCCCCCGACCACAGAACATACAGACGTAGAGATCGACCTGTCAGGAAAACCAATCAAAGTAAGTCTATTTTCTATAGTAATACTCAATTTCCATCAAGAATTCCTTAATTAAACCAAAGCAACACACTGAAAAGTAACCATAAGGGGGCCAGCGGGTGGTATGGTGGTTAAGGCACTGGACTCCCACATGGCCAGCCGCAGTTTGAATCCCTGACCTAGTGCCTTGCTTTCCCACTTTCTCGCTGGTCAAAATAATAATGATGATGAAGAAGAAGATTAAATAATTTTTTTAAAAGTAAACATTGGGACCAGCAGGTGGCGTGGCGGTTAAGATGCTGGATACTCCCACATGGCTGACCATGGTTCGAGTCCTCAACCTGGTGGCTTCCTTTCCCATTTTCTCTTTCTCTCTCTCTGTCTCTCTGGTCAAATGAGAATAAATGAAGGAAGAAATAAAATCAAGGGACGAGCAGTTGGCATAATGGCTATATTGCTGGACTCCCATGTAGTCGACCATGGTTTGAGTCCCAGAACTGGTGGCTTAAACTCACACCGGGCGCATGTGCGTGCGTGCTCAAGATCCCGAGAGGAGAATGGAGGAGAAGGGATTGCAGCGTGGCCATCCCCCCTGGGGGATGATTTCTCACTTTCTTTCTGTCTCTGTCTTTCTGGCAAGCGCACGTGCCCTATAGCAAAAACCTATCTAAAAAAATAAAAAAATCTTAAAAAAAAAAAAAAAAAGTAAACATAGGGCCAGCAGGTGGTGTAGTGGATAAGGCGCTGGGCTCCCACATGGCCGATCAGGGTTAAAGTCCCAGACCTGGCGGCGTTCTTTCGCACTTTCCCTCTCCCTCCTCTGGTCAAATTAAAAAGTGATAGCAATAAGCAAAATTAAATAAATAATTATTTCTAAAGTGAACATATGTCCTTAATATTTACTAACATTTTAAATAATTTAAACAACCTTTCACAAAACTCCCTTAGTTTTCTTCCAGAGCTTCTAGAGGCAAGTTAATAAATCATACTGAGCTATTAGAGTAAAGAGAGACTACAAATCTAGGGTATTTGAAAATCCACTTCTGTGCTTAAGAAATACTACATCATTCTTATACATAATACTCTAGTCAAAAATGAACATTGGGCCCCATCTACACTACAACACAATTACCTGCTCAGGTCCGTATTCCCGCCTCAGTTACCCACAGCATCAAGGACTGAAGGGTAACAGTCTATGCATCCGGGCAAAGCAAGTCGACATTACAGAAACCAATGCAGACTTGCCATCAAGTCTTCTAATCACATGAGCTACCTAACGGCATAGCAAGATATACCAAGATAAAAAGTGCAAAATGAAAACTCGTCTCTTCCCTCTTGACACATCCCAAACACTTACAAAGTTAACAGAGAGAGTTCCTTTCCGTTGTCTCATTTGCATGTTGAAAGCATCTGACCTGTTGGTAACTTTTCTTCTTCGGGTGGCCTCATCTTAAAATCAAAAGTCATATAAAAAGCATTAGTAAAAACTAATGTTCAGAGTTTAATATGAATCAGATAACATGTAAAGTTATTTAAATTAGTCAAAATCTCAGAACCCTATGAGGTTAGTATTATCTCCCACTGAAGGTAAAACCTGACACATAGAGAAGTTGGGTAAATTACTCAGTGTCACACACAGTCAATCGACGGCAGACTCGGGGTCCGACTCCAGGCAATCCAGCTCTGGAGCTCAACCATGAATGCCACAGAGCCTGTGTGCAGCACTAACCACCTCACGCCTGTATGTACTGTTCATGGGTACTCTGGCTTCTTAAGGCAGTCTCACCATGTAGTGACCCTCTTGCCTAGTCTTCCTGCTGCGACTACAGGTGCACACCACCACGACTGGTTTTTTTCAGACAGGGTCTCACTATGTTACCCAGGACTACCTGGAGTTCACAATCCTCCTGCCACAGCCTCCCAGAGTCACTGGGAATAGGGTACACACCACCGCCCCAGACTTCAGGTTGGACCCAGCATGTAACCCAGGCCTGTCGTGGCCCCAGCCTGCTGGGCACAGCATCTGCAGTGATCCC
>NW_006201391.1:411373-418085 GCF_000334495.1 Tupaia belangeri chinensis
AAAAAAAAAAAAAAAAAGTAAACATAGGGCCAGCAGGTGGTGTAGTGGATAAGGCGCTGGGCTCCCACATGGCCGATCAGGGTTAAAGTCCCAGACCTGGCGGCGTTCTTTCGCACTTTCCCTCTCCCTCCTCTGGTCAAATTAAAAAGTGATAGCAATAAGCAAAATTAAATAAATAATTATTTCTAAAGTGAACATATGTCCTTAATATTTACTAACATTTTAAATAATTTAAACAACCTTTCACAAAACTCCCTTAGTTTTCTTCCAGAGCTTCTAGAGGCAAGTTAATAAATCATACTGAGCTATTAGAGTAAAAAGAGACTACAAATCTAGGGTATTTGAAAATCCACTTCTGTGCTTAAGAAATACTACATCATTCTTATACATAATACTCTAGTCAAAAATGAACATTGGGCCCCATCTACACTACAACACAATTACCTGCTCAGGTCCGTATTCCCGCCTCAGTTACCCACAGCATCAAGGACTGAAGGGTAACAGTCTATGCATCCGGGCAAAGCAAGTCGACATTACAGAAACCAATGCAGACTTGCCATCAAGTCTTCTAATCACATGAGCTACCTAACGGCATAGCAAGATATACCAAGATAAAAAGTGCAAAATGAAAACTCGTCTCTTCCCTCTTGACACATCCCAAACACTTACAAAGTTAACAGAGAGAGTTCCTTTCCGTTGTCTCATTTGCATGTTGAAAGCATCTGACCTGTTGGTAACTTTTCTTCTTCGGGTGGCCTCATCTTAAAATCAAAAGTCATATAAAAAGCATTAGTAAAAACTAATGTTCAGAGTTTAATATGAATCAGATAACATGTAAAGTTATTTAAATTAGTCAAAATCTCAGAACCCTATGAGGTTAGTATTATCTCCCACTGAAGGTAAAACCTGACACATAGAGAAGTTGGGTAAATTACTCAGTGTCACACACAGTCAATCGACGGCAGACTCGGGGTCCGACTCCAGGCAATCCAGCTCTGGAGCTCAACCATGAATGCCACAGAGCCTGTGTGCAGCACTAACCACCTCACGCCTGTATGTACTGTTCATGGGTACTCTGGCTTCTTAAGGCAGTCTCACCATGTAGTGACCCTCTTGCCTAGTCTTCCTGCTGCGACTACAGGTGCACACCACCACGACTGGTTTTTTTCAGACAGGGTCTCACTATGTTACCCAGGACTACCTGGAGTTCACAATCCTCCTGCCACAGCCTCCCAGAGTCACTGGGAATAGGGTACACACCACCGCCCCAGACTTCAGGTTGGACCCAGCATGTAACCCAGGCCTGTCGTGGCCCCAGCCTGCTGGGCACAGCATCTGCAGTGATCCCACAGACTACGTACCATTTCTGAGACAATAGTCAGCCAATAAATAAAAGCTTTAAGACCACTACAAACTAATAATTATAAAAATGACAAAGATAAAGTACTTAATTCTTAAAAGGCTGGTAATAATTAGCATCATGGATTTATTAAGTCCTAATATACTGAACATTTTGAGAGTGATGAACAATATCATTTGATCCTCTGGAGTTCAGTCCACGATCTGAATTGCATGTCTTAACTACCATATCGTAAAATGTGTAATATGATTTGTTACCACAGCATTCCTTTAAGTTCTTACAAACACAGACAATACAGATCCAGATTAATCTTTATTACTGAGTTTTAAAACTAATGTGTTCATTAGGGAGATAATGGAACTTACTCTCTGCATTAGCAATTCTATTCATAATTAAGTTTCAAAAATATGAAGCTGAGTACTAAGCTTTCTGACGAAACGTAATTTATTTATGTTGACAATTTGTAAGTTCTAAGCTTCCCCCAGTCTATGTTAGTACTAGAGATCAGAGAATCCCCTATTTCTCTCTGAACTTAGGAGTGACAAACTCTAGATCTCTAGGTGGGGACCATTATTTCCACCATTCTCACGTAAACTGGCCTTTAGAAACTGTAATAAATTTCTATGTCACAGACTAGACAAGGAAAATTCTTTCCTCCAAAATCATAAAAATTCAACATAATATGGTTCCTTACCCCTTCAACTTCAGGTATCTGCTGTTAAAAAGGGTGATCTACCTAGAAACTTACACAAGTTTACAATTCAAATAGTAATTAAAATTTTTTATGATAGTATTTCACCTTATTTCTTTTCATGAGGAAGTAACAGTTACCTTCTTTATCTTTTGCTCCCACTGCCAGGCCCACAACCTTGGGCCCAGCCCCAAAAATTTGAAGTTTCTTCAGCTCCGTGTTTCTATTCACCTCTCCAGATTCTGACTACAAAATAACAAATAAAACTCACATTAGCATATTGCCCTGATTCACGATTCCTTTTCTTAGGACTCTGCTGTGTCTCCATGTCCCTCCATGTCCCCAGTCTTCCAGCTCAGTCTAAAGTCACACTTCACCACACCTGGCTCTCTCAGACAGCGTCTCCCTGTGCTGCCTGCGCCAGCCTCAAGCTCTCAATCCTTCTCGGCTCCCTAACCTCTCAAATTCTAAGTGCACACCAGTATACCCGCCCCTCAGCCTCCCGTGAATACCACCTCTTAGCAACACGTGCCACTGCTACCAGGTCTAGGCAATCATTCTCTCAGCCAAGAGAAGTTTCAAGATTCTCTTCAAAATGAAGAGAAAAAACTATTTTATTTCTTCTCTGTAAATCTACTCATTGCATCTTCACAACATTTGAAAATAGACAAAAATCACTATGCAACACCGAGATTCCTCTCCACAAAATAAAATTTGTCTATGTCTCATAAAATCGTAGTTGCCAATTTGCAGAAGCAAATTTGCAGGGATTCCTACTTCTGGGGCCGGCAGGTGGCATGGTGGTTAAAGGCGCTGGACTCCTGGGACCAGCAGTTAGCGTAATGGCTATGTCGCTGGACTCCCATATAGTTGACCGCAGTTCGAGTCCTGGACCCGGTGGCTTAAACTCACACCGGGCAGGTGTGTGTGTGTGCCCAAGATCCCGAGAGGAGAATGGAGGAGAAGGGATTGAAGCGTGGCCATCCCCTCTGGGGGGTGATTTCTCGCTTTCTGTCTCTCTGTCTCTGTCTTTCTGGCGAGCGCAAGCGCCCTATAGCAAAAACCACTCCAAAAAAAAAAAAAGGCGCTGGACTCCCATATGGCTGACCTTGGTTCAAGTCCTGGACCTGGTGGCTTGCCTTCTCTCTCTCTCTCTCTCTCTCTCTCTCTCATCAAACTGGAAAATAAGAAGAAATAAAGTTAAATAAAATCATTCTTAAAAAAAAAATTCCCACTTCTAACCTGCTAATGGACAACCTTAAGAGGGCAGTATGTTCATCTCAGGGATGAACTGTGACTGTACTAAGCCAATTTCCAAATCCATCTCTTTACAGGTAATGACCTAACTAGGGGTAAAAATGGGATCTAGTTCTAGCCAAAAAGACGTAGAGAAAGTTTATGGGAAACTTCCTGGAAATATTTCACCTTCTAAGTTTTGTTTGTTTTTCACTGTGGTAGAAGATATGTGTTCCGGGGTGGGGTGGGGTGGGGTGGGGGGGGCCCCATGGGAGACTGGCTTTGCCACAATTCCTGCTCCACTCTCTCCTTCCAGGATTTTGGGCAAGTACTGAAGTGTGCTCAGCATGGTTCTCAAGCCTCCAGGTCTGGGACTTGAACTGCACACTTGGACTATAGGATCCAGCCACCTTAGTCACTATGCCACAAACTGGCCTTTCATCTTCTAATAAAAGGGAAAGCAGGACCAGCAGTTGGCATAATGGCTATGTAGCTGGACTCCCACATAGTCAATCATGGTTTGAGTCCCAGACCCGGTGGCTTAAACTCACACTGGGCGTGTGCATGTGTGTGCCCAAGATCCCAAGAGGAGAATGGAGAAGGGACTGCGGCGTGGCTGTCCCCCCTGAGGGGTCATTTCTCGCTTTCTGTCTCTCTGTTTCTGTAGGGCACGCTCCCTAGAGCAAAAACCTCTCCAAAAAATAAATAAATAAATACTAGGGAAAGCTTAGGGACCAGCAGATGGTGTAGTGGTTGTGTTGCTAAATTCCCACATGGTCAACTGCAGTTTAAGTCCCAGACCCAGCAGCTTGAAACTCATATCAGGTATGTATGTGCGTGAGTTCCCAAAATCCCAAGAGAAGAGACTAGAGACGGGATTGCAGTGTGGTCACCACCCTGGGGGTAATTTCTTACTTTCTGTCTCTCTGGTGAGCCAATGTGCCCTATAAGAAAAATGTCTCTTTAAAAATGGGTGGGGCAGCACGCGGCATGGTGGTTAAGGGCGCTGAATTCCCATGTGGCCAACCCTGGTTCGAGTTCTGAACCTGGCGGCTTGCTTTCTGACCTTCTCTCTGTCTCTCTCTCTCTCTCTGTCCCCCTCTGGTCAAATTAAAACATAAATAAGCAAATAAAGTTAAATAAAATAATTATTGAAAAAAAAGGGGAAAGCTTATTAGGAAGTAAGTCTTCGGTTACTCCATAGCACAGCAGCTATGTGCTGCTCCAGAGAGGCCAGATCCAACCAACCCTCAGCCCAGTTGGCTGAGAACATGCCCGGAACACGTGCACCAGTGCTCAAGACTGGACGGGCTGGAGGGCTGGAGGGAGGGACAGTGGCATCTACAGACGGCAGGCAGTGTTCGTCCCTCACTCTGCCGTCCCTGTGTAGGCACACATGTGCTCTGTTATGAATACAGACAGAGTAAAAGGTGAATTGTTTCCCCCAAACTCCCTCCTCCCTGCTAAGGAACTCAGTCTGGTGAAAATAAGATGCTAGACTCCGCAGCAGCCAGTCACACGACAATTAAAAGGGGATTTGGATTTATCAGGGCCAGGAGGTGGCATGGTGACATTGGACTCCGACTCTCACATGGCTGACAATGGTTCAAAGTCAGACCTGATGGCTTGCTTTCTCACTTTCCCTTTTTCTCTGGTGAGCATGCGTGCCCCTATACCAAATTTTTAAGTAACAACAATAATTAAGATAAATAATCGTTTTTAAAAGGCAGGGATTTATTACCCACACTCTAAAGAAAGCAGGGCAGAAGAATGGGAAGAGCCTGCGTGCTCAGTGACGATGTGAAGGTGCCATACTGGTCCTAGAGCTGACTATGGATGAAGACCTTATTTGAAAATGTGGCTTTACATAAAATCTGCTAATGTTTAAGCTACTGTCGTCTGGAATTCTTCTCTTTGAAGGTGACAAAGGTCAGTGTTACACCTTTTTTAAGCACACAGGACATGTGTGCTTGCCCAAGAGTAGAGAGAGAAAGGGAAAGTGAGAAATCACCCCTCAGGGTAGACAACCACACCATGATCCCTTCTCCTCCGTTCTCTTCTTGGGATTCTGGGCACACACACGTGCCAGGTGTGATTTTCAACCCACGGTGTCTGGGACGTAAACCACAGTTGGCCATGTGGGAATCCACCTTAACCACCAGTGCATCTGCTGGCTCTCAAGGTTAAATCCTAAGCTGAGGTGAACCATGATCTCTGAATACAGGCAAAGTAAATAGAGACAATGTATTTTAAATGTGTCAACGAAACAAACAGTAAGAATAAAACAAATCAGAACAAAACACAGACTACTTTCTAAGTCCATGGCAAAAAATGCTATATAATACCCAGATAGTAAAATATCATACAAGGACAAAACTAGGCCCAGCCACAGCAGCCACAATGGTTAAAACTGCTATTTGGCAGGCTGAGGCTGAATGGGTTCAATTCCTGGCCCAACCTAAAAGCTAGGCATGGTGGTATATGTGCCTATAGCCCCAAGTCCACTACTTAAAAGTTAAGGGAGGAGGGTCCTGAGTTCGTGACCAGCATAATGAGACCCTGTCTGAAAAAGCTGGAGAGTGTGAGCCTGTGTGCCTAGTTTCTCAGGAATCCAAGGTAGGATTGCAACATAGGAAGACCCTGTCTAAAAGGCAAAAAATAAAACCAACCAACATGGCATTTCACAACTGCTCTCAACTTCTGTAGACTGACCTGGTTATTATGCGTTAGCAACCAACCTCTATGATTAGTCCAATGACAACCACAGTGCTCCACATTCTTTTTGTTGTTCTGGAGAGGTTTTTGCTATAGGGGCGTGTGCGCTCGCCAGAAAGACAGAGACAGACAGAGAGACAGAAAGTGAGAAGTCACCCCCCCCAGAGGGGATGGCCACGCCGCAATCCCTTCTCCTCCATTCTCCTCTCAGGATCTTGGGCACACACCCATACACATCTGGCATGAGTTTAAGCCACCAGGTCCGGGACTCGAACCACAGTCGACTACATGGGAGTTCAGTGATATAGCCATTATGCTAACTGCTGACCCCTATTAATATTATTTTTGAATTTGCTTCAGCGCCAAAGACGGACAGGGGTGGGAATAAGCAAGTCAACAGGTCTGGAACTTGAACCGTAATCAGCTAGGTAGGAGTCCAGCGCCCCAACCATCATACCACCTGCTGGCCCCAAAATTTTATAGTTTTAAACACATCAAAAAAAATGAAGGAACTGGGTCGGTAAATGCCATAGTGGTTAAAGTGGGTGAACGCTACAGGGCCGACTTATAAGTTTGAGTCCTAGACCTGGGAGCTCGAAAAACACACCAGGTGTAGGCGTGTATAACTGCGAGCCCCAAATCCCAAGAGAATGGAGAAGGGACTGTGGCATGGCCATGCTCCCTGAGCAGTGCTTTCTCACTATAATTCT
>NW_006201391.1:418688-442112 GCF_000334495.1 Tupaia belangeri chinensis
GTGTTCCGGGGTGGGGTGGGGTGGGGTGGGGTGGGGAAACCCCATGGGAGACTGGCTTTGCCACAATTCCTGCTCCACTCTCTCCTTCCAGGATTTTGGGCAAGTACTGAAGTGTGCTCAGCATGGTTCTCAAGCCTCCAGGTCTGGGACTTGAACTGCACACTTGGACTATAGGATCCAGCCACCTTAGTCACTATGCCACAAACTGGCCTTTCATCTTCTAATAAAAGGGAAAGCAGGACCAGCAGTTGGCATAATGGCTATGTAGCTGGACTCCCACATAGTCAATCATGGTTTGAGTCCCAGACCCGGTGGCTTAAACTCACACTGGGCGTGTGCATGTGTGTGCCCAAGATCCCAAGAGGAGAATGGAGAAGGGACTGCGGCGTGGCTGTCCCCCCTGAGGGGTCATTTCTCGCTTTCTGTCTCTCTGTTTCTGTCTTTCTTGCAAGTGCACGCTCCCTATAGCAAAAACCTCTCCAAAAAATAAATAAATAAATACTAGGGAAAGCTTAGGGACCAGCAGATGGTGTAGTGGTTGTGTTGCTAAATTCCCACATGGTCAACTGCAGTTTAAGTCCCAGACCCAGCAGCTTGAAACTCATATCAGGTATGTATGTGCGTGAGTTCCCAAAATCCCAAGAGAAGAGACTAGAGACGGGATTGCAGTGTGGTCACCACCCTGGGGGTAATTTCTTACTTTCTGTCTCTCTGGTGAGCCAATGTGCCCTATAAGAAAAATGTCTCTTTAAAAATGGGTGGGGCAGCACGCGGCATGGTGGTTAAGGGCGCTGAATTCCCATGTGGCCAACCCTGGTTCGAGTTCTGAACCTGGCGGCTTGCTTTCTGACCTTCTCTCTGTCTCTCTCTCTCTCTCTGTCCCCCTCTGGTCAAATTAAAACATAAATAAGCAAATAAAGTTAAATAAAATAATTATTGAAAAAAAAGGGGAAAGCTTATTAGGAAGTAAGTCTTCGGTTACTCCATAGCACAGCAGCTATGTGCTGCTCCAGAGAGGCCAGATCCAACCAACCCTCAGCCCAGTTGGCTGAGAACATGCCCGGAACACGTGCACCAGTGCTCAAGACTGGACGGGCTGGAGGGCTGGAGGGAGGGACAGTGGCATCTACAGACGGCAGGCAGTGTTCGTCCCTCACTCTGCCGTCCCTGTGTAGGCACACATGTGCTCTGTTATGAATACAGACAGAGTAAAAGGTGAATTGTTTCCCCCAAACTCCCTCCTCCCTGCTAAGGAACTCAGTCTGGTGAAAATAAGATGCTAGACTCCGCAGCAGCCAGTCACACGACAATTAAAAGGGGATTTGGATTTATCAGGGCCAGGAGGTGGCATGGTGACATTGGACTCCGACTCTCACATGGCTGACAATGGTTCAAAGTCAGACCTGATGGCTTGCTTTCTCACTTTCCCTTTTTCTCTGGTGAGCATGCGTGCCCCTATACCAAATTTTTAAGTAACAACAATAATTAAGATAAATAATCGTTTTTAAAAGGCAGGGATTTATTACCCACACTCTAAAGAAAGCAGGGCAGAAGAATGGGAAGAGCCTGCGTGCTCAGTGACGATGTGAAGGTGCCATACTGGTCCTAGAGCTGACTATGGATGAAGACCTTATTTGAAAATGTGGCTTTACATAAAATCTGCTAATGTTTAAGCTACTGTCGTCTGGAATTCTTCTCTTTGAAGGTGACAAAGGTCAGTGTTACACCTTTTTTAAGCACACAGGACATGTGTGCTTGCCCAAGAGTAGAGAGAGAAAGGGAAAGTGAGAAATCACCCCTCAGGGTAGACAACCACACCATGATCCCTTCTCCTCCGTTCTCTTCTTGGGATTCTGGGCACACACACGTGCCAGGTGTGATTTTCAACCCACGGTGTCTGGGACGTAAACCACAGTTGGCCATGTGGGAATCCACCTTAACCACCAGTGCATCTGCTGGCTCTCAAGGTTAAATCCTAAGCTGAGGTGAACCATGATCTCTGAATACAGGCAAAGTAAATAGAGACAATGTATTTTAAATGTGTCAACGAAACAAACAGTAAGAATAAAACAAATCAGAACAAAACACAGACTACTTTCTAAGTCCATGGCAAAAAATGCTATATAATACCCAGATAGTAAAATATCATACAAGGACAAAACTAGGCCCAGCCACAGCAGCCACAATGGTTAAAACTGCTATTTGGCAGGCTGAGGCTGAATGGGTTCAATTCCTGGCCCAACCTAAAAGCTAGGCATGGTGGTATATGTGCCTATAGCCCCAAGTCCACTACTTAAAAGTTAAGGGAGGAGGGTCCTGAGTTCGTGACCAGCATAATGAGACCCTGTCTGAAAAAGCTGGAGAGTGTGAGCCTGTGTGCCTAGTTTCTCAGGAATCCAAGGTAGGATTGCAACATAGGAAGACCCTGTCTAAAAGGCAAAAAATAAAACCAACCAACATGGCATTTCACAACTGCTCTCAACTTCTGTAGACTGACCTGGTTATTATGCGTTAGCAACCAACCTCTATGATTAGTCCAATGACAACCACAGTGCTCCACATTCTTTTTGTTGTTCTGGAGAGGTTTTTGCTATAGGGGCGTGTGCGCTCGCCAGAAAGACAGAGACAGACAGAGAGACAGAAAGTGAGAAGTCACCCCCCCCAGAGGGGATGGCCACGCCGCAATCCCTTCTCCTCCATTCTCCTCTCAGGATCTTGGGCACACACCCATACACATCTGGCATAAGTTTAAGCCACCAGGTCCGGGACTCGAACCACAGTCGACTACATGGGAGTTCAGTGATATAGCCATTATGCTAACTGCTGACCCCTATTAATATTATTTTTGAATTTGCTTCAGCGCCAAAGACGGACAGGGGTGGGAATAAGCAAGTCAACAGGTCTGGAACTTGAACCGTAATCAGCTAGGTAGGAGTCCAGCGCCCCAACCATCATACCACCTGCTGGCCCCAAAATTTTATAGTTTTAAACACATCAAAAAAAATGAAGGAACTGGGTCGGTAAATGCCATAGTGGTTAAAGTGGGTGAACGCTACAGGGCCGACTTATAAGTTTGAGTCCTAGACCTGGGAGCTCGAAAAACACACCAGGTGTAGGCGTGTATAACTGCGAGCCCCAAATCCCAAGAGAATGGAGAAGGGACTGTGGCATGGCCATGCTCCCTGAGCAGTGCTTTCTCACTATAATTCTACCCTCCATCTCCCACCTCCCACTCACCAGAGAGCACACACACACACCAGGCCCAGCCACAGTGGTACACTGACCATCTGGGAGGCTGGAAGCTATAGGAGAGGCATGGGTTTTGTTCCTGGGACAGCCTAAACACTCAGGAACAGACACAGATGCGAAGCCTACCTAATTCAAGGTTGGGGCAGGAGAATGGTGACCCAGCAAGACCCTGTCAGAAATACCTATCTCTTGGGTCAGCAGGGGGTATAGTATTAAGGCACTGGACTCTCACAAGGTCAACTGCAATTCGGGTCCCAGACTTTGAGGCTTGCTTTTTCACTCTCTCCCTCTCCCTGTCTCTATCTCTTTGATGAGCACACAAGTTCTACAACAAATTAAAAAAATAAAAAAATTAAATAGTTTTTTGAAAAGATTTTTTTAATAAATAAAAAACTGTGTGTGTATATATATATATATATATATCTTTCTTTACCTCCTCCCCTCTATTATCACAAAAGAAAGAAAATTAAAAAGGAAAAAATTAAGGAAGTAAATTCCCAACTCAAAACATTAGGAAAAGACTATAATATAAACCAAAAGAACTTTGTGCTACTAGGTTAGAACTAGAACTATCAATATGAATGAACTCAAAATATGAAATCATAATTTTTCTTTCTGAGAGATTTATGCTATAGGGCACATGTACTCGCCAGAGACAGACAGTGAGACAGAAAGAAATAAATCACCCTCTGGGGGGATGGCCAAGCTGCAGTTCCTTCTCCTCCATCTTCCTCTTGGGATCCTGGGCACACACGCACAGTTGAGGGAGTTTTAAGTCACTGGGTCCAAGATGTGAACCACAGCCAACTACACGGGAGTCTAGCAACGTAACCGTTCCGCCATCTGCTGGTCCCTGAAGTCATCATTTTTTTTTGCTTTAGGGTGCGTGCACTCGCCAGACAGACAGAGACAGGCAGAGAGACAGAAAGTGAGAAGTCACCCCCCCCAGAGGGGATGGCCACGCCGCAATCCCTTCTCCTCCATTCTCCTCTCGGGATCTTGGGCACACACGCACACGTGCCCGGTGTAAGTCTAAGCCTCCGGGTCCGGGACTCAAACCGCAGTCGACTACGTGGGAATCCAGCAACACAGCCATTACACTAACTGCTGGTCCCAAGTCATCATTTTTAAACATTTCTTTTCTATCCCTGTCAATTAGAAGGGGCCAAAAGCAAAGATAGTCTAGTAGGAACAGGCACACTTGTATTCAGACCATGGCTTCTATTTATCAGTTCCAAATAAAATAAACCAGAATCCCTTGGAGGAATATTTAATTACAAGTCTAAGGCAGGGCAAGAAGGAAAGCAGCTTTTCTGTGCCAAATAGTAAGTGCTCAAACACTAATGGAGACATGTTAACCGAAAACATGAACTAGCCTAAAGGGACTCCCATTAGCCAAATTCAGAATTAGATGATTTTAAAAAGAACAAAGGGGGATGGGCATGTGGTGTGGTGAAGGAGCTGAACACTCCCACATGGCTGACCAGGGTTTGAGTCCTGGACCTGGTGGCTTCCTTTCTCACTTTCCCTCTCTCTCTTTCTCTGTGTGTCTCTCTCTGGTCAAATTGAAAATAAATGAATGAATAAATAAAAATTTTTTAAAAAAGAATAAAGGTGGTAACGGATTGTAAGATAGTGCACTGAGAAAACACTCATGGTTCACAGTGGAACTAAAAGAGTAAGGGGGGAGAGGGTGTCTATCGTGGCCTGAAAGAGCGTATGTTAATGCAGACCACACACTTAAATATGTGGAGGATGTTATCTCAATACAAAACGTAGGAAAGGAAAGCTCATCTTTAGAGGAAAAAGTCAGCTAATGTAGAAGAAATGATGAAACTAGAAAATTATCACTTTGCAACCACCGATGACTAATTCAGTCAAGGATATCAATGAATGTTACAAACTGCTGAGTAGGCGCCAGTAGGTGGCGTGGAGGTTGAGGTGCTAGACTCCCACATGGCTGATCCCAATTCGAATCCTGGACCTACGTTTGCTTTCTCTTTCCCCCTTCTTTCTCTTTCTCTGTCTCTCTCTGGTAAGCACACATACACCATAGCAAATTTTAAAATACTTATAATAATAAATAAATAAATTTTTGAGAGATTCTGCTATAAGGCACATGCGCTCACTGGAGAGACGGAATAAATAATTCTGGACGTGCTGGGTAACGACACTGGACTCCCACATGGCCAACTATGGTTCAAGCCCGGGACACGGTGACTTGAAAATCATATCAGGCATGTGTGTATACATGCCTAAGATCCTGTGTGGACAAAGAAGAAGGGACTGTGGTGTGGCCATCTCCCATGGGAGAGCCATCTTTGGGGGGAGGGTGGTGATGATTTCTGATGAAATCTCTGTCACTGTCTCTCTCTCTTCCCAGGGAGCACACACACCCTAAGGCAAAAAACTCTTCTTAAAACAGATTTTTGCTTGGGACCAGCAGTTAGCGTAACGGCTATGTCGCTGGACTCCCACGTAGTCGACGGCGGTTCGAGTCCCGGACCCGGTGGCTTAACCTCATGCCGGGCATGTGTGCGTGCGTGCCCAAGATCCCGAGAGGAGAATGGAGGAGAAGGGATTGCAGCATGGCCATCCCCTCTGGGGGATGATTTCTCGCTTTCTATCTCTCTGTCTGTCTCTATCTGTCTGGAGAGTGTACGCGCCCTATAGCAAAAACCTCTCCAAAAAGAGAAGGAAAAAAAATTTTTTTAAATAAATAAAACAGATTTTTGCAGGACCAGCAGTTAGCATAATGGCTATGTCGCTGGACTCCCAGGTAGTCTACCGCAGTTTACATCCCAGACCCGGTGGCTTAAACTCATGCCAGGTGCATATGTGTGTGTGTGCCCAAGATCTCAAGAGGATGGAGAAGAAGGGATTGTGGCATGACCATCCCCCCTAGGGGGTGATTTCTCGCTTTCTGTCTCTGTCTCTCTCTGTCTGGCGAGCACACGGGCCCTATAGCAAAAACCTCTCCAAAAAAAAAGAGAGAGATTTTTGCCATAGGTCATAAGTGCTGGACAGAGAGTCAGAGACAGAAATGAGGAATCATCCCCGGAGGTGGATGGCCATGCCGCCCACCACCCTTCTCCTCTTGGGATTTTGTGCACGCACCCAGCCTAAGTTTCAAGCTGCTAGGTCCAGGACTTGAACCACGGTCAAATATGTGGGAGCCCAACAATGTAACCTTTATACTATCTGCAGGTCCCTAGGCTAAACTTCTTTTTTAAAAAAGGTGGTAATAAGTGGCCAGACAATAGCTCAGTGGTTAAGGCATTTGGATTCCACGCATCTGGCCATGGCTCAAATCCCAGCGTCAGCATCTTAAGAAACACCCCCAAATCCTAATTGCAACATGACCATGCCCTATTGCCGGGCTCTCTCTCTCTCTATTTCTTCCCCTCTTTGTCTCTTCCCCCCTCCTTTCTAGTGAAGCATCCTCTGGAAATAAAAGGAAAAAATTGGTGAAAAACCAAAAATATAGTTTGGGTTGGCCCCACAACATAGTGAAGAAAACTGAATTCCACAATTCAAATCTCAGTCTCAGTGGCCTGAAAAACACACCAGGTATTTGTACCTAAAATCCCAGAGAAAGAGAGAAATGGAGAAGGGACTGTGGAGTAACCATGCCCCATTGGTGGGTAGTTTCTCCTCCCTTAGAGAACATGCCCTCGGGCAATTAAAAAATTAAAAATTGGGTCAACAGTGTAGTAGTTAAGGCACTGGATACCTCATAGCCAACTCTGGGGGTCGAGTCCTGGACCTGGCAGCTTGAAAATCACACTAGACACATGAATGTACATGCCCCAAATCGCAAGAGAATGGGAAGAGCGCGCAGCAGGGCCACCTCCCTGGCTGGGGCCGGAGTTCCTCACAGTCCCTCTCACTGGTCAGGGCATGTGCCCTCAGCAAAAACTTTAAATAAGAAAATAAACAGATCTGGGACCAGCAGTCAGCATAATGGCTATGTCGCTGGACTCCCACATAGTCAACTGCGGTTCGCATCCCGGACCCAGTGGCTTAAAACTCACGCCAGGCGCGTGTGCGTGCGTGCCCAAGATCCAGAGAGGAGACTAGAGAAGGGACTGCGGCATGGCCATCCCCCCAGGGGGTGATTTCTTACTTTCTCTCTCTCTGTCTGTCTGGCGAGTGCACGCGCCCTATAGCAAAAACCTCTCCAAAAAAAGAAAAGAAAAGAAACAGATCGGTAAAAAGTAAAAAGGTGGCAGTAAGTTATGTTTCAGGCACATTGAATTTAGTATACCAGTGCTATGGCTAATAAGCAGTACACTCTGGCTTTTAAAGGAATAGTGAGTAAAAATAAAACCACCTTTTCCTATTCTTCCCACTTCTAATCATGAAAATAAAATGCATTACAATTTGTGTCTATAAAACTGGCATTAAAACTGGCACTACTGGGACCAGCAGATGGCATAAAGGCTATGTCCCTGGACTCCCACGTAGTTGACCATGGTTCGAGTCCCAGATCCAGAAGCTTAAAATTCATGCCAAGTGTGTGTGCATGTGTGCCCAAATTCCCAAGAGAAAAATGAAAAAGGGATTGTGGTGTGGCCATCCCCCCAGGGGGTGATTTCTTGCTTTCTATCTCTGTCTCTATCTCTCAGGCGAGCACATGTGCCCTATAGCAAAAAAATTTCTGTGTATGTGCTGGACTCTCACACACGGCCAATCACAGTTCGAGTCCCAGACCTGGCAGCTTGCTTTCTCATTTTCTCTGTCTCTCTCTCTCTGGTCAAATTAAAAATAATAATCACCAATGGAATTAAATAAATAATTCTTTTAAAAAAACAGCAGGCCTGGGAGCAGACTCTACAGCACAGGTGTATACATATCGTATACTGGACTATGAAGCTGGAAGGCATGTGTCAGCCACAGTTTTGAGTCTCCAGCCAGATTGGCCTGAAAACACACTAGTCACGTGTGTGTACCCAGGATCCTGGTGGGCTGGAGGGCTGGGGAAGGAACTGGGATATGGCTGAGCCCTGTGGAAGGTGCACCTCTCTCTCTCCCCTTGTACACATGCACTGTCAATTAAAAAAAAAAAATGATCACAGATATGTAATACCTGAGATTTGACACGTCTTGTTCTCTTCGGCAGAATGTTCATTCTCGTGCCTGGCTCTGGGGAAGTGTGAATATCAGTGCTGGGAACCTTGGGCTCCACCTTTTCCTTAAGATCTAAATTAGGCATTTGTACACCCTAAAAGATCAGAGCACAGAAAGCAGATTCGCTGATCAGAAATAAGACGCAAAAATCAGTGAAAAAATAATAAATTCCAGAAAACTCCTAAACCACATGAATAGAGGGCAGTTTGCAGACTGGAAATCCCTATGAAGATCCCAGCAGGTTCTTTTTTCCAAAATATAAATTGAAAGTTGATCCTAAAACTTATGTGGAAGTGTAAATTTGGACATTTTAAAAGGAAAAGGACTTACACTACTGGCTATCGAAACTCACCATACAGCCACAGCACAAGACAGTGTAGTAATGGTGTTAGGGTAAGACCAATAGGATGAGACAGAGTCCAGGAATAAACCCAAAATCTACGGTCAACAAAGTGAGTCAATGCAAAAAGGACTGTCTTAAATAGTTCTGGCAGAAATGAATATTCATATACCTCCTCCACACATATACATAAAATAATATGCTCAGAACTTACGTGCAAAGAAAAATTGCTCAAAATGCATCATAGACCTCTATATAAAGGTTGAAACTAGAAGGGCCAGCAGATGGCATAACGGCTGCACTGCTGGACTCCTCCATGATTAACCACTGTTCGAGTCCCATTCCAAGTGGCTTGAAAATCACACTGGGCACATGTGAATATGTGCCTAAGTTCCTGGGAGAAGAATGGAAGAGAAGGTGCAGCCATTCCCACATGGGGTGATTTCTCACTTTCCCTCCCACTGTCTCTGTCTCTCTCCCCAGTGAGCACATGCCACACTATGGCAAAACCTCTTAAAAAAAAAGGTAAACTATAAAACTTCCGAATGAAAACAAAGAATATCTTTGTGACATCAGGTTAGGTAAAGATTTCTTAACTACAACAGCAAAAGCACAACCCATAAAAAGAGAGAAGAAATCAATTAATTCTTCAAATAGATAACATAATAAAAATCAAAAGACAAACCACCAACTAGGAGAAAATATCTATAAATTATGTATCTGATAAAGGACTTGTGTCCAGAAGAACTCTTACAAGCATAAGGCAAAAACAACCCAACTGTAAAAAGAGGCTTGAATAGACATTTCATCAAAGATATATAAATGACTAATATGAACACAAAAGATATCCATCAATAATCATTAGGGAAGAGCCAGCAGATGGCGTGGTGGTTAAGGCGCTGGACTCCCATATGGCTAACCACGGTTCAAGTCCCAGACCTGGTGGCTTGCTTTGTCAATTTCCCTCTCTCTCTCTGTCTATCTGGACAACTTAAAATAAGTGAATGAATAAATACAATTGAATATTTTTTTAATAATTATTTATTTTATTTTTATTTTATTCATTCATTTTTTTTTTTAGTTTGACCAGAGAGAAACAGAGGGTGAGAGTGAGAGAGAAAGTGAGAAAGCAAGCCACCAGATTCAGGACTCAAACCCCGGTTGGCTATGTGGGAGTATCCAGGGCCTTAACCACCATGCCACCTGCTGGTCCCTGACAATTAAATAATTTTTAAAAATAATAAAATAATCATTAGGGAAATGCAAACTAAAACCATAATGAGAAACCATTAAGCACCTATTGGAATGACTACAATTGGGCCAGCAAGTAGCATGGTGGTTGAGATGCTGGACTCCCACAGGGCCGGCCAGTCTGAGTACCAGACCTGGTGGGTTGCTTTCTCACTTTCCCCCTCTCTTTCCATGACTCTCTCTGGACAAATTAAAAAATAAATAAAATTTTAAAAAGAAAAAAAGAATGACTATGATTTAAAAAATATTAACTGACAGAACCAGCAGTTGGCATAATGGCTATGTTGCTGATCTCCCATGTAGTCGACCGCAGTTTGAGTCCCAGACCTGGTGGCTTAAACTTATGCCATGCACGTGTGTGTGCATGCCTAAGATCTCGAGAGGAGAAGAGAGAAGAAGGGATTGCGGTGTGGCCATCCCCCCTGGGGGATGATTTCTTGCTTTCTGCCTCTCTTGTCTCTCTCTTTCTAGTGAGTGCACATGCCCTATAGCAAAAACCTCTCCAAAAAAATTAAATTAAACAAAACAAAATAAAATATTAACTGACAGTATTAAGTGTTGGTAATGGAGAAACTAGAAGCCTCTATATTACTGGTAGGAATGTAAAATGATTCAGCCACTTTGGAGAACAATTTGGCAGTTTTGTTTTGTTTTGTTTTTGAGAGGTTTTTGCTAAAGGGCATGTGCACTCTCACCAGAAAGGCAGAGACAGAGAGACAAAAAGTGAGAAATCACCCCCAGGGGCATGGCCACGCTGCAACTCCTCCTCCATTCTCCTCTCAGAATCTTTGGCACACACGCACACGTGCCTAGCATGAGTTTAAGTCACCAAATCCAGGACTCGAACCACAGTCAACTATGAGGGAGTCCAGCGACATAGCCATTATTCTAACTGCTTGTCCCCTCAATTTGGCAGTTTCTTAAAAAGTTAAACATAAACTTGGAACCAGCAGATGTCATAATGGTTATGTTGCTGGATGTCCATGAAGTTGCCCATGGTTCAAGTCCCATACCCCCACAGGGTGCATGTAGCTTGCATGGCCAGAATCTGAAAAAAGAATGGAGGACAGATTGTGGCATTGCAATACCTCTAGGGAGTGATTTCTCAGTTTCTGTCTCTCTGGCAAGCGCATGCATCTGGTAGCAAAAATCGCTCTTTAAAAAAAAAGTTAAACAGAAGATTACCATTAAACCAGCAATTCCACTCCTAGGTATCTACCCAAGAGAAATGAAAATATATGTCCACACAAAGATTTGTACATGAATAATTATAGCATTATTCATAACAGCCATAAACCGGAAACAATCCAACTGTCCATCAAGTGGTAAATACATAAAGAAAATGTGGGCTATCGTACAGTGGAATACTATCCAGCCACAAAAAGAATGAAGTACTGTTACATGCTATAAAATGAACGAGTCTTGAAAACACAGGCTAAGTGAAAAAAAGACACAAAATCATGCATGATCCAAGGTATGTAAAATTTCTGGAGAAGCCAAAGACTATAGACACAAAAAAGCAAATAAGGAGTTGCTTGGGGTTCGGGGGCAGAAACAGGAACCAATTGCAAAAGAACATGAGAGAACCTTCTGGGCTGGTGGACGGGGACTGTGGAGACGGCTGCGTGAAGTATAAATTTATTAAAGCTTACTCTCTGTGAAGGGTGAATTCTATGAAACATGAATCATACCTCAAAAAGGCTGTTAAAAAAAAAATACAAGAAATGAGAAATTTTCAAATAGCTTAGGTCATGAAGATTTATCTATTTAGTTTTTGGGTTTTTTTTTAAAGCAGTTTTGCCATAGGGCACATGCACTCACTAGAGAGAGAGAGAGAGACAGAGACAGTGAGAAGGAAAGTGAGTCATCCTACAGGTAGAATGGCCACACCACAATCCCTTCTCCTCCATTCTCCTCCAGGGATCATGGGCACGCACACACATGTACCTGGAATGATTTTCAAGCCACTGGGTCTGGGACTTGAACAATATTCCGCCATGCGGAGTCCAACGACATATACCAAATGCTGGCACCATGAAGATTTTACATAAATAAGAAAACACTCTTCGGAGCCAGTAGGTGGCATGGTGGTTAAGGGCACTGGACTCCCACATGGCCAACCGTGGTTCAAGTCCCCGACCTGGCAGCTTGCCTTCTCACTTTCCCTCTCTCTCTTGCTCACTCTGTCCCTCTCTGGTCAAATTAAAATAAATAAAGTCAAATAAAATAATTCTTTAAAAAAAAAGAAAACACTCGTCATTTCCATTATCTTTTATAAACCACAAAACATAGCTATGGTTTTTAAACTTTCATACACATCTTGCTTCCCCAAATTTTGGTGTCTAGAGAAATGTATTCTACCTTGCCATGCATCAAGTACTGCTACCTTGTTATGAACGATCTAGAGCTTATACTTGGCAAGCCAAATTTATCTACCCTAAGAATGATGCATCTCACCATCAGGCTGACACCAGACTGGAAAAGCTCATATGGGTAGAGAATTCTTTCATAGTGTGACTTCAGAAGAGACCCGGTTCCTTTTCCTGGCAGGTATCCTAAGCGGCTACCGACTTTAGACCATTTCTTCTCTTTGGTGACTATTTCAAAACCTCCTTTGCTGGCAACAATCTGAAAAGAAAAGGAGGTAGACTTAAGCATCCTAAGCATCCTTTATTATCTTGTCTGCTAAATATCAAAATTTCTCTGGACTTAAATTTCAAGTTTCCTTTCAACAAATATCTGACCAAACTGACACTTGAACATTTAAAGTAAAGAATAAAGTCAATGACTTTCAGAAGTCTTAAACTCCAAAACTTAATGTTATTGTACCTATCTTTGATTGGGGGGAGAGGTTTTTGCTATAGGGCACGTGTGCTCGCCAGAAAGACAAGAGACAGAGAAACAGAGAGAAATCACCCCCCGGGGGGATGGCCATGCTGCAATCCCATCTCCTCCACTTTCCTCTTGGGATCTTGGGCGCACACGTACACGCACCTGGCATGAGTTTAAGCCACCAGGTCCGGAACTCAAACTGCAGTCCACTACATGGGAGTCCAGCGACATAGCCATTACGTCAACTGCTGGTCCCTATTGTACCTATCTTAAAACCAAGCATTCAAAAGCATTTAATGAATTATTTGTACATTAGTGAGAAAACTAAACACACATACACCCAATAAAGACTCACAATTTGAAAAATATGAATAAAAAACAAAAATAGACATGACCACAAGCATAAATTATATAATACAAAATTAAGATAAATTCTACAATTAAATAAAAAATAAACCAATAAACTTATGGAACTTAAAAAATGACAAGCAAATCATAAATTCATAGGGTGGTTCTAAAAAAAAGCCTATGGTTTTTCAAAACAGAAGTTTTATATGGAAGATTATAAAGGAATGGTGGGAAAGATCAGACTGTGGTAGATTTAGTGGTATATGGGACAGAATATATTAAGGTAGAAAGTAATGAGATAAACTTGCTAACTTGCCTACACGCTCACATCAAGTCAGGCACTGAAAGAACTGAGAACAGGGACTCAAGTGGATAGGTACATGCAAACACAACGACAGTATCCACAAGAGTCAAAGTACAGAGACAGGGACCAGCAGTTGGTGTGATGGCTATGTCGCTGGACTCCCATGTAGCTGACCACAGTTCGAGTCCCACTTAAACTCATACCAGGCGTGTGTGCGTGCGTGCCTAAGATCCCAAGGGGAGAATGGAGAAGGGATTGCGGCATGGCCATCCCCCCAGTGGGTTATTTTTTGCTTTTCTGTCACTCTGTCTCTTCTGTCTTTCTGGTGAGCACACACACCCTATAGCAAAAACCTCTTGGGGAAAAAAAAAAAAACAGAAACAACCAAAATGTCTGTCAACAGATAAATAAAGTGTGGTATTACACAAACAATAGAGTATCATTCACTCTTAAAAAGGAAATTCTGATACATGCTACACGTATGAACCTTGAAAACAGTAAGATATGTAAAATATGCCAAACACATAAACATGAATATTGTATGATTCCACTTTTATAAATAAAGCACCCAGAATTGCAGACTCAGAGACAGAAAATATATTAGAGTTTACAGGGTGGGGTGCAAAGAAACTCTAAAAATAGTGGTGATGTCTGTACTTACTGCTACATTTAAAACTGATTAAGGGGGCCAGCAGATGGTATAGTGGTTACTTTGCTGGACTCCTACATGGCCGACCACGGTTCAAGTCCTGAATCCAGTGGCTTGAAAATCACGCAAGGGGCGTGTATGTGTGTGTGCTCAAAATCCCAAGAGGAAAATAGATGGGAAGGGATTGTGGCATTGCCATACCCCCTGGATGGTGATTTCTCAATTTTCTTCTCATTATCTGTCTCTCTATCTGGCAAAAACCTATTTAAAAAGAAAAAGAAAAAAATAAAGAAAACTTGTTAAGGCCAGCTCTACAGGATAGTGTTTAAGGGAACTGAATCCTACGTGGACCTACAGTTCAAATTCCAGCCCCAGCAACTTGAAAATGCGCTTTGCAAATGTGCGTGCCCAGAATTCAGACAGGAGAGAGAAGAGATTATAGCATGTCTACACCCACCTGAGGAGCTTTCTCCTTCCCTCTACTTCCAACCATACCCACCCCCAGATGTCTCTCTCTGCCTCTCTCCCTCTTGTCATCTCTGATGAGCAGAAGCATCCTTTGGCAATTAGAAAAAACAAAAAAAAAATTTTAAGAATTATTTTACTTAACTTTATTTATTTATTTGTATCTTTACTTATTAATTTTAATTTGACCAGAGAGAGACAGAGAGAGAGAGAAAAAAGTGAGAAAGCAAGCTGCTAGGTCCAGGATTCAAACTGCAGTCAGCCAGGTGGGAGTTCAGTGTCCTTAACAAAATATTTTTGTAATGATTAAAATAATATATTTTACAGTGCCAGTAGGGGGCATGGTGGTTAAGGTGCTGGGCTCCTACAATGTCCAACCATGGTTCGACTCATGCACCCAGCAGCTTGAAAATCATACCTGGCATGTTTGCGTGTGTGCCCAGAATCCTACAAAGAGAATGGAAAATGGACTGAGGTACTGCCATGCCCCCTGGGGGGGTGATTTCTCACCTCCTTTTCACTGTCTCTCTGTCACTCTCCAGTGAGCACACATGCTCTAGGGCAAAAACTTTGAAAAAAAACAGTAAATTTTACATTATGTGTATTTTATAATTTAAAGGACTAAGAAAAATGACTGAAACCAGTGTCATTGTTCAAATTCCAGTTGTCATGTAATAGATAATCCTGTATAAGTTACAGAATTTCAGATTCAGTTTCCTCATTATGATTAAAATACTAAAAAATAACAGTACCTATCCTCATTATAAGGTTATTGTGGGGGCCAGCAGATGATATGGCAGTTAAGGTGCTGGACTCCCACACAGCCAACCACGGTTCAAGTCTTGGCCCTAGTAACTTGAAACTCATGCCGGGCGCACGTGTATGTGTGCCCAAAATTCCGAGAGAAAATGGGAGAGAAGGGATTGTGGCATGGCCATGCCCCGGCAGGTGATTTCATGCTTTCTCTGTCTCTGTCTCTCTGGTGAGCACATGTGCCCTATAGCAAGATCTCTCAAAGAAATTAATAAAATAGAACCTGCAGTTAGTGTAAAGGCTATGTTGCTGGACTCCCACATAGTCGACCACGGTTCGAGTCCCGGACCTGATGGCTTAAACTCACACGGGGGCATGTGTGTATGTGCCCAGAATCCTAAGAGGAAAATGGAGAAGGGATTGCGGCGTGGCCATCCCCCCCGGGGGGTGATTTCTCGTTTTCTGTCTCTCTGTCTCTCTCTGTCTGTCTGGCGAGCGCCCTATAGCAAAAACCTCTCCAAAAAAAGAAAAAAAAATTAGTAAGATAAAGTTATTGTGGGACCAGCAGTTAGCGTAATGGCTATGTCGCGGGACTCCCATGCAGTCGACCGCGGTTCGCGTCCCAGACCCAGTGGCTTAAAGCACACGCCGGGCGCGTGTGCACGCGTGCCCAAGATCCCAAGAGGAGAATGGAGAAGGGATTGCGGCATGGCCGTCCCCCCTGGGGGGTGATTTCTTGCTTTCTGTCTCTCTGTCTCTCTCTGTCTGCCTGGCGATTGCCTGCGTCCTATGGCAAAAACCTCTCAAAAAAATAAAAAGATAAAGTTATTGTGAAAACAAATTAAATAAAACATAGTAAGTACCAAACCTTCAAGCTATGTGTATAACAGGTACATGAAACATAAATGAATTTCATGTTTGGACTTAGATCCTATTTCCAAGATATCTTATTATGTATATGCAAATATTCAAAACTCAAAAAAAAAAAAATATAATAATCCAAAATACGTCTGATCCCATTTAGAAAAGGGTCCCAAACCTTTGTGTGTGTGTGTGTGTGCCAGCAGGTTGCATGGTGTTAAGGGTGCAAGTCTCCCACATGGCCAACCACAATTTGAGTCCTGTATCTGGAGACTTGCTTTCTCATCTCTCCCTCTCTCACTTTATCCCTCTTTGGTCAATTTAAATAAATAAATAAATTAGAATTTAAAAAAAAAAAAAAAACACATAGAAAAAGACTATTGCCAAAGAGACATGCACTTGCCAGAGAAAAACAGAGAAAGAAAGAACGATATCACCCACCAGGAAGAACGACTACCCCATATTCCCTTTCCCTCCACTCTTTCTGAGGATTATGGGCACGCACGCATATGTATCTGGTGTGTTTTTCAAGTTACCAGGTCCGGGACTCGAACTTTAGTCAGCTTTGTGGGATTTAGAACCTAAACCACCATGTGACCTGCTAGTCCTATTTATTCTAAATATTTACTATGCATTCCTGTTTTTAACAAAAATGAGTTGGGTTTCTCAAAATGGAGTTAATCTGAATAACAAAAGTTAAACCAATTGTGAATAACTAGGAATTCAGATTCTGAAACTAGAAAAACAGAAACACAATCTTACTTGTCATCGGATTAAACGTGTTTACTGCTTACTCGTGTGAGCATTTCACCTGTGCATGCACATCCATGTACGGGGTGATTTTTTTTACAGATAAGGTCTCCTGTGTCAAGTTCCTCTTGCCTCAGCCTGCCAAAACTGGGACTCCAGGCACATGCCACCATACCTAACTTTTTAGGGTGGGACAGGTATCCAACCCAGAGCTCTTGTGTGGCCTCAACCCAGAGTGTAAGTGCCCACAACACTCGGAGGCTGGGCCCTAGAATTTACCTTTTAACTGGGAAATCACTGAATAGAAATTATCAATTTCAGGGACCAGCAGTTAGCGTAATGGCTATGTCGCTGGACTCCCACGTAGTCGGCCGCGGTTCACATCCCGGACCTGGTTGCTTAAAAAACTCACACCAGGCGCATGTGCGTGCATGCCCAAGATCCCAAGAGGAGAATGGAGGAGAAGGGACTGCGGCGTGGCCATCCCCCCTGGGGGGGTGATTTCTCGCTTTCTATCTCTCTGTCTTTGTGGCGAGCACACGTGCCCTGTAGAAATAAACCTCTCCCAAAAAAAAAAAAAAAGAACCAGTAGATGGAGTAATGGTTTCACTGCTAGACTCTCAAATAGCTGACCACCAGTTTAAGTCGTAGACCCAGCGGCTTCAACTCATACCAGGTGCATATGCACATGTGTGTGTGCACGTGTGCCCAAAATCCCGAGATGAGAATGGAGAAAGGACTACAGCATGGCTATCCGCCTCCCCCCACCCCCAGGTGGGGGATTTCTCGCTTTTTGTCTCTCTGACAAGCACATGTGCCCTATAGCAAAAAAAACAAAAACAAAAACCAACAAAAAAAAAAAATTCTCTCTCAAAAAAAAACACGTGGAGCTGGATTTCAACTTAGGATTGCACATAACAGAATTTTTAGTGCAAGATTTCTGACCTGACACTAATTTTTAAAACGTATCACAGGTCCAACCACTGTGTAAAGTGGTAACACTAGCACCCTAAAGTGCTGGGACCAGTAGGGTCACCCTAAAGAACACCTCAAACGGGTTAAGGTCACTGGATCCCACGTGGCCAACTGAGTGGTTCCAGTCCTGGACCAGGCAACCTGATGATTATTACTCTAGTTTTTTGCTTGAAACCTTCCAAAATTAATTTTGTAATATATTTATGTTTTTTTTTTAATATTTAAGAATTATTTATTTTATTTTATTTATTATTATTTTTAATTTGACCAGAGAGAGAGAGAAAGGGAAAGTGAGAAAGCAAGCCACCAGGTCTAGAACTCAAACATGTTCAGCCATGTGGGAATCCAGTGCCCCAACCACTGCGCCACCTACTGACCCAACTATGCAATTTAGATGTGAATAAATTTTTATTTCTAAATAGTACATAAGGCCCAACCACAGTAGTAAGTGATACTGCAGTACTGTAACATGCTGCAATGCTTGAGGCCATACGGACGATGGGGGTTAAAATCCTTAGTCAACCTGTATACATAATGGTGTGCAAACACACACCGATTCCCACTGGCTGGAAGGTTGGCGTGGAGGGAGAAAAACAGCATGAGATCCTCCTTCTCCCGTAAGAGGGAAATTTTTTTTTTGGCGGAGAGGTTTTTGCTATAGGGCGCATGCCCTCACTAGAAAGAGAGAGACAGAGAGGCAGAAAGCCTCTGACATAACAGTTATATCACTGGACTCCCACATAATTGACCATGGTTCGAGTCCGAGACCCGTGGCTTAAAACTCATGCTAGGTGCACGTGCATGCATGCCCAAAATTCAGAGAAGAATGGAAGAAAAGCGATTGCAGCATGGCCATACACCCTGGGGAGTGATTTCTCGCTTTCTGTCTCTCTGTATCTCCAGCAAGCACAAATGCTCTATAGCAAAAATTCTCTAAAAATAAAATAAAAACAACTTTTTTTTTTAAAGAGACAGGGTACTGCTATGTCATCCAGGCTAGCCTTGAACTGATGAGCTGTTAAAAGGTACTTTGAGATCCATCATTTCCATTTATCCATATGTGTAGCATTTCATCACCAAACAAATCCTACATGAAAAGCAATGGTTTCCACCAAGTTTATCTGAAATCCCCATTTATCTGAATTTCACAACCTTCTGGTCCATTTTCTAACCCAAGTACATGTCTCACCTTGCTCAAAGCATACAGATCCAGGATTTTTCTCTCTACCACAGGGATCTTCAAAGTGGATCCTTGAAGTTCCCAAAATTTTGCTAGTTGATCCAAGAAGTCCAGTCTCACTCTAGTCATTGCCTGAGAGAATTAAAAAGCAGAAATCAAGACTAGGAACTAAGTTATGGTTGAAAATAAATAAATATGAGATATACAGGTACTTTTTAAAAATTTCATTCTATTTGTTACTAATATTATTAGTATTTCTTAATCAGACCAAAGACAGGAAGGAAAAGTGAGGAAGCAAGTTGCCAAGTCTGAGATTTGAACCACGATGGACCATGTGGGAGTCCAGCACCTTAACCACTGGCCCTCGCCAGCCCCCAGGTACTATTTCTCTAAAGAAAGTCAAAAGCTTCATCCAGCCAGTGGTTCAGGCAGCTAGACCCCACACAGCTTACTATGCAGTTTGAATCCTAGATCCAGCAGCTTAAGAAAACACACCAGGGGTCGAGGCCAGTAGGTGGTGTGGTGGTTAAGGTGCTAGACTACCACACAGCTGACTATGGTTTGAGTCCTGTGTCTGGTCACTTCCGTTCTTGCTTTCCCTCTCTCTGTCTCTCTCTGATCAAATAAAATAAAGAAATAAAATAACTTTCTTAAATATATATATATGTATATATACACACACACACATATATATATAAAACATACCAGGGCAGGCTAGCAGGTGGCATGGTGGTTAAGGGCACTAGACTCCCACATGGCTGAGCATGGTTGTTGAGTCCTGGACCTGGAGGTTTGCTTTTTCGCTTTCTCTCTCCCTCCCCTCCCCCCCTCCCCGTCAAATTAAAATAAAGAAAACTAAAGAAAACATTTTTTTTAAAAGTCGAATTACTTCCTCTACATATCAAGTAACTATTCCAGTCAATTCAAATTAACATAAAGTCTAGATCTGGTACATAAGCTTCTCAACGGTCTCTGGCTAGAGTAGAGACCTGACATAAAGAATGAATCAAAAGGGGAAACAGCAGTTAGCGTAATGGCTATGTAGCTGGACTCCCACATAGTCGACCGAGGTTCATGTCCCAGACCCGGTGGCTTAAAACTCACGCCAGGCGCATGTGCGTGCATGCCCAAGATCCCGAGAGGAAAATGGAGAAGGGATTGCGGCGTGACCATCCCCCCTGGGGGGTGATTTCTCGCTTTCTGTCTCTATCTATGTCTCTCTCTCTGTCTGGCAAGCACATGCACCCTACAGCGAAAACCTCTCCAAAAAAAGAAAAAAAAAAAAAAGAATGAATCAAAAAGAAGGCTAGTTGGCTGGCATACTGATTTGCTGGCTGGATCCCACATGTCCCACCATTCAGTTCAAATCCCCACCTGGCAGACAGAAAAACATGCTGGTCTGTCTATGTGTATGTGTACCTAAAATCTCAAGAGGAAAATGGAGGAAAAGGGATAGTGAAGTGGTCATCCCCTTTGGGGCATGCTTTCCTGTCTCTCTTCCCCGCCCCCCCCAGGTGAGTGCACTTACCCTGTACCTAATACACACACACACACACACATATATATATAAAATCAGATATTGTAACACTCACCTCAAGTTCATTCAGACGCTGGACTCTCGGAGTGAAACGAAAGCTTTTTACTTCACATGCAAATGGAGGTTGCCAATCCTAAATATAAAAAATTTTTCTTTAAAACACTATGGCATATAAACAAGAATGTACTATTTTTTCTCTTAATTCAAAGGCTGAGTTGCCACAAATCACGGTGACAATAGGTTAGCTTACAATTCTTTTTATCGTGGGGCCAGCAGTTGGCATAGCAGTTATGTCCTTGGACTCCCACATGACCGACCACAGTTTGAGTCCTGGTCCCCAGGTTTGAAACTCATGCTTACATGCCCAAAATCCCAGGAGGAGAATGCAGAAGAAATTACAGCATGGCCATCTCTCCAGTGGTTGATTTCTCACTTTCCCTCTCTCTGTTTCTCTGGCGACTACGTGTGTCCTATAGCAAAAAAAAAAAAAAAAAAAAAACTCTCTAAAATTATTTAAAATTCTACTTGTAAAAAAGATTTATTGTCAATAAGATGGCAAAGAGAAGGTATTTCACCATTTTTAAATAAACAATTAAGATTTTAATCAAAAGGAACCCTGTACAGAATTTCAAATGAATAAATACAATGTAGTAGAGAAATGCATGGTTTAGGAAAAACTTCAGTGCTTAAAAGTTTTGCCGATACTAGGTCATTCTGATAGAAAAAAAATTAAGTGGGGCCAGCTGGTGACATGGTGGTTAAGGTGGTTGGATCCCACAAGACCAAAGGAGGCTTCAAATCCCAGACCTGGTGACTTGAAAAACACATCTGGCACATGTGCATGCCTGCCCAAAATCCAGAGAGGAAAATGGAGCAGAAGAGACTGTGTCATAGGCATCCCCTGGAAGCAAGGGGTGGGGGTGGGGGTCATTTCTTACTTCCCCCCACTCCTCTCTCCTCTGCCACTATTTCTTTCCAGTAAGTACATATGCCCTTGAGCAAAACTTTTTAAAAGAGGTAGTGAGAGATGGCAATACAAATCATCACAGTAACTGTTAATCCTTTTCCTTAAAATTGAGAGTCTGGGACCAACAGGTGCCATGATGGTTAAGATGCTGGACTCCCACATGACTGGCCATGGTTCAAGTCCCAGCCCCGGCAGAGCACACATGTTCTAAAGCAAAAATCTCAAAATAAATAAATAAATAAATAAAAAGAGAGAGTCTGTAATTGTAATTAAATCCATTCAGCACAGTGAGAATAGCAAGTATGTTTCAGAATCACAAAAATTGAGCTAGGTTCAAAATCTACTTTGCACTTGCCCGAGATCAAACATCAAATATTTTACTCATCTCAGACTTGCCTCATTTGTGGACTTTATTTACCTATTAGGGATTCATAGACAAATGAAATACCCTCTAAGTGCTATATCAGCTGCTCCTTCTCCCTCCAGGGCAAGCTTTTACCTAACTCAGTAGCGCAGGTCCCTGTGGTAGGCTGCGCTTAGGGCAAATGCCTTCTAATCGCAATCTCACCTGTTCTACTCCAGACGAGACATAGAACAAGGTGTCTTTAAGCAGTGTCCAACGCAATGGCTGGAAAGTTTAAATATGCATTAAGAAACATCTGATAATAATTGCTAGAAAAGCAGGTTTCAGAACATCCAGTTCCAGAAATGTATTCTGCTCTTAGTAAGGACCAGGCATCTACATTCTAACAAGCATCCAGGTGACTCTGGTGCAGATGGTCCAACACTATCATGTGGGAAACACTGGTCTAATGAGTAAAGGGAAAAAAACCTTTTGACCTTGAGAGTAACACTCAACGACTTGGGGCGTTAATTCCCCATACAAGGCAGTACATCTGCTTTCCTTACCTTAAGGATTAAGGATTATGATTAACCTAGTAGGCAAACCTAGTTACTTAGACTAAGTGCTATCCTAAAATTTTCTATCCGTGTTTCCGTAGAGCAAGAAATTGCCATGTTTCCTTCCACCTCTATTATTGACTAACCCTCCCTGAATCTTAAAATTAAAAAGAGAAAACAAAAACAAAGAAGCTGCTGCACCTTTTCTTCCCCCGGGGAAGACTTTTCACTGCAGCAGTAATTACTCCGGAGGTCTCCGGTGATCCCATCCTGGGGGACAACTGGAGCTCCGATTACCTTTAAAGAAACCCTAACCCAGAGACGAGCCCTGCAAATACGTGATCAACTAGGCATCGGCAGGGCCTAGGGAGACAAACAGCTGACGAGGGGCAGCTTTTACTAGTGGACCACAAAGAGGACTGTCCACGAAGGCAGCACGTATCATGTCATATACTTAAAACATCTGACCGGCCAACCAAAGGCCCTTTGTTCCCTCTCCCGGGATCCAGAAAAAAGTATGAGTTCCCAAGTTCCAGGCGGAAAAGGCCACAGAGAGAGCAGCTTCTCGCGTTCGGACGTTGCCCACGTAAGACCACAAAAGAAAACATCAGAAACTTCGCCTCCGGCTGTGGCGACGCGAGCGTTACCCAAGGGCGGAAGGAGCAGAAACCAGGGCGAGGCCAGCGCTCTCCCTTCTCCCCGTCCTGACGCGGTACCTTGGGCGGCCGGATCTTGCAGATGCCAGTTTTCTCGGCCAGAGGCCGGATGCGGCCGATGAAGCTCAGCGGGTCGGTGAACTCCTCCCAGCTGGGCTCGAAGACCGGGCACTCGGGGGGCGGCACGAACTCGGCCGCGTAGCCCCCCGGCCCGGCGCCCGCCATGGCAGTGGTCAGGGGCAGGGGCGGGGCTGGGGCGGGCGGCGGCCGGCGCCCC
>NW_006201391.1:442665-459575 GCF_000334495.1 Tupaia belangeri chinensis
GGCCCCCCCCGCCCGCCTCGCGGCCGCTGCCCGGCTTCGCGTCGTCCGCCTGGTCCTCTCCTCGCCACGCTCGTGCCCATGGACGCTCGCATCGCCACTTTACACCCGCCTGCTCCAGGGCGAGTCGGGTCGAGCCCGCCGCCTAGCACCGTCCGGAGACCGCGTTCTGCCCCTTGGCCCGGCTTCCCCAGCACTCGCGAGTCCGCCCACCGGTCCCCGCCAGCGGCCGCGCCGCCCTCTGTGTCGGCCTGCGGTAACAGCCGGCCAGCTTCTGAGCCTGCTTGTGAGAGAACTGCCGTCCCAGCTCTTGCCCTCGCCTAGTGGAGAGTAATGTCGGAAGGACGAAGGAATGGAAAGGGAGCTTCCTAGTACGGAAAACGACCTTTAACGTCCCCTTCTCAGACGGACAACCCGTGCCATCTCAGCCACCCCAGGGCCTAAGTTGCCGAGTTTAGGCCGATAACGCCCAGATATATTTCCAGCCAAGATTTACCACCCGGGCTATAAACCAATACCTCTACCTACCTACTGGACAACCGCCTGGCTAACTCACTTAAACTTATGGTTCTCCACTCTTCAGTGTTTCTGGTTCCCATGAGTGGCTTCATTCATATACTCACTTCCTGAGCGAAAGAAAAAAACTCCTTTGCTTCCCGTAGATAATCCTGTGTCTAAGGAGGGAGTTCCATCACCTAAAAATCATTGTTTTGTTTTGTTTTTGAGAGATTTTCGCTATAGGGCACCTGTGCTGGCCAGAGAGACAGAAATCAAGATGGCCACGCTGCACCCAGTCCAAGACTCCCAACTGCAATCGACCTTATGGGAGCCCAGCAATTTCACCATTACTCCACCTACTGGTCCCTCATCTAAAAATCAGTCACATCCATGTGTCTCCACTCTCTTTACCACTATCCTAATTTAAATTCATTCTCCAATGGCAGGTTGTGTTGTGGTTGGGTTTCTGGATTCCCACTTTGGCTGACCACAGCTCAAGTCCTGGCTTGCTTTCTCACTTTCCCTCTCTCTCTCTGGTCAAATTAAAATAATACTAAATATTTTTTTTAATCATTCTCACCTGAATTCTGATTAAAAACTCAGTTACTGGGGGACCAGCAGTTGGCCTAATGGCTATGTCGCTGGATTCCCATGTAGTCGACCATTGTTCGAGTCTCACCTGGTGACTTAAATTCATGCCACCAGGTGTGTGTGTGTGCATGCTCAAGATCCCGAGAGGAGAATGGAGGAGAAGGGGTTGCAGCATGGCCATCTCCTCTGTGATTTCTTGCTTTCTGGGGCTGTGGTTTTCTCTTTCTGGCGAGTACACACGCCCTATAGCAAAAACCTCTCTAAAACAACAAAAATTAAGTTAATTGGGGCTAGCTGATGGCATGGTGCTTAAGACACTGGAGGACTCCCACATGGTCAACCCCCATTCAAGTCCCAGACCTGGCAGCTTGCTTGCTTTCTTATCTCTCTCTCTCTCTCTCTCTCTCTCTCTCTCTGCCTCCAGTGAGCACACATGCTCTGTAACAAATTTAATAATAATAATAATAAATAAAGGTAAATAATTCCTAAAAAAATATAATTTTCCCCTCTCAAACCCCTCTCCATTCCGTAGTTGGATTGCTTGTTCAAAATCCAAAGTTCATCATGTCTCTTCCCATCTCCTGACAACAATTCCAAAGTTCTTTATTTGCTGCTTCAGTCTCTAGCTTCAAATTTCCTGCTTCTCTGCAGGAGTTTTTGTAGTGGCTTTAATGCATAATGCTTTTTCTCAACTCTGAGACTTCCCAGATAATTTCCTCTGTTTGGAACATTTTTTGAACTCTTCTGACACAACCCCCTCCCTACAGTTTCATGTATCCTCTTCGTGACTAAATTCCTACTCATCCTTCATCTAAGCTTAAATATTACTTCCCCTAGAAAGCCTTCCCAAATGGTTAAACTTGTGTAATGAGCAACAACTTTTCCTTCCTTGTCAAACTCTGAAATTGCTTGTTTAATTGCCCTCTTTCTCTGTTAGATTGTCAGCTACACAAAGTCAGGATACAATAAACAAAGTCGGGATACAATAAACACCTGTTAAATAAATGAAAAATAAATAAATAAGTGGATCAACCCAATAAATAAATAAATTGGATTTACAAACCAATTCTTGTGTTTTATTGATTCATCCTACTTTTAAATATACTAAGTTTATGTGACATTGTACTAGGATGCAACAAACAACATCCCCTCTGTTTGATTTTAGCATCCACAAAAGTTAATGCCCCGTTATTCATACCCTTCAGCCTCAATCCCATATACAAACACTTTCAGATTGTTCAGTTTCAATTAACCTTTGGCATAAAACAAATCATTTCAAAATGGAATGGTTGAAAATATGAGGCCAGCAGATGGTATAATGGTTACGTCACTGGACTCCCATGTAGTCAATCACAGTTTGAGTCCTAGACCTGGCAGCCTAACACTCCAGGCACCTGCACGTGCATGCCCAAAATCCCAAGAGGAGAGGAGAGGAAAAGGTATTGTGGCACGGCCATCCCCCTTGAGTGGTGATTTCTTGCTTTCTGTCTGTCTCTATCTTTCCAGCGAGTACACATGCCCTATAGCAAAAACCTTTCTTAAAGAAAAGAAAAACAATTTATCACAATTCCATGAGTTGACAATCTGATATTCTTGTGACCTTGCTTAAGGTCATTCACGTAGTTACAGTCATCTGACAACTCAGCTAGGGTGACAGTTAATTTTATGTGTCAATTTGGCTACCAGCAGTCATTGTCTTCATTAACCAAGGAGAAGCAGTGTGAGGGGGCCAATCTGTTAATTTATTTTAATTTGCTATAGGGCGTGCGTGCTTACTGAGATAGAGAGAGAGAAAGCAAAAAGTTCCCCCTACGGTGGATGGCCACACCACACTCCCTTCTCCTCCATTGGCCTCTTGGGATTTTGGGTACACATGCACACATGCCTAATATGTTTGATAAGCTGCCAGATCCAGAACTTGAATAAAACAGTTGGCCGTGCAGAATCCAGCTGCCTATCTAACACACCACCATATGGTCCCAAGAGAGCCAATTTTAGTTAACAATGTTCTTGATTACTGATGTTATCTAGATCATGACCCTTGGCTATATGTGTTAATAGTTTGTGTGAAGAAATAGGAAGTACACATAAAGCATTTTTATTGCATATAGGAGGGATTTCTCAAGAAAAAGCATTTACCAGCTAAACTAACCACTTCTTTTTTTTGGAGATGCTTTTCGCTATAGAGTGTGTGTGCTCGCCAGACAGAGAGACAGAGAGACAGAAAGCAAGAAATCACCCCCCAGAGGGGATGGTCATGCCGCAATCCCTTCTCCTCCATTCTCCTCTCGGGATCTTGGGCACACACGCACACGTGCCTGGCGTGAGTTTTAAGCCACCGGGTCCAGGATGTGAACTGCGGTCGACTATGTGGGAGTCCAGCGACATAGCCATTACACTAACTGCTGGTTCCCAACTAACCACTTTTTTCATAGAGCAGCCAAAGGCAGACAAACTATGGTTGTTCAAACTTAAGTATTTGGCAGACATTTTTCAAAACAAAATGAGCCCATCTTTTTTTTAAAAGAATTATTTAATTTTGGGACCAGCAGGTGGCATGGTGGTTAAGGCGCTGGACACTCCCACATGGCCGACCAGGGTTCAAGTCCTGAATCTGGTGGCTTGCTTTCTCACTTCCTCTCTATCTTACTCTCACCCTCTGTCTCTTTCTGGTCAAATTAAAAAATAAGTGAATGAATAAATAAAATACAATAAATAATTATTTTTTTAAAAAGAATTATTTAGTTTTATTTACTCAGTCATTTATTTTAATTTGACCAGACACACACACAGAGAGAGAGAGAGAGAGAGAAAGTGAGAGAGGAAGCCACCAGGTGCAGGACTTGAACTGTGGTTGGCCATGTTCAGCACTTTAAACACCATGCCACCTGCTGGTCCTGAGTTCATCTTTTTAGTGAAAACAACTAATGCATTTGTTGGCATCTTTAAATATTTCTATATCACTGAGCTTTCTTTTTTTAAAAAAGCATCTTCTCTTTTTTTTTTTTTTTTTTAAATTTTACCAGAAGGTGAGTGTGCTCATTGAAGAGAGACAGAAAGAGGAAGAGAGAGAAAGAAGAGGAAGTGAGAAACCTCCCTGCCCCACCATGGGGACGGTCACACCACGATCCCAATCCCTCCATTTCTCCCTCGTTTTGGGATATGGGGCATGCATGCACAAATGCCCAGAGTATTTTTTAAGCTGTTGGGTCTGAGACTCAGACTATGTGGGATCCAGCCACTTCAATCACCATGCTGCCATGGGCTGGCCTCTTTAAGGTGTATTTTTTTCATGGGAGTGAGAAACATATGATAGAGACAGAAAGAAAAAAGTCTGTTTTACTACTCTCCTGAATCTTGGTCAATCTTATGAATTGTTTTGTTCAATAGAATACAACAGAGCAATCTTGTACACTTTGGAATCTATAATTAAAATTTTCCTTCTTCCTTTATCATGACATGAATAAGGAAATCATTGTCATTTGAAGTATCATATTAAAATTTTTTTTAGATTATCTAACAGCACCTTTGAATCTGATATAGGCCTGAGACCTGTAAATTGTCTCCATATTCCTATGAAATACTCTTGTCCATTATTGAATTAATCCCTTTGTAGCTACCTTTTATATATCCTCTTTTTTTAAATAATTATTTTAATTTTATTTATTCATTCATTTATTTTAATTTGACCAGAGAGAGACACAGAGAAAGAGAGAGAGGAAAGTGAGAAAGGAAGCCACCAGGTCCAGGACTTGAACTTTGGTTGGCCATATGGGAGTATCCAGCGCCTTAACCACCACACCACCTGCTGTCACCCGATATATATCCTCTTAATGTTTAAATGAGAGACTTGTTAGTTTCTATGTTCAAATCTTACTACAGATGTAATCTACTAACCAAAGCTATTACGTAGGTATATTTTTTCCTTCTCCTAGAATGCCATCCCACACTAATTGAACTTTATTATTAGCTTGACTGGTGCCTTAAAAGTTCTATAAATTTTGGGAACCAGCAGTTAGCATAATGGCTATGTCACTGGACTTCCATTTAGTCGACTGTGGTGCGAGTCCCAGACCCGGTGGCTTAAACTCACGCCAGGTGTGTGTGCATGCATGCCCAAGATCCCAAGAGGAGAATGGAGGAGAAGGGATTGCAGTGTGGCCATCCCCCTGGGGGGTGATTTCTCGCTTTCTGTCTCTCTGTCTCTCTCTGTCTTTTTGGCAAGTGCACGTGCACTATAACAAATAAAAACCTTTCCCAAAAAAAGGGAAAAAAGTTCTATGAATTTTTTCAAATGTAAAACATTAGGGCCAGCAGGTGGCATAAAGGTTATAGTGATTGAATCCCACATGGCCAACTCTGCAGTTCAAGTCCCAGGCCTGGCAGTTTGAAAAATACATTGGGCACATGTGCATGCATACCCACAATCCCAACAGGAAAGTGGAGAAGGGATTACGGTGTGGCCACCCACCCTTGGGCATGATTTCTCACTTTCCTCTCTCTCTGTCACTCTCTGGCAAGTGCACATGCCCCATGGCAAAAATCTAAAAACAATAAAAACATTGATATATCCTTCATTAATAATTGATCGTTTTGTTTTGTCATAGGGTGTGTCTCCAGAGAGACAGAGAGAGGAAAAGTGAGAAATCACCCCCCGGGGGAGGTAGCCACACTGCAATCCCTTCTTCCCCATTGTCCTTTCAGGATTTTGGGCACACATGCACTTGTACCTGGCGTGATCTTCAAGCCATGGTCTGGGATTCAAACTGTGGTTGACTGTGTAGGAATCAAGTACCTTCACCATGCCACCTGTGGACCCCTGAAATTGATATTTTAATTTCTATATCCTCTTCAAGACCATGATGAAATATTTGTAAAGTCAAAGTCTACAGAAAGTAGTTCATTATCCCTCTCTAGTCTCCCTTAATTAAAGAATTGACGATTTTTTCCCCTCCTGCTATGTGTCAAATGCACTTGCCAGAGAGAAACAAATACAGAGAAAGAGGGAAAATGAGGAATCGCCCCACAAAGGGGATGGCCACACCACAATCACTTCTCCATCCTCCTCTTAGGATTTTAGGCATGTTATTCAAGGCTCAGGTCCAGAGCTCAAACTGCAGCGTTGGCCACGTGTGGTCCAGTGCCTTATTCACCACGCTACCTGCTGGTCTTATAGTAGAATTTTTTTTTTTCCGGAGATGTTTTTACTATAGGGCATGCGCAATGCCTGAAAGACAGAGACAGAGAGATAGAGAGCAAGAAATCACTCCCCAGGGGGGATGGCCATGCCACAGTCCCTTCTCCTCCATTCTCCTCTGAGGATTTTGGGCATGCACGCACACACACACCCAGCATGAATTTAAGCTACCAGGCCCAGGACTCAAACCGCGGTTGACTACATGGGAGTCCAACGACATAGCCATTACGCCAACTGTTGGTTCCTATAGTAGAATCTTTTAGCTTCCATTTATCAGTGAGGACATATGGTGCCTGGTTTTCAGTGCTTGGCTTATTTCAGCCACTATCTCCTCCCAATTAATCTCTTTTTTGCCTGAAATGACAGGAATTCATCCTTTTTTGTGGTCGGATACTATTCCACCACATATACCCGTTCATCAGTTGTTGGACGCTTACAGTGATTCCTATCTCGGCTGTTATGAATAGCACTACAATAACATGAAAGTGCAGGCGTCTCTTCAACATGTCACTTCTCTTTCTTTGGGTATAAATCCAGTAGTGGGGTTGCCAGATGATAAGGTAGTTTTTAGTTTTTTGTGGGAACTCCATACTGTTTTCCACAGCCACTATCCTAATTTACATTCTCTCTAACGGTGCACAAGAGGTCCCCGTTCTGCACAGCCTCGCCAGCAGTCGTTATTCTATGGTTTTGATGATAATCCTTCTGACTGGAGTGAGGTGACACTGTGCTTTTGATTTGCCTTTCCGAGATGATGAATGATGTTGAGTCTATTTCCATATACTTATTGGCTATTTGCATGTATTCTTTTGGGAGCTGTCTGTTTAGATCGATTACCTTTCATTATCATTATTTTTTGTTTGGAGAGGTTTTTTTGCTATAGGGCACTTATGCTCACCAGAAAGACAGAGAGAGACAGAGAGACAGAAAGTGAGAAATCACCCCCCAGGGGGGATGGCCACGCCGCAGTCCCTTCTCCTCCATTCTCCTCTCGGGATCTTGGGCACGCACGCACACGTGCCCGGCGTGAGTTTAAGCCACCGGGTCCAGAACTCGAACCACAGTCGACTACGCGGGAGTCCAGCGACATAGCCATTACGCCAACTGCTGGTCCCTCATTATTATTTTTCAAAGAATTATTTTATCTAACTTTATTTATTTATTTTAATTTGACCAGTGAGGGACAGGGCAAGAGAGCAAGACAAAGAGAGAGAGAGGTCCAGGGACTCAAACCACAGTTGGCTCTGTGGGAGTCCAATGCCCTCAGCCACCACACCACCTGCCAGCCCTTATTATTATTTTTTCAAAATAAATCTGTACTTTTATTCTATGTTCCCATTACTTTTTTTAAAGAGATTTTTGCTATAAGGCATATGCGCTTGCTGGAGTGACAGAGAGACAGAAAGAAGGAGCGAAACTACCCCCCCCAGGGGGGATGGCCATGCCACAATCCCTTACCCTCACTCCCTTCCTGGAATCCTGGGCATGTACACACACGAGTCCGGCATGAGTTTTAAGCTATTGGGTTTGGGACTCGAACTGTGCTTGATTACATGGGAGTCCAACAGTATAACCATTACGCCATCTGTTTGTCCTATCCTTTTTTTAAAAAAAAAAAAAAAGAGAGGCACTGGAGTGCCTATTTTTGCTACAGGGTAGATGCTCTCACTGAAGAGACAGAGAGAAACAAAGAGACAGAAAGCAAGAAAGCAAGCCACCAGGTCCAAGACTTGAACCATGGTTGGCCATGTGGGAGTGTCCAGTGCCTTAACCACCATGCCACCTCCTGGTCCCCTTGAAGTATTTTTTTTTAAGAATTATTTTTATTTAACTTTATTTATTTACTTATTTATTTTAATTTGAACAGAGAGGGGCAGAGTGAAAGAGAGAGAGAGAAAGAGGGAAAGTGAGAAAGTGAGTCACCAGGTCTGGGACTCGAACCATGGTCGGCCATATGGGAGTCCAGCACCTTTAACTACCACACTTCCTGCCAGCCCCAACCCCCAAGGTCTTTTTTTTTATTATTTTTTTAATATTTTCTTGCCCTTAATCATTTCACTTATGTTTTCTTCTAGGAATTTCATTGTTGCGTGTTTTACATTTAAGTCTTTGGTCCATTTCGAGTTAGTTTTCATAATTAATGAGGGATAGGAGTCTGGCTTTTTTCTTCTGCATATGGATATCCAATTTTCCCAGCACTGTTTATCAAGGCGACTATCTTTTCCTTCCTGAATGTTCTTGGGAGGCTTGTTGAAAATCAGTTGTGGGAACCAGCAGTTAGCATAATGGCTATGTCGCTGGACTTCGTGGTAGTCGACCGTGGTTCGCGTCCCGGACCCGGTGGCTTCAAACTCACACCGGGCGCGTGTGCATGCGTGCCCAAGATCCCAAGAGGAGAATGGAGGAGAAGGGATTGCGGCGTGACCATCCCCCCTGGGGGGTAATTTCTTGCTTTCTGTCTCTCTGTCTCTCTCTGTCTGTCTGGCGAGCGCACGTGCCTTATAGCGAAAACCTCTCAAAAAAAAAAAGAAAAGAAAAAGAAAATCAGTTGGCAGGGACGAGCAGATGGCATAGTGGTTACATCACTGGACTCCCATGTAGTCAGCTGCAGTTCGAGTCTGGGGTCCGGTGGCTTAAACCTCATGCTGGGTGTGTGTACATGCATGCCCAAGATTCTGAGAAGAGAATGGAGCAGACAGGACTGTGGCATGGCCATCCTTTCTGTTTGTCCCTCTGGTGACAGAACGTGCCCTATAGTAAAATCTCTCTCAAAGAAAAGAAAAGAAAATCAGTTGGCAGGGCCAGCAGGTAGCGTAGCAGTTGCATCCCTGGACTCCAACATGGCTGACCGCAGTTCAAGTCCTAGACCCGGTGCCTTGAAAATCACTGCAGGCACGTGTGCATGCACACGATCCCAGGAGAAGAATGGAGGCAAAGGGATTGCACCACAGGTATTACCCCTGGGGGTGATTTCTCACTTTCCCTCTCACTGTCTCTCTCTCTCTCTGGCAAGTGCACACCCCTTAAGGCGAAAATCTCTTCCAAAAAAAAAAAAATTGACTATGGGGCCAGCAGGTAGAACAGTGGTTTAGGTGCTGGACTCCCACATGGCTGACCATGGTTTGAGTCTCAGACCTGACAGCTTAGAACTCATCCTGGCCGCATGTATGTGCATGCCCAAAATCCCAAGAGGAGAATGAAGGAGAAGGGATTGTGGCCTGGCTGTTCCTCTTTGGGATGTGATTTTTTGCTTTCTCTTTCTCTGTCTTTCTCTGTTTCTCTGGCGAGCACACGCACCGTACAGCAAAAATCTCTCTCAAAAAAAAAAAAAAAAATCAGTTGGCTGTGTGTTCCCGGATTACTTCTGGGTTCTTTATGCGGTTCCACTACCCAGGTGTCTTTCTGTGCCAGTGCCACGCAGTTTTGGATACTATGGCTTTGCAGTACTATTGTCCTAAAGTCAGGCCATGTGGCGCCACAAGCTTTGTTCTTTTTCCACAGAATTTGCTTTGCCTACTTCGGGTCTTTTGTAATTCAAAACAAATTTTATGATTGTTTTTGCTATTTTTGTGAAGAATGCCCTTAATTTTTTAGGTATACTTTTAAAATATATATTATTTATTAAATTTTATTTATTCATTTATTTATTTTTAATTTGACAGAGAGTGAGACACAGAGAGAGAGAAAGAAAGAGGGGAAGTGAGAAAGCAAGCCACCAGGCCCGGGACTCAAACTGTGATCAGCCATGTGGGAGTGTCCAGCGCCTTAACCACCATGCCACTTGCTGGTCCCCTTTTTAGGTATATTTATTTCTTGCACGAAGGAGCGAGAAAGACAGCGGCTGAGAGACAACACCTGACAGGGTTGATGCGAAGATCTATCCCTAGTCTTCAGCCAGCCTCAGATCATGGGCAAGCATGTACCTGAATACTAAGGACAGGAGCCTTCCTGTGTGGGGCTGCCTCTCAGAACATGTTTTACCACGACATTATCATGTGGCCTCAAGTCATCGACATTTTGAGAGGTATTGTATTGAATGTGTAGACCACTTGGGGTAGGAACATTTATAAGACTATTTTGTAGACTTTTGCCATAGGGCACACGCTCTCACCAGAGAAAGAAAGAGCGAGAGACAGTGAGAAATGACCCCTCGTGGGGATGGCCACATCACAATCCCTTCTCTTCTATTCTCCTGCTGGGACATTGGGCGTGCATACGCATGCACCTGGTGGTGCATACACACGCCGCTGCACCCAGGACTTGAACTGCACACTCGGCTATTTGGGGTCCAGTGCCTCAACCACCTGCCACCTGCTGGCTCTCATACGATTTTTTAAAATAAATTCCTAATCATTTTTTCCCCTACTAAGCCGGTAAAGTTATTGTAAGGCTGGACTCCCACATGGCTGACCACAGTTTGAGTCCTAGACCTGGAGGCTTGCTTTCTCACTATCCCTCTCCCTCTCTCTATCAGGTGAATGCACATGCCCTGTAGCAAATTAAAAAATAATAATAATGATAAATAAAATTAAATAAATAGCTTTTTTTTTTTTTTTTTTTTTTTTTTTTTTTTTGCGGGCTCGGTTGGAGGTTTTTGCTATAGGGCTCGTGTGCTCGCCAGACAGAGAGAGACAGAGAGAAAGCGAGAAATTACCCCCCGGGGGGATGGCCACACCACAACCCCTTCTCCTCCATTCTCCTCTCGGGATCTTGGGCACGCACACACATGCGCCCGGCGTGAGCTTAAGCCACCGGGTCTGGGACTCAAACCGCAGTCGACTACATGGGAGTCCAGCAACATAGTCATTACGCTAACTGCTGGTCCCAATAAATAACTCTTTTTATAAAGTTATTGTGAGGCAAGGCACAAAATTATCAATAAGTTTAACTACATTGTGAGTGGTTCTGCTCAGCAACAATACCATGGGCACGAATCAAAGAACTTTTTACCACTTCTAAGGAAATAACGTGTGTTTTTCAATGATCAGGGTCCTTTGCTATCTTTCCTGGACTGCTCTTTTAAGGTGTGTTTATTATCTGAGAGAAAAAGTGAGTCTCATCACACCATGATCTTCTCCCAGTCTCCCAGCCAGCCAGAATTACAGGCATGAGGTCAACCTGGGATCTGCATCCGGGCCTCTCGTGGGGCTCCAGGATGACCAGCAGCACCCTACCACCTGCATCACAAGTCAGGGCCTAGTTTTGGTTTTGAATTTGATATCCTGTACTCCATGGGGAGGGTAAGTGTTAAATTGCATTTTTAAAAAAATAATTATTGGGAACCAGCAGTTAGTGTAGTGGCTATGTCGCTGGACTCCCACATAGTCGACCACAGTTTGTGTCCCGGACCCAGTGGCTTAAACTCACGCCGGGCGCATGTGCGTGCGTGACCAAGATCCCGAGAGGAGAATGAAGGAGAAGGGATTGCGGCGTGACTATCCCCCCGGGAGGTGATTTCTCACTTTCTGTCTCTATGTCTCTGTCTGTCTGGTGAGCGCACGTGCCCTATAGCGAAAACCTTTCAAAAAAATTATTTATTATTTATTTTATTTATTCATTCATTTGTTTTTTAATTTGACCAGAGAGCGACAGAGGGTTGAGAGTGAAAGAGAGGAAGTGAGAAAGCAAGCGATTCAGGCCTTGACCCCTGGCCAGCCATGTGGGAGTGTCCATCCAGCACCTTAACCCACCACGCCACCTGCTGGTCCCTAAATTGCATTTATTCTCTAGAATAACTACTTTTTATTTTTTTCCAATAGTGCACTTCCAAAGTGTATTGTTAAAATCATTAACTTGGCAAAACATGGCATTTGAATTTCTAAATCTGTGTTTATTAAAGTGATTGTGCAGGGACCAGCAGGCAGCATGGTGGTTAAGGCGCTGGACACTCCTACATGGCCGACCACAGTTTGAATACCAGACCAGGTGGCTTGCTTTCTCACTTTCCCTCTCTCTCTCTCTGTGTATCTCTCTGTCAAATTAAAATAAATGAATGAATAAATAAAATTAAATAAATAATTTTTTTTTAGAAGTTTTCACTATAGGGCATGTGTGCTCGCCAGACAGAGACAGAGAGACAGAAAGCGAGAAATAACCCCCCAGGGGGGATGGTCACGCCGCAATCCCTTATCTTCCATTCTCCTCTCAGGATCTTGGGCACGCACGCACACGTGCCCGGCGTGAGTTTTAAGCCACCGGGTCTGGGACACGAACCGCAGTTGACTACGTGGGAGTCCAGCCCAAGATCCTGAGAGGAGAATGGAAGGGAAGGGATTGTGATGTGGCCATCCCCCCTGGGGGGTGATTTCTCTCTTTCTGCTTCTCTGTTTCTCTCTGTCTCTCTGGCAAGCACACGTGCCTTATAGCAAAAATCTCTTTAAAAAAATTAATAAAAAGAAGTTATTGTGTCATTTGCAAAGTGATGTACCAAGAGTTTCTAAATAACGAAACTGAGAGACCAGCAATTAGCGTAATGGCTATGTCGCTGGACTCTCACGTAGCAGACCGTGGTTCGAGTCCCAGACCCGGTGGCTTAAATTCACGCCGGGCGCGTGTGCATGCGTGCCCAAGATTCCAAGAGGAGCATGGAGGAGAAGGGATTGCGACGTGACCATCCCCCCTGGGGGGTGATTTCTCGCTTTCTGTTCTGTCTCTCTGTCTCTCTCTGTCTGTCTGGCGAGCGCATGCGCCCTATAGCAAAAACCTCTCAAAAAAAAAAAAAAAAAAAAAAACCCGAACCTGAAACTAGGTGAAGTATTCGTTCATAACTGGTTTGGATTAGCCTCCAATTATTATTTTTTTTTTGAGAGATTTTTGCTATAGGGCGTGTGCGCTTGCCATAGAGCCAGAGAGACAGAAGAGACAGAGAGACAGAGAGCAAGAAATTACCCCCCAGGGGGGATGGCTATGCCGCAATCCCTTCTCCTCCATTCTCCTCTTGGGATCTTGGACACATAAGCACACGTGCCCGGCGTGAGTTTAAGCCACTGGGTCTGGGACTCGAACTGTGGTAGGCTACGTGGGAGTTCAGTGACATAGCCATTATGCTAACTGCTGGTCTCAGCCCAAATGTATTTTAAAGACTTATCAATAATCTATACCACAGATACTTTCATATTGGACAAATGTGGGAATTAGGAAAAGCAGCAAACTGTTGAAAAGTGTCGTTCTTCATTTCTGAGGTCTTTTTTTTTTTTTTTTGAGAAGTTTTTTTCTGTGCTCACCAGAAATACAGAGAGACAGAGAGACAGAAAGTGATAAATCACCCCCCAGGAGGGATGGCCACGCCTCAATTCCTTCTCCTCAATTCTCCTCTGGGGATCTTGGGCACGCACACACATGGGCCCCGTGTGGATTTAAACCACCAGGTCCGGGACTCAAACCACGGTCAACTACATGGAAGTTCAGCAACATAGCCATTATGCCAACTGTTGGTCCTGGTCTTTTTTTAAAAAAGAATGATTTTATTATTATTTTATTAAACTTTATTTATTTATTTCAATTTGACCAGAGAGGGACAGAGTGAGAGTGAGAGAGAGTGAGTGGGGTGGTTAGTGAGAAAGCAAGCGGCCAGGTCCGAGACTCCAACCACAGTTGGCCATGTGGGAGTCCAGCGCCCTTAATCACCACGCCACCTGCTGGCCCCAGGTCTTAACTAAAGTTGGAGACCGCCAGTGCGTGGTGATGTCATCTCTGCAGATGTGAGACGCTCTCCAGCCGCACGCAGTGGGCGGGCGGCAAGCGTGATCTACAGTGTTACACACGAGGCACAATAAGAGCACAAGGAAGGGTGAGGACATGGGAAGAGCAGCCAATGTCGTTCACTACAGGACTAAGCTGGGCAGAAGGGAAAACTCCAGGAAGGGATGATACCAACTTGCTGTTACCCAAACTGCTCTCCTCACAGCTTCCGAACAGAACCCTTGTCCTGCGGTTGCGATCAGATTCATGTTAGCTGCTCCCATTAGCTGCCCTGCCCTGGATCTAGTCAATTGGAACTCTTTTTTTTTTTTTTAATTTTACTTATTCATTCATTTATTTTAATTTGACCAGAGAGACACACAGAAACAGAGAGAGAAAGAAAGTGAGAAAGCAAGCCACCAGGTCTGGGACTCAAACCGTGGTCAGCCATGTGTGAGTGTCCAGCACCTTAACCACCATGCTACCTGGCACTCTTTTTTTTTTTTTTTTTTAACAATTGCCAGAGGGTACATGTATTTGCCAGAAAGAGACAAAGAGGTCCACTCCCTTCTCCTCCACTTCCCTGTCCTTCAGGACTGTAAGCCTGTGCATACATGCACCTGGCATGTTTTTCAAGCTGCTAGGACTAGGACTCAAATCACAGTCAGCCATGTGGAATACAGCTCTCTTAACCCCCAGACTCTGGGGCCAGCCCAATCAGAACTGTTAAGTGTCATCTATTTCCCTCTATATATTTGCATCAATGCTACTCTTGTTTATGTCTTTTCACTCATAGGAATTACCACTGTAGTCGTGCATATCTTAAAGCATTGTCCTTTTTTTGGGGGGTGGGGGTTTGCTATAGGGCGCATGCACTCGCCAGCCAGACAGAGAGAGACAGAGAAATAGAAAGTGAGAAATCACCCCCCCCAGGGGGGATGGCCACGCCACAATCCCTTCTCCTCCATTCTGCTCTTGGGATCTTGGGCACGCACGCACACGTGCCCGGTGTGAGTTTTAAGCCACCGGGTCTGGGACGCAAACCGCGGTCGACTACGTGGGAGTCCAGCGACATAGCCATTACGCTAACTGCTGGTTCCCAGCATTGTTCTTAATCCTTTGCTGCCACAGTGATTTTTTTTTTTTGAATATTGCCATAGGACACATGAACTTGCAAGGAGAGAGACAGAGATAGGGAGAGAAAGAGAAACTGAGACATCACCCCCAGCAGGAACATCCAATGTTTCAATCTGTCCCCTCTATTCCCCTCTCAACACTTTGGGCTCAGCGCACACACACACCCAGTGATTTCAACCCACAGGGCCTGGGACTTGAAGCATATAGCCAGCCATGTGGAATCCAGTTGCCTTAATTCCACGCCTTTTGCTGGTCCTTGGAGTGACTTTTGTTGTAAATTTTGATCTGGTATTCGGTGGATGACAGAGAGATGGATCGAGAATGACCCTCCGGCAGAGTTTTTTTTTTTGGAGAGGTTTTTGCTAGGGTACCTGTGCTTGCCAGACAGACAGAGACAGAGAGACAGAAAGTGAGAAATCACCCCCCAGGGGGAATGGCCACGACGCAGTCCCTTCTCTTCCATTCTCCTCTCTGGATCTTGGGCACGCAGGCATATGCAACCGGCGTTAGTTTAAGCCACCGGGTCTGGGACTCGAACTGCGGTCGACTACGTGAGAGTCCAGCAACATAGCCACTACGCTAACTGCTGGTCCCCCAGCAGTTTAGTAACTGATGATGAGTTACTACACAGCACACAGGTAGGGAGGAACCTTCTCCATGCGTTCAACAGCATTTATTGGGCATCTGCTATGTGCAAGGTACTGTTCCAGATGCTGGGTATATGACCATGGCCAAAGACGTTAGAGCTTCTGCCCTCATAGAGCTCATGCTCTACGGACAAAACTAATATTATTATAAGAGGTAATAGGTCTTTTTAAAAATTAGATAAAGTATGGGGACCAGCAGTTAGCATAATGGCTATGTCGCTGGACTCCCACGTAGTCGACCGCGGTTCCAGTCCCAGACCCGGGGGCTTAAACTCATGCCGGGCGTGTGTGCGTGCGTGCCCAAGATCCCGATAGGAGAACAGAGAAGGGACTGCCGCGTGGCCATCCCCCCTGGGGGGTGATTTCTTGCTTTCTATCTCTCTGTCTCTCTCTGTCTTTCTGGCAAGCGCATGCGCCAAGCAAAAAACCTCTCAAAAAAAAAAAAAATTAGATAAAGTAATGGGGCCAGCAGGTGGCAGGATGGATTAAAGTGGCCCGGTTCCACATGACCAACTGCTCAGGCCCAGTGCCTGGAAAATCGAGCCCCCCACCCCCACCTGCACAGGTGGCACAGTGGTTAAGCCCACATGGCTGATTGCAGTTTGAGTCCTGAACCTGGCAGCTTGCTGTCTCACTTTCCTTCTTTCTCTTTCTGTCTCTCTTTGGTCAACTTCAAAAATAAAATAAAATAGGGACCAGCAGTTGGCTTAATGGCTATGTCGCTGGACTCCCGTGTAGTTGACCACGGTTTGAGTCCTGGAACCGGAACCGGTGGCTTAAACTCTGGGCGCGTGTGCATGCGTGCCCAAGATCCCGAGAATGGAGAAGAGGTTGCGGCATGGCCCTTCCCCCAGGGGTAATTTCTCACTTTCTGTCATTCTGGCAGCACACACGCCCTATAGCAAAACCTTCTCCACCCCCCGCCCCCCCCCAAAGGCAATGAATAGCATTTAATAAAAAATAATTCTTTTAAGGAAAAAAATTAACATGCTGGGCACATTTGCTTGTGGGCCCAACATCCTAAGAAGAGAATGGAGGGTTAGGGATTGCGGAGTGGCCATTCTTCCTGGGGGCGCTTTCTCTGAGAGTGGGCCTCTCTCCTTCTCAGACCTCTCCCTGACCAGCGCTAGATCAAGAATAAAAAAAGCAACACGTTTCTTCCG